>NW_011494752.1:1559047-1581590 GCF_000754665.1 Bison bison bison
CATCCCGGGCCCTGCAGGGAAGGTGGGCAGCCCGAAGGCACCATTGCTGGGCAGTCGAGCTCTGGAGGCCTGCTGCCCCTGCTGTCTCTCCCAGGAGGGGCTGCACAACAAGTGTACCCCTGGGAGCCCATCAGGTGGCTCTTGGGCATCCCATCTGGGTATCCACTGGACCAGGCAAAAATGTGCACCACAGCCAACCCTCCTGAGTAATTTCATAGAGAAGCTTATAAAGTGTTTTAAGAGGCTGGTAAATTACAAGTTCAGATGCAAATAAATGCTTCTATAAACGCCAGCCTTGCCATGTGTGTCTGTGTGGACAAAAAGTGAGCAGGTTGCTCAAGCCTTGGGAAAACCCATGTTGAGGGTGGAAGACTGAGTTTACCTTTGTTCCTTAATCCTCAGGTCTCCTCTTGGGTTGCTTAACTCTCTGTAGTGTCTCATCTAATCCTCTTATTCCTTCTCTGTCCAAAGGGTCTGCCTGGACCATTTCTGTACCCTGTTTAGGCACCAGTAAGGCTTAAAACTCAACATTCAGAAAACTAAGATCATGGCATCTGGTCCCATCACTGCATGGCAAATAGATGGGAAAACAATGGAACCAGTAAGAGACTTTATTTTGGGGGGCTCCAAAATCACTGCAGATGGTGACTGCAGCCATGAAATTAAGAGACGCTTGTTCCTTGGAAGAAAAGCTATGACCAACCTAGATAGCATATTAAAAAGCAGAGACATTACTTTGCCAACAAAGGCCCGTCTATTCAAAGCTATGGTTTTTCCAGTAGTCAGGTATGGATGTGAGAGTTGGACCATAAAGAAAGCTAAGTGCCAAAGAATTGATGCTTTTGAACTGTGGTGTTGGAGAAGACTCTCGAAAGTCCCTTGGACTGCAAGGAGATCCAACCAGTCAATCCTAAAGGAAATCAGTCCTGAATATTCCTTGGAAGGACTGATGCTGAAGCTGAAACTCCAATACTTTGGCCACCTGATGCAGAGAAGTAACTCATTGGAAAAGACCCTGATGCTGGGAAAGATTGAAGGTGGGAGGAGAAGGAGATGACAGAAGATGTGATGGTTGGATGGCATTACTGACTCGATGGACATGAGTTTGAGCCAGATCCAGAAGTTGGTAAAGGACAGGGAAGCCTGGCATGCTGCAGCCCATAGGATTGCAAGAGCTGGACATGACTGAGTGGCTGAACTGAACTGAGGGCAGGGGTGGCGGTGGGGCTGGGGCAAGGGGACTGCCCAGGGTCCTGATTATTCTACCCTCTTAGGTTCAGGGAACTAGGGGCCACAAAAGAAACTGCCCTTCAAAGCAGCTCCACCTGAGGGTCTCAGCCACAAGCCTTTGCCAGCCACAGCCACAAACCATCGTCAAAGACTGTCCTCTTAGCCCAACCAACATTTCTACAGCACCTGAGGTGTTTCAAACCACGTTTACTTCTGCCCTGGTTTCGACCCTCCTTGGATCTGCATGAAGCAGGCCTGTGAGGGCACTGAGGATGTCCAGGATGGAGTGATGTGCTCAGCATCACAGGACAGATCAACAGCAGAGCCGGAGTTTGAACCCAGGTCTTCCGTCTCCAAATTCTGGGTGCCTGAACTTGACCTTGGTTGTGTTGGAGAAGCAATGGGACAAGAGTGTGGGATTTGGGGTCCCAGAGCCCTGGTTTCAGATCCTTTGTACTCACTACCTGTTCATCTCAAGCAAGCTTTCTCTTTCTTTCCTTTTTTCTTCCTTCCTTTCTTTCAACCATTCTGAGCCTCAGTTTCCACACTGGTAAAACGGAGATGATACTGGCCATCTCCCAGGACTGTTGTGAGGTGTCCATGAAATGACTATAAGCCTGGCACATGATAGATGTTCTGTGAATTTTACTTCCCTTTGCTCCCTTCTTAGCATCCCTGAGGTGAGCAGATATGAGGGGTAGAGGTAGTGGTCAGAGGTGACAAGTGAGCAGCCTGGGCACCTGGAAGAAGGCTCACAGAGAGGGCAGATACCAAACGTCATCCGTGAGGCCACTCCCAATTTATGGGATATGGTGCAAGGACTTTGAAGAGGCAATAAAATTCATATTCTACCAGGAAATGACAACAGCTGAGAGTCCTGACTTAGCAAATGAAATTCTACATTCTTTTTAATTTTTACAAGGTAAGGGATTTTGGATGGGTAGCAAAAATCACATTCTAATGAGATTCTCCTGGAATAGGAATGGGCTTTCCCAAGTGTAAGATGGCAACACCCCACAGACAGTGTATATAAACGCCTCAGAGAGGCCATGAGAGCCAGAACCTGAGCTTCTTGCTAAGCTGCAACCTTCTCTGCTAGCATCATGGCCTCCCAGTTCTGCTCCCCGATCTTCTCCTCTGGGTCCATCAGGGGCCACTGTGGTGCAACCAGCGGCATCTCTCGGGTGTCCTGTGTCCGCTCCGTGGGCTCCTGCAGGGGGCCCAGCCTTGCTGGGTCAGCCTCCTCTGTCAGGCTGGGCCTCTCCAGCCTTGGGAGCTGCTTGCCTGGTTCCTTCCTGTCTTCTGGGTTCCATTCCTCTGGCTTTGCCGGGGCCGGGGGCTGGTTCTGCGAGGGCTCCTTCAATGGCAACGAGAAGGAGACCATGCAGTTTCTGAACGATCGCCTGGCTAGCTACCTGGAGAAGGTGCGGCAGCTGGAGCGGGAGAACGCGGAGCTGGAGAGCCGCATCCGCGAGTGGTACGAGTCTCAGGCCCCGTACATCTGCCCCGACTACCAGTGCTACTTCAAGACCATTGAGGAGCTCCAGCAGAAGGTACCTGGGGCCTGGCCCCACCCCAGCCCAGCCACTCAGACCCTGGGAGCGGTCTGTCTCATCCCACTGCAGATGAGGCTGTAGCTCTCAGAGGATTCTCTCTCCTATTAGGGCCAGCTTTTCTCTCTAGGGGTTTGGTTTCTTGGGGGACCCAGATCTCTCTCTGCTTGTAAACTCCCCTCCTTTCCAGACAGTCTCAGCTATAGGAAGAGCAATCACACACACCATGTCCTTACTGGACACAAGCTCTGCGCCTAATGCCTTCCCTTCCTTTTGTTTGTGTATTTCTCATCTTGGAGACATGGACATTATTGGTTCCATCTAACAGATGTGGAAGTTGAATTTTAGGGAGGTTCGGGCACTTTCTCAAGATACCATAGTCTGTAGGTGTTGGATGTGGAATCTGAATCCAGGTTGGCCTGGTTCTCTCTGCTCACCTTGGTGTGACCCACTGTGCCTTTGGGGCTGCAGGTGTCAGGGCTGATGGCCACTGTGATGCCCCTCCTGGGACTGTTGTTGCTGGTCATTCGTTAAGTCATGTCCAACTCTTTGCAACCCCATGGACTATAGCACACCAGGATTCCCTGGCCTTCACTATCTCCTGGAGTTTGCTCAAACTCATGTCCATTGAATTGGTGATGCCATCCAACCATATCCAACCATCTCATCCTCTGTCGTCCCCTTCTCCTCCTGTTCTCAATCTTTCCCAGCATCAGGGTCTTTTCTAATGACTTTCCAGGACTGACACTCCCTCTATATCTAGGCTCGGAGCTCAGGGCTGGAGATGCCAAAGGTACTTAGAAGTATGGCCTCTGAAAGCTGGGCTGTCCCCTCCGACCTGTCCCCCCCCCCCACTGCTGGGCCTTCCCCAGCTCACAGGATGGCCCTGGTTCCCCAGATCCTGCTGACCAAGGCTGACAATGCCAGGCTGGTCCTGCAAATTGACAACGCCAAGCTGGCTGCCGATGACTTCCGGACCAAGTGAGTGGCCTGATCTGGGAAGGCAGTTCTGTGCTGCTCCCTGGCCTCTGTCCTCTGCCTCTGGGAGCTGGTAGAGTGAGAGTGAGGCCAGATGCAGCTGTAAGTGGGAAGTGTGGCACAGTTCTAGATCCTTTCTGGGTCAAGGGAGAGAACCACAGCGATGCTGACCCCAAGCAGCTGGACAACAAGGTGGCGGGCCCTGCCTGTGAGTGGCTGCCTTGCCGCAGACTCAGCAGGGCTCTGTGTGTGCAGGTACGAGACGGAGCTGGGCATGCGGCAGCTGGTGGAGGCCGACACCAATGGCCTGCGCCGGATCCTGGACGAGCTGACCCTGTGCAAGGCTGACCTGGAGATGCAGGTGGAGTCTCTGAAGGAGGAGCTGATGTGTCTCAAGAAGAACCATGAGGAGGTGAGGCTGGTCTCACATAGCCTCCTAATTATTCCCACCCAGCAGGGAGCCACTGCTGACCCTTGGGTGTAACAGTGGTGACGACCACTTCCACAGTAACCCCAGGTGACATTTCCTGATGGCCCACCGTGTGCCAAGAACTCTACAAAGCACTTTGTATTTCATTCTTGTTTCATGTCATCTTCACAATAATTCCGGGAGGTAAATACTATTACAAGCTCCATTTTATAGATGAGGAAACTGAGGCACAGAAAGGTTAAGTCACTTGTCTAAGGTCATATGGATCCCACACTCCTGGGCATGATACTAAATCTCCATTTGGAGGGTAGTGCCTGATAATGATTCTACTTACCTGGTATTTGCATCATCTTCCAAATTCTCCAAGGAGGCAGGTCAGGGTGCATGAGGAGGCTGAAGCCCAGAGAAGTTAAGCATCCTGTTTAATGTCACACAGCTGACAACCGAAGGAGGAGGCTTTTTACCCAGGTCAGTCAAACTCGTATCCAACATCCTTGTGACAGCCTTATGCCATCTTGCCTGCTCTCTGCAGGAAGTCAATACACTCCGATGCCAGCTTGGGGACCGGCTGAATGTGGAGGTGGATGCTGCTCCCCCGGTGGACCTCAACAAGATCCTGGATGAGATGAGATGCCAGTATGAGACCCTAGTGGAGAATAACCGCAGAGATGTGGAGGCCTGGTTCAACACCCAGGTAGGCCAGGCCAGCCCTGGACAAGCTTGTGGGGTGGGGTCACCCTTGACAGTGGCTTCACTTGCTCTGACCCTGCTGTGGGTCCTCTCACGCTTTTCAGACCGAGGAGTTGAACCAGCAGGTGGTGTCCAGTTCAGAGCAGCTGCAGTGCTGCCAGACAGAGATCATCGAGCTGAGACGCAACGTCAATGCCCTGGAGATCGAGCTGCAGGCTCAGCACAGCATGGTGAGTGGCCCCTGCCTGAGGGGCTGGCCCTGCTCTTGGCAGGTGCCCCAATCCACCAGCCTCGGTTATCACAGGTGGTGATCACTAGTGGTATGGAGATACCCAGGGCTGTGGGTCTCTAGGGGCAATTCCCTCCTATTGGCAGTGCTTCTTCTTTCCCTTTACAGCGGAATTCCCTAGAATCCACCCTGGCAGAGACTGAGGCCCGCTACAGCTCCCAGCTGGCCCAGATGCAGGGCCTGATTGGCAATGTGGAGGCTCAGCTGGCTGAGATTCGCTGCGACCTGGAGCGGCAGAACCAGGAGTACCAGGTGCTGCTGGATGTCAAGGCCCGGCTGGAGTCAGAGATCGCCACCTACCGCCGCCTGCTCGAGGGAGAAGACTGCAAGTGAGTGGCCGTGGGTCCCGGGGGGTCCAGACTTGGGGAAAAGGCTCACCTGGACCCAATGCTGAGTACCGCGGTGAGAGCATCAGTCCTGAAGTGGTTATTGTGCAGATGAAGGGGGTGCTTGATCACAGCCTCTGGAGAGACATTCCTTCTGGCCCTGGGCTTTAAGCATTTGCAGGGGGACAAGCTGGCCCCACTCACCGTACTTCTCCATCCATTAGTTCTGGCTGGGAGTTTCTGATCTTTGTCTATGCAGCCCTCAAGGGATTTCAGAGAGGCACCATCTGCGCCATTTGTCGTGGTCTCCCACCCAACTCACCTGACCCTCATGTATGTTTGACATGCCAGTCAGTTCAACGGCCAATGCCAAACAGGCCTTGACATGATCTCATTTCCTCAGGCTGCCTGCCCATCCTTGTGCCACGGAATGCAAGCCTGCTGTTAGAGTTCCTTACGTCTCAACCGGTCCCTGTGCCCCGGCCCCCCAGCTCAGCACCCAGATCCGCACCATCACAGAGGAGATCAGAGATGGGAAGATCATTTCTTCCAGGGAGCACGTGCAGCCGCTGTAACTGGGCAGGCCCTGGCCCACAGGATGGAGAACACCCCTGTGGGTCCCGGCTCTAAATGACCCCCACTTCTCCTTCCCTAGAGGGACTCCCCGCTCAGCAGATTTTTCTACCAAAAAACTTCTTAGATTGTGTTTCTGGCTTTGACTGCTTTTACGCTGTGTAAAACTAAGCTTCCCTGGAAATTTACCCAATAAAGTGTGTTCTCTTGGCATAGAAATCTCGCCTCTGTCTATTCTCTGTGGTTAGTTAGTGGGGTGTTTGATCGAAGCTTGTTGCAAAAGTGTGGATTTTGGTTTTGGGTCTGTTTCTTCTGGCTCTGAGTGGTAAGAAGTGACAGGGTGATCCAAAATATTTCATAACAGGGATACCTGGGACCTTGGTCCCCGAGAACAGACACTGACCCAGTCCGGATGGCTGCTGGCCATAACCTACAGGGTTGGGCCTGCCCATGGGGACCACCTGAGGGGACCCCAGAAGAGGCCAAGGCACCCAGCTGTCCTCACGAGCCCTGCCCGGTCTGGTGGTTTTCTCTTCCCTTCAGCTTATCCTCCCTTGTCCAGCTCCTGCTGTCACCCTGCTGGCTACCCCCAGGCCTGACACTGGGGATAGTTTGGGGGGTGCCACCCAGAGAGGCAAACTTCAAGCAGACAGCCTGGGTCAGCCAGTGACAGAGGGGAGTCGGGTGAGCTGGGAGATGCAGGTGAGAGGGCTGGGAGAATCCAAGTCCCTAACACTGGAAACAGGGCTGAAGTAAAGTGGGGAAGAGTGGGTGGTAAGACACAGAGCAGGGCAGAGGACAGCCAGACTTCACTTGGAGCAGAGGTCAAAGAGCCCTGGATTCCGTTGGCTGAACCGTGCTCGTATGGGCATCAGGTCTAACAGTGCCAGACTCTGGATGGCCCTCTGATCAGAAAAGTACAACCTGGAGCAGTCTGAGAGCCCCATGCCTCCTTTGTCCCTGTGACTCCTTCTTCCTTTGAGAACATAAGCCCAGAGAAGGCAGTGACTTGCCCCAGGTCACACAGCAGTGAGTGGCAGGGACCAGGCCATTGCTTAGCTATTCTGAGTCTAATCAGGTGCTCCTCCCAGCCCACCGGTTGTCCGTCTCTGTCTCCTCCCTTCCTCACCCCCCACCTGACCTCCTTCCCTCTCTTCTCTGCCTCTGGGCTCTTGCTTGAGCCCAAGATCCACGGGAAAAAACTGGTCCTGCTCTCTGTCACCAGGTGTGCATAGCCTCTTAGTCGTGTCCGACTCTTTGTGACCGCATGGACTGTAGCCAAACAATCTCCCCTGTCCACGGGGATTCTCCACGCAAGAATACTGGAGTGGGTTGCCATGCCCTCCTCCAGGGGATCTTCCCCACCCAGATCAAACCCAGGTCTCCCTTGCAGGCAGATTCTTCACCATCTGAGCCACCAGGGAAGCCCATGTCGCCAGGCATTAGTTGCTAAACATCCATCTTTGACCTGCTGGACAAGCCACAGGTGCTTCAAATATCTCCTGGACTTTGGGTGAAGATGTTCTCAGGAGAACTGGAGCAGCTGGCACGGAGCCTGGTTGTGAGCCCTAGCCATGTCACGTGACCTCTCTGGTCCCGCATCTTTGTAAAGGAGCTGTGGGAGACTGCAATGTGTGCACAGCGCCTGGGAAGTGGTAGCTCCAAGTGCTGGTGTTAAATGAAGAGAGTTTCCCAGGCTGAGAGTGGGGGCTGGGAAACCCTACGGTGTGGGCTCAGGCTCTTTGCTTGATTACACGGTGGGACGTCGATGGGGCCAACACTGCCGGCCAGCAGCACCCTCAGAGCTGGACAGTGAACCCAATGGGCTCGGCTTCAGACCCCAACTCTGCCCAGGGCTCAGGTGATGAGAGGTGGGTAGCCGGGCATGCTCAGAGAGTGCACCACACCCTTGTGTGCTGCTTCATAGAAATAGCCAGGAGACGGGAGTGGGCTGAACCTCCATTCCTGCCACGGCTCCAGCTGCCTGGCTCCTGCATGGAAGCAGTAGACAGACTGTGCAGGCTTGTGACCTGATGAATAATCGTGCTGTCAACTCCTCGAACCACACAGTGTGTGCCCTGTTTATGCAAACTCCGCAGTTTGTATTTTCACAGCCTCATCACATGCATTCAGATGGCCTGCACGTCAGGGGTGCTTTACTTATGTAGCTTTGTCTAACATTTTATCAAATTGTTCAGAGCATCTGTGTTGGTTAAGGAACCCCTGCTCTCAACCTCACATGCACACCCATTACTGAGTCCGGTGTACCTCTCCAGCCGTTCACACTAAAGTTCCATGCTGTTTGGAGTGGGTATTCACACAGCAAGTGGCAGACTCAGGATCCCTTCTCAAGTGTTTTCCATCAATGGAGAGATGACAGAAAGTCTTACATTTGACCAAATTTCTCAAGAGTGAATATAAAACTTCATTTCAAGGCATCTGATCTTGTTTGCACTTTCTAGCTATGACATCTGGCTGGCTTTCTCATTCACATGTACTCAGATCAATTAATCTATCGACAGATAAGTACTGAGCACCCTGTTCATGGAAGATGCTACTACAGGAGTTTATGTCAGGTAAGCTGGCGTGGGAGAAGCAGCTGGATCAAACAGTGGTTAATGGGCACTGTTTGCTAGTTACTAATGTTCTCGCTGTGAAGATACCACCCATGCACTGCCACACAGCTTCAGAGATGGCAGGTGTGGCTGAGGGGCTGGTTTTCAGGTTCTTAGGAGCAGGGAGATCATTAAGAGCTGGGGAGTCCAGGGAAGGCTTTAGAAGAGATTCAGAATTGATAAGGAACCTTGAAGGATGGGCAGCAGTAGCAGGAAGGAGGGAAAAGGGCATTTGAGGACATGGCCAAGTGTCTTCGTGGTATGTGCTGGGGACAGCACGGACTCCAGCTGAGCAGGGTGCAAAAGTCCTGTAGAGAAAGTTATTAGGGTACTTGCTAAAGAATCATTAGCTCTTGCTAATGAGGTTCTAAGTAATTATTTTGTTGTATTAAAAAGAATGCTAAGAAAAATGGAAATAGATCAGAAAAATTTCATAGCTTTAAAAATATTGCTGCTCAAAAGATACATGCACCCCAATGTTCATTGCCACACTATTTCCACAGCCAGGACATGGAAGCAGCCTAAATGTACATTGACGGAGGAATGAATAAAGAAGATGTGGTACATATATACAATGGAATACTACTCAGCCATAAAAAGGAATGACGTTGGGCCATTTGCAAAGGTGTAGATGGACCTAGAGACAGTCATACAGGATAAAGTAAGTCAGAAAAAGAAATACAAATATTGTATATTCATGCATATATGCGAAATATAGAAAAACAGTACAGATGAACTTATCTGCAAAGCAGAAATAAAGTCATGGATGTAGAGGACAAGCATATGGATGTCAAAGAGGGAAGGGGAGATAGGATGGATTGGGAGATTGGGATTGGCATACATACACCACTATGTGAATAATAGATTAATGAGAACTGATGGAGAAGGAAATAGCAACCCACTCCAGTGCTCTTGCCTGGAGAGTCCCTTGGACAGAGGAGCCTGGTGGGCTACAGTCCATGGGGTCACAGAGTTGGACACGACTGAGCTACTGACACATACACAGTGAGAACTGATTGCATAGCACAGTGAACTCTACTCCATGGTGACCTAAAATGGCAACCCACTCCAGTATTCTTGCCTGGAGAATCCAATAGACAGAGGAGCCTGGCAGGCTGCAGTCCATGGGGTCGCAAAAGTTGCATACGACTAAGGGTCTAAACCACCAAATGGGAAAGAAATCCAAGGAAAAGGGGATATATGTGTATGTGCGGCTGATTCACTTTGCTGTATGGCAGAAATTCACCCAACCTAGTAAAGCAATTATACTCCAATCAAATCAAAACAAAACAAAAATGTTGCAGCCCAAGGCATCACATAACAAGATGGAAGAGAAGGGGTTGCTGGGTGAACAGTGTAAAAACACTTTTCCTTACACAAATATTACTGATATGTTTTATAAAATTATCTAAAAACACCGATCAAGAATTCTTAGCCACACCTTTGGCACCGGGTTGGCTTATGGGCCTGCCTCCTTCTGGCTTTTGGCCGAGAGAACACTTTGCTCTTTGCTGAAGGGCTGGTCACTCTGGGCAGGTGCAGCACCTCCACAGGAATGCTTGATCTCTAGCCATCCTGAGCCTCAGTTTCCCCATCTGTCAGAGTAGGGATAGTAAGGGTGACTCTGGAAGTATCTTTCACTCCCTGTTCTCTACTCACTTTTTCTCTTCTTTCTTCTTCTTTCTCTCCCTTTCTGTGTTCCTTATCTGTCAAAAAAAAAAAAATTCTTTCTTTGCTTCCTTATTTAGCACAATTCACCAAACAGAAAGCACCCATCCATTCATTTGCTATGAAACATCTGGAAGCCCAGTGCTTGACACTGTGGAGGTTTCATGAGAAGTGCGAGGTCAGCCTTGGCCTCCAAGTGCTTATAGTCTCCCTAGGCAGAAAGGGTTGGGACATGAAACAACTAGAAGATATCAATGAAAGTGGAAACAGTGACAGATTTTATTTTCTTGGGCTCCAAAATCACTTCAGACAGTGACTGAAGCCATAAAATTAAAAGACGCTTGCTCCGTGGAAGAAAAGCAACGACAAACCTAGACAGTGTATTAAAAAGCAGAGACATCACTTTGCTGACAAAGGTCTGTATAGTTAAAGCTATGGTTTTCCAGTAGTCATGTACCCGTGTGAGAGTCAGACCATAAAGAAGGCTGAGAGCTGAAAGTGGTTCTGGAGAGGACTCTTGAGAATCTCTTGGACAGCAAGGAGATCAAACCAGTCAATCCTAAAGGATATTAACCCTGGATATTCATTGGAAGGACTGATTCTGATTCTGAAACTGAAGCTCCAATACTTTGGCCCCCTGATGCGAAGAGCTGACTCATTGGGAAAGACCCTGATGCTGAGAAAGAGTGAGGGCAAGAGGAAAAGGGGGCAACAGAGGGTGAGATGGCTGGATGTCCTAAGTGACTCAATGGACATGAGTTTGAGCAAGCTCTGGGAGACAGTGAAGGATAGGGAAGGCTGGCGTGCTGTAGTCCATGGGGTCACAAAGAGTTGGACATGACTTAGCGACTGAACAGCAACAAGTGAATGGAAGGCTAGTGGGTCAACCACTGGCCACTGCCTTGGGTGATCAGAGCCGGGAGGCACTGTGGGGCTGGGGTAAGGGGTGGGCTCTAGGGGGAAGGTCAGGCTGGGGCTGGGTCCCCAGTGGCAATGGGGTGGGCCTCCATCTGGAGCCAGAAGGCTTGGGCTTCAGTCTCCCTGGGAAGAAGACTGTATTAATGTTGGCAGGCAACCCCTGCCCTGGAAGTCAGTGTCTTCCTGTGTTTCAGGGTGTGTGGGGGGCTTAAAGGAAAGATGCCCCTGGAATGCCTGTACGAATGCTCACCAGCTGTGGGACCTCAGGTTGGCTCCTGGAACATTCCAAGCCTCAGTTTACTCCACTGCTAAAGGGGGATATTGATGATGCCATCTCATGAGGCTGTTGAGAGGTTGAGCAAAGAGAGTTTGGTGAACAATGGCTGGTCCCTTTAGCCTCATTAATAACAGGGCTGGCTGGGCAAAGGAACCCTTTCCAGGCAGCACAGTTGTGGGGCCCTGCCTGGGAAGCCATGTGGCCCTTAAGCTGTGTAAACAGCCTGAGGCTTCCCAGGCCTTGGCGGCTGTAGCTTCTCTGGGTCCTGTGGCTCCAGGGTAGCCCTCGCTGAGCCAGATCACGTCCTCAGGAGGTTGGGGCTTAGGAGGGCTTGGGTGGGGCCTTATACCCCCATGGGTGGGAAAGGCAAACACCCAAGGAGGTGCAGCCAGGCTTCCAGCTCAGCTGTATCCTTTGCACTGGAGCATGGATTTCCAAGCAGGAGAGGCTGAGGCAGCCAATGGGATCCTGGGATTGTGCCGGGCGGGTGCTGGTCACACCAGGCCCCTGGGTATGGGAAGGGCACAGTGACTCATGGGAGCTCTACACCTGAGGGCCCCAAACACACACACCTGGCCCATGGGATGGTGGCCTGTGTCCTCAGAACCTGTCCATACTCCCCCATGACATGAGCTTAGCATCACTGGTCTGAGGACAAGACTGCACCCACGTGGGGACTGGCAGTCATAGCAGCTGCTGTCACAGAACCTACTATGCGCAGGGACTGTTCTAGTTCTTTAAACTCATGTAGTCCTGACAGCAGCCCTAGGAAGTGGGTATATTATCCTCCTCCCATTTCACAGGGAAGGAAACAGAGAGGTGGAGAGAAGTGAAGGCACGCGACTGGGGACGTGGTGGGGCCGGGATCTGAACTCACAGGATTTACACATAACCTCAATGCTGTGCTGCTTCTCCTGGGACAACAGAGGCTGCTGACCATCCAGTGAAGGCCACTCCTTTCTGTCCTTTCCATTCTGCATGAGCCCGACCATGTCCAATAGCTGGTTCTAGAGCAGAGGTGCAGGCAGGCAGTGTAGTGGAGAGGGCTCAGCTGGACTCAGATTGGCAGCTTGGCTTTGTAGCTGGAGGCCTTCGGGTGAGCTCTAATTAACTCTGGGTCTTGGTTTTCACAGCTTTGAGATGAAGATGATACACCAGGGCTCACAAGGCAATGTGAGGACTAATGCAGCACTTGGCTGATGGTAGCTCTCCTTAATTGAAGTGACGCAGCAGCAGCAGCAGCAGCAGAAGAGTGAGTCGGCTTTTCACGTGGCTCAGTGGTAAAGAATCCACCTGGCAATACAAGAGATGCTGGTTTGATCCCTGGGTTGGGAAGATCCCCTGGAGAGGGTAACGGCAATCCACTCTAGTGTTCTTGCTTGGGAAATCCCCATGGACAGAGGAGCCTGGTGGACTATAGTAGGTGGGGTTGCAAAAAGAGTTGAACACGACTGAGTGACTAAACAATAATAAGAAGAGTGAGCAGGAACCAAGATGGCAGGGCCACCCAGAAGGCAAGTCCTACAGAGCTCTTCCTGATACTCCCAAACTGACTCAGTTCCTGGTCCCTCTTATGGGTCTCCCTTGCTTGCAGATCGGATCTGCTGAAAAGTAGCCCACTCTTGTCAAGCTGTCAGCATCAGTCCAGACAACTATGAAATGAAATGAAGTGCAAGTCGCTCAGTCGTGTCCGACCCTTTGCGACCCCATGGACTATACAGCTTATGGAATTCTCTAGGCCAGAATACTGGAGTGAGTAGCCTTTCCCTTCCCCAGGGGATCGTCCCAACCCAGGGATTGAGCCCAGGTCTCCTGAACTGCAGGCAGATTCTTTACCAGCTGAGCCACCAGGTAAGCCCAAGAATACTGGAGTGGGTAGCCTACCCCTTCTCCAGGGGATCTTCTCAACCCAGGAATTGAACTGGGGTCTCCTGCATCACAGGCAGATTCTTTACCAACTGAGCTATCAGGGAAACAGACAACTATAGCAGAGATAAAGTCAAGCTCTATGCGCTTCTGAGGGGGCTGTGAACAGGACCGCTCCCCTGTCCCCAGGCAACCAGAAGAGAAGCTTTCTCCATTATTTACCCAGGGCCTGGAGAGGCATACCTTCCTACACATGGGAGGGGTCACCATGGTCAGGTGCTCAGTTAGCCAACCTTTAGTGGTTTGGGCTAGCGCTGAGGCTACACAACTGGAGGAGATTTCCTGACAAGAAAGGGAGCAGGGATGTGTTTCTCAAGGCTCTGCTGTATCTGGGGTGACCAAGTGTCCCATTTTCCCCAGGATAAGGGGTTCCTGGGACATGGGACTTTATCACAGAAACCAGAACAATCCTGGAGAAACTGGGAGAGTTGGTCACCAGAGTCATATTTCTCAGCCCATTCTAGAGCCTTCTGTGTCTCCCTAGGCACCAGGTCCCCATCTTTCTACAACCATCAGGCTTGCTCGTCCATCTCCCAGGAGCCAGCCTGAGACCTCCTGTATGCCCTAGGGCTCATCAAAGGAGACGCTGCTGGAGAAAGTTGAGAGAGCGGCTGGACTCCCACACCTCTGGACGCTGATGACAGGCTTCTTTGAAGAACAGATGAAGACTTGGTCCTCCGGGGGACATGGGGAGCTGGAGATGAGTCTTGACATAGCCCCCGGTCCAACAGGGCTGGTTTTTTTTATGAGGCCGGGAAATGTTCATGGGAAGCTAAACATGAGGTTAATGAGGGGTTCTGATGGAAAGTGGTATTAACTTTAACAAGGAGAAAACACTTTGTAAAGAACAACGCCCATTGGGGTGGAGATATAAACCCGGGCATAAGAAGCTGCTTCTCTGTGTCAGGGGGTTTCCGGGCTCGAAGCTCCATCACGTGTGCTGTCCAAGTCATGGCTTCCAAATGCCTCAAGGCCAGCTTCTCGTCGGGGTCTCTCAAGGTCCCGGGAGGGGCTGGTGGGGGCTCGGCTCGCGTGTCCACAATATTCTCCAGCAGCTCTTGCAAGCTCCCCAGCTTCTCCCGGGGGCCTCGGAGTTTCTCTGCCTGTTCCGTCGGGGTGGGCAAGAGCAGCTGCAGGGCCGCCAGCTGCCTGCCTGCTCTCTGCCTCCCCTCTGGAGGCTTTGCTACCAGCTACGGCATGGCCGGGGGCTGGTTTGGTGAGGGCATTCTTACAGGCAATGAGAAGGAGACCATGCAGTTCCTAAACGACCGGCTGGCCAGCTACCTGGAGAAGGTGCGGCAGCTGGAGCGGGAGAACGCGGAGCTGGAGAGCCGCATCCACGAGTGGTGTGAGCAACAGGTGCCCTACCTGTGCCCCGACTACCAGTCTTACTTCCAGACCATCGAGGAGCTCCAGAAGAAGGTGAGGGGGTCTGAGACAGAGCCTGGGGCCACCAGCACCAGCCTGGTACCTCTGTTCCCATGGGACACTTCAGAGGTCACAAAGCTTGGTCACAGCTGTGGCCTCCTTTGCTCCTTCCAAGGAGGTATCATTTGGCCATTTTACAGATGAGAACACTGAGGCTCAGGCTGGTTAACTGACTGATCCAGGGGGTGGTTAGTGGAGTCTGAGTCTGAGTACAAACTCTATGAACTAACTGATTGTGAGAACTTTAATGTAATACCACAAGCTCTGGGTTTGAATTTATTTTTTTCTTTCTTTTCTAAGGTAAGGGGATTGGGCTTGAAGTGTTTGGTGCAGACCAGGTTTCCTATAACTAACTCTGGGAGAGCCTTTCATAAGTTTCCTTCTTGCCCAGCCCGCATCCCCAGAAAGTCCTAGCCAACTCCTGGAAGGGAGCATTTGTGTCCAGGGAATCATAGAGTATGTTCTTGCTAATGACCTACTGAGAGACCCCTCCAGTCCTGGGAGACAGGAAGACAGGAAGAAGCCGCCGTGTCAGGTCTTCCCTGCAGCGTGTCCCTGTCTCTAACCCAGGTTACAGGTCTGAGATGCCCTGTGTTGCTAGGGACCTTAGGGTTTCCCACTGTGATCCCTACAGCACGCCCATAAGTTTCATGGAGCCTCAGCTGCCAAGAGCCCAGGGATGGGTGACCCTCTCCCTCCAAAGACAGCCCATGCCAGCTGAGCAGGGCAGCAGAATGGGGAGCTCCTGCCAGCAGAATGCCTTTTCTTTCCCTGAAGTCACTTCTTTATTTCCCCAGACCCTGTGCACCAAGTCTGAGAACGCCAGGCTGGTGGTGCAGATTGACAATGCCAAGCTGGCTGCAGATGACTTCAGGACCAAGTGAGCTGTCCCATTTGCCCTTTGGTTGGGGTTGGTACAGCTGGACATGGGTGGCGTCCAGACTCAGGTTTTGGGTTGCCCTGAATCACTGAGACATAAGGCAGGACACACAGCACCAGGCCAGTCTGGGGTGGGATCCGACATAGATAATAGAAGGAAAAAACAGCTTCAGGCATCCTGTTATGTACCTACCAGGTACGAGACCGAGGTATCCATGCGGCAGCTGGTGGAGTCAGACATGAATGGCCTACGTAGGATCCTGGATGATCTGACCCTGTGCAAGTCCGACCTGGAGGCCCAGGTGGAGTCCCTGAAGGAGGAGCTGCTCTGCCTCAAGAAGAATCATGAGGAGGTGAGCATGGGGGCAGGTGAGCATGGGGAGCCAGGGTAGGCATGGGGAACAGGTGAAGCTGGGGGAGAAGGTGAAGCTGGGGGAGAAGGTGATGCTGGGGGACAGGTAAGCATGGAGAACAGAAGAGCATGGGGGGCAGGTGAGCATGAGGAGCAGGTGAAACTGGGAGAGAAGGTGAGGTTCGGGGGTAGGTGAGCACGGGGAGCAAGTGAACATGGGGAGCAGGTAGGCATGGGGGAGGCATCCACCTGGGAAAGTTAGTGCTGACCCTGGTCTGTGCTACAGGAAGTGAACTCCCTGCGCTGCCAGCTGGGTGATCGACTCAACGTCGAGGTGGACGCTGCCCCACCCGTTGACCTGAACCGTGTTCTGAATGAGATGAGGTGCCAGTATGAGACCCTGGTGGAAAATAACCGCCGGGAGGCTGAGGACTGGTTTAACACCCAGGTGGGTACCTGGAAACTGTCAGTGCAATAGAGACCCATGGTAGGTCACAGAAGTGACCTTGAGGCTCTGAATCAAAAACCTGAGTTTGAGTCCCAGCCCTGTTTCAACTTCACTGTGCACCTTGGGCATATTGCTGTCCTGAAGGTGACAGTGATCTCAAGGGTGAGATGAATGGGGTGGACGGGGTGATCTGGACAGTCCTTGGCTCATGATTCTAAGTGGCTTCTGTCGACTTCTGAAGCCGAGTCCCCGGTATTTCTGACTGGGTCCCGTGTGTGTGTGTTTCAGACTGAGGAACTGAACCAGCAGGTGGTGTCCAGCTCGGAGCAGCTGCAGTCCTACCAGGCGGAGATCATTGAGCTGAGACGCACGGTCAATGCCCTGGAGATTGAGCTGCAGGCCCAGCACAGCATGGTGAGCCCGAGGCTGGCTTGGGGCAGTGGCTGGACCAAGCCTAGCAGTGCAGGGGCCTGCCCACCCCAGCCGCCATGCTCTGACCACGTGGGCAGGTTCCAGAGGGTCGAGTTATTGAGTGTCAGGGATTTTCTGTGCAGAGAAGAGGAAGGAGGGCCCAACTCCCGTTCACCAAGGTCCCAGGGGGTAAAAGACAGGTAACTAGTAGCACTCGGCCTGTCCTGGCAGCATCTCCTGTATTTGTGAGAACAGATTCATTCTGAGTAATTATCAGTGACTCAGAGATATTAACAGGGGAGCTCCTCTCTAGATCAGGAAGCTAAAGGGCTAACTGACTCATCTCAAATGAGATATCTGATTGTGGCTCATCCAGGCTTGAAGTGATTCTTCCTTCCTACACAATCCTTGCCCTCACAGAGAGATGCTTTGGAATCCACCCTGGCAGAGACAGAGGCCCGCTACAGCTCCCAGCTGGCCCAGATGCAGGGCCTGATCGGCAACGTGGAGTCGCAGCTGGCAGAGATCCGCTGTGACCTGGAGCGGCAGAACCAGGAGTACCAGGTGCTGCTGGACGTGCGGGCCCGGCTGGAGTGTGAGATCAACACGTACCGGGGGCTGCTGGACAGCGAGGACTGCAAGTGAGTACCCTGCATGCTCTCTGGTCTATGAAGCCCTGGAGAGACAGCGTGGTGGCCTGGGAAGAGCCTGGTATTTGAATTCAGTGGCCCTGGGTTTTGGTTTAGGTCTTATTATATAGTCATCCTTTGACCCTGGCAATTTCCTTTACTCTCTGGGCCTCTTCCTCACTGGTAAAATGAGGGGGCAGGATTAGAAGACTATTTTTCTTCTTCATTCATTAATTTGAAAAAAATTATTAAATTAATTCTTGAATGTAATTTATTATTATGTATTTCATTTTTGTTAAATCAATATTTAGAGTTTTCATCATTATGACATCATTGTATTTTTCATAGCTGAACTACATGATGCATTCTAATTGCTTCTTTCTTTGACAAGTGTGATTGAATGCAAGTTCAAGGCAAAACATCAGAGTCAGGAGCAAAGAAAGGTTAATTGCAGGGCCATCAAGGAGAACAGGTGGCTCATGTGCAAAATCCCTGAGCCCCAGGACTTGAGGGATTTTTAAGGGGCTCCCAGTGATTGAAAAACAGCAGTTGGAAAATCATAGTGATATGACTTTCTTTTTTCCTCCTAGGCTCCCTTGTAACCCGTGTGCCCCGGACCACTCGCCCTCTAAGTCTTGCCTCCCCTGTCTTCCTGCGGCCTCCTGTGGGCCTGGCACAGCCCGCACCACCTGTAGCCCCCGCCCCATCTGTGTGCCCTGCCCGGGAAGCCGGTTCTGAGTGTGACTAGTCCAGAAAGCCAAGGCCATTGTATCCAGGGCTTGGACTTGGCCTCAGTTCAACTGTAACCCTAAAGCCCAATCCCCTGTAACTTTGTGCCTAGCCTAGGCCCAGACAATTGCATACTTTATCTTTCTCAAAGCCTGCCACTAGGGTCGGAAGCCTTAGTGGCAATAAGACCTCGAAGGCCTCAGCTCCTCATCATTTTGATGGGGGCCAGCGCCTCTGTTCTCAGGCTGCCTCCTGGGTCAGGTTTTCCTACTGGGTGCTGTTTCAGTGGTATCTGAAATGCAGCAAAGGGCTTCTATTGTACAACAATAAAGCACGTTTGCTCTGGTTCTCTATGCCTAACCAGCTCTGGTCTGATATTGTTGGCTTGGGTCTCTGTTGGTTTGGGTGAAGAGGGGTGGCTCTTAGGCAGATGAGTGGGGGAGGTTGGCCATGTATGACCCTGGGGATGACAGGGTCCCTATGTCCCTCTTTGGGGTGTTAGCAGTCTACAATGGGATGTTTAGCTCAGTTTTCCTGTTTAAGATTCTTCTCCAAGGGCTTCTCTGGTAGCTCAGTCAGAAAAGAGTCTGCCTGTAGTTCAGGAGACCTGAGTTTGATCCCTGGGTCAGGAAGATCCCCCAGAAAAGGAAATGGCAAAACACTCCAGTATTCTTGCCTGGAAAATCCCATGGATAGAGGAGCCTGGTGGGCTGCAGTCCATGGGATCCCAAAGAGTCGGGCAGGACTGAGCGACTAACATTGTCTTTCCAAGGTTCTACTGTGGTGACATGTGTTACAAGCCCCTCCTACCCCCTTAGTATACATGGTCGACTTGGGGTTCCAGGGGAAGATGGTTAACACTGAGATCAGTATAATGTAAAGCATTTTAGGCCACTTCATTGGCCTCATGCCTGTGGCCATAAGAGCAGCAGTATGGAATCTCACACCAGAGTCCCATGCTTTTAGAAATGCGTTATCTTCAGTCCCTCACACAACCCTTCCAGTTCAGCATCTCTCTTAAAACCCCACAGCCTAGGGACTTCCCTGGTGGTCCAGTGGCTAAGACTCTGTGCTTCCAATGCAGGGAGTCTGGGTTCGATCCCTGGTCAGGGATCTAGATCCCACATCCTGCATGCTGCAACAAAGATCAGAGATCCTGAGTGCCACAACTAATATCTGGTATAGCCAAATAAATCAATAAACAAAAAACCAAACCAAACCCCACAGCTCATCCAAATCAGGAGATGGGGGAATGAGCCTGCCATTGTGCTTCCTCCCACAGTTCAGAGAGTCTTCTTCCTAAGAGACTCATCATGCTCTGGAGTTCTCTTGACCTCTGATGAGGTACATGATGCCTTTGGGTCCCAAGGAATTTCCACATGGAAGTGGGAGCTCTCAGTCTCTTGGACCAAAGACTCATTTGTGCCCAGAATGTCCTTCTTCAACAGACCAGGCAAATTGCAAGCTCCGCCAATCCCAGTTGGAAATGGAGAAGGAGGAAGGCTAAACTCCTTGAGACATAAAGGAAGAAAAGTTGTTCCCAGATAGCCACATACTCTTCAAAAGATGTGAAGAGCACCACTAAGGAACTTCAGTGATGTCAAGAGACATCACTTGTGACAGTGCCAGAGGTGGAGAACAGTTTGATGAAAGATGCTGACTGAGGTGATCCTGAGACTCCCCCAGCCCTTAAGAGTACCCAGTAGAGTTCACCTTGTGCTGTGTGTACCTGCTAAGTCGCTTTAGTTGTGTCCGACTCTGCGACCCGATGGACTCTAGCCCGCCAGGCTCCTCTGTCCATGGGATTCTCCAGGCAAGAATACAGGAGTGGGTTGCCATGTCCTCCTCCAGGGGATCTTCCCAACCCAGGGATCGAACCCACATCTCTTATGTCTTCTGCATTGGCAGGTGGGTTCTTTAGCGCCACTTGGGAAGCTCCAAACATGGTACCAGCAAGGACATTGCTGAAGTGAGCATTTTTGACACCTATGCACTTCCCAAGCTAGATGTGGAATTTCATTACATTGTGAGTTGTGCCATTCACACCAGGGTAGTCAGGCATCATTTCTTGTGAAACCTGGAAGGACCAAGCACCTCCACTCCCATTTAGACCTGTGGAGCTAAGCTAATCCCTAAAAGACTGAAGAAATACTGTTCTCTGAAAAAACAATAAAATGGAAATTATACTTTAAAAAATTAGAGATATTTATGTTCCAATCACTCAGTGGTTCTCAAAATCACCTGGAGGATTGTTAAACATGGATGACTGGGTCCCCTTCTCAGAATTTCTGATTCAGCTGGTCTGGGATGAACTCGAGAAACTGCATCATTAACCTGTGACCTGTTGATTGCTGTGGTCTGAGACTAAACCTGCAATATCTTCAGGGTATAACTATATCTTATATTTTGAGAATGAGGACTTTTAAAAGGATTTTTTTTGATGTGGACCATTTTTAAAGTCTCTATTGAATTTATTACAATATTGCTTCTGTTTTATGTTAGCATTTTTTACAAACTATATTTACAGTTTTTGGTTTTTTGGCTGCAAAGCATGTGGGATCTTAGCTCTCTGACCAGGGATTGAACCAGGATTGATCATGGATGTGTCTCCACATTGGAAGGTGAACTATTAACCAGTGGGCCACCACGGAAACCCTGGGGGTGAGGATCAGATGGACAATTTAATGCCAAACACCCACACAGTACCCAGTACTTGCACACATTCCATAAGCACTGGTGATGATTTTGAAGCCTGGTCTGATGTGTCTCATTCCATGTAGCTGGTATTTATATCACCCTTCCTTCTGTCTTCTTGACCTAGAATTTATGGTTGTTGCAAAAAATTAAACTGAGGGATGATTTAATCTAACCCTTTCAATTTTCTGGAGGGAACTGAAGCCCAGAGAGGTAGAGTGACTTTCCCAAGTCACACAGGGAGATAGGTCTCTATCTTGACTTTTCTTAAGCAATATATTTCAGGGAATAGCGCTGAGTGGCATTTTCCCTTCCCTGCCCCTTCACCAACTCTTCTAGAAATACATGAAAAATAAGACAAATACTTTTACTTCAATATTATATTGAGAAGGTGCATGAATAAAAAGTGACTACATAACACACACATATTAAACACAGTGTGTGAGCCCACAAGTTTTGCACTCGGGCCTAAAAACCACTGGTCTCTCCTTAGGTTGCTTTCTTGGGAAGTGCTCAAGGACTTCTAGAATCAGAGACACCTGCTTCTGTTCTCCTGGCTCCACTCATCCCAGTGCTGCAGTGTCATTTCCTGAGAAAGCTGATTCACTCTGCCTCTGGTCTCTGAGGTCCCAAAGTAAACCACCCCACTGCCTGTCCAGCTTTTGCAGAAAGTGAGAGCAGAACCTGTTTCAGCCTCTTCAACAAACAGTAATCGAACTCTGTATGTGGAGCAGTGAGAAACAAAGGGGAGGATCCAGAGAAGGTCTAAATTGAGCTTCTGCTCACAGAGGTACTCATGACATTGACCTCCTTTTCCAAGAGTACGGTTCTCACCTCTTTCTTCCCCAGTAGTGTCCAGCTGAAATGATGTCCCTGTGCTGAGTTTGTTCTCTCCTCTAATTTTTTTCTTCCCTTGGGAGGAAGATGATGCTCATGAATGAGACTCAGAGGCTGTTTTTCCTTCCTCCCTGGATTTATACCATTGCCAGGATCCATGCAGTTTCTGTCACCCACACATTTCCTCCTTAAGGGGCCAGGCTTCCTCTTCTCACAAAGGATGCTCTCATTAAAAGCCTCTGCCCCAGAACTGTGGCCTGTCTCTGGGCTGGAGAAGGCAGGGGCGTAGGGGACAAGGTCATTGGCAGCCCAGGGTCAGGCCTGGCAGCCCTGGACTGGAAATGAGGGCCGGGGCCTGGAGTTGGTCCTTTGAAGATATATCCTGGAGCTCTCTCCCCTGATCAATGATAGAAGACCAGAGTCCCGCGTTAGCCAAATGACAAGCTTGGCCTCTTTTATGAGGAAAGGAACCCCTTATTGGAAACCAAATTACAAATTAATTAGTGGCTTCCTCTGGGATTGAGTCAAAACATCAACACCCCTCCACAATGATTTGGTAGCAAAAGGCCCCTCACTCCATGAGTATAAAAAGGCTCGAGCAGAATGCAGTTGGCAGACCACATTACAATTCAGGTAGCTGCAGCCTTTCTGACAAGCCATCTG
>NW_011494752.1:1581690-1585081 GCF_000754665.1 Bison bison bison
ACAAGCCATCTGACTGCTCCCCAGCCTCCATCAAGAGCTGACCCTGGTCCTCCTCTGTTGGCTCTAGCTGCATGAGCTGCCGGCCAGAGTGGTATCTGGGTTACATCTGCCAGCCTGGGACGTGTGTACCTTCTCTGTCTGTGTCCACCACCTACCACCCAACCAGCAGCATCTTCAGCTCCATGGGTTCCAACAGTTTGTTCTATGAAAGTGTCTTCAGTAGCAATGAGAGGGAGACCCTGCAGTTACTGAACAACCGCCTGGCTGCCTACCTGGAGAGGGTGAGGCAGCTGGAGCGGGAGAATGTGGAGCTGGAGAGACAACTCCAAGAGGCCTGTGAGTTTCAAGAGCCCACTGTGGGTCCTAACTACTTTCGTTATTTCAAGATCATTGAGGAGCTCCAGCAGAAGGTAAGGGCAAGTGGTGAACAGATTCGCTGGGAGGGCGACCCAAAGAGCTGAGATCCAGATTTGAATCTCATTCATTTCTTTAGCTATGTTCAAGGAAAAGAAACCTCCCTAGGGCGCAGCATTTTCTCATAGTTCGAGTGCTCAGCCAGAGTCCTTCATGTGGAAAGAGGCTTGGGATCTAGTCTCAGTTCTGTCATTGCTTCATTACCTGACTCTAGGAGGTCCCTTCCCTGGGCCTCGGGTTCCTCATCTGGAAAATGGGAATAATAAGGGTCCTTATGTCTAGAAGATTCTATGGGCAAATACAGGTAAAGTGCTTAGCATAGCCCTTGATGTGTTGTGAATTTTCAGTAAACGTGAAGGCTTGTTAAGGACCCTTATGTCATGTCTAATAAAGTCTGTCCTTCCTTGTTGCTCATTGCCTGCAAAGCAAGGCATTCAGATTCCATGACTATCCCCCAGAGCCCCAGGGGTTTTGGCAGGGTTGGCTGCAGGACTCACTTGGGTTCTTTTTGCTTCTTCTTGTCCTGGATCGATCACTTCTGTGTGCTGTGGCCCCAGATTCTGTACTCAAAGGCAGAGAATGCCAGGATAGTCGTGCAAATTGACAACACCAAGCTGGCTGCAGATGACTTTAGGAGCAAGTGAGTTTGGCCCAGGAGATGGGGTTGGGTGTGGGGTAGAGGGAGAGCCCTCTCTCCTGGCATGTGCTTGGGGACAGCATTCTGTTATTTTCACAGACAGTTGGAAAAGTGCCAGCGGCTCCAGGTCATCCCTGGGTCTGGTATTCAGTTTCAGCCCTCAGTGGCTGACCGTGTTCTTACACAGGTATGAGATGGAGCTGGGCTTGCGGCAGCTGGTGGAGGCTGACACCAATGGCCTGCGCCGGATCCTGGATGAGCTGACCCTGTGCAAGGCTGACCTGGAGATGCAGGTGGAGTCTCTGAAGGAGGAGCTGATGTGTCTCAAGAAGAACCATGAGGAGGTGAGGCCTGAAGTCCAACCAAGGTGGCCCTGGGGAGCCCAGTGGGGAGAACCTGGGGTTGGGGGTTGGCTAGACATGGGTTGAAATTCCCAGGCTGGCCACAGATTGTATCTGTGACTTTGCCCAATTTATTAAAACTTTCTGAGTGTCCTCATCTGTAAAATGGGGCTGGCTCTATCCACAAAGCTGCTGCGAGAATTCTGTGAGGTTACGGGTCTTAAGGGCTTCCCAGGTAGCGCTAGTGGTAAAGAACCAGCCTGCCAATGCAGGAGACCCAGGAGACGCAGGTTTGATCCCTGCGTCGGGAAGATCCCCTGGAGGAGTACTTGGCAAACCACTCCAGTATTCTTGCCTGGAGAGTTCTGTGGACAGAGAAGCCTGGTACGCTACGTTCATAGCGTTGCAAAGAGTCGGACGTGATTGAAGTGACTTCGAATGCAAGCACAGGTTCTCAAGCGCCTGTCTCTTGGTTGGTGCTCAGAAATGCTAACAACCTTCCCTTCTGCATTTCTTGGACTTCTGTGATTGCCAAGTACTTGTGGTGGCTTTTCTCACGAGAACTACATACCGGCAGTAGAGTGGCCCAGTAGGGATGAGGAGGGGTTATTTTCCAGAACTGACATGAAATGGCTGTCTATCTCTGCTAGGCTGGACTGTGAGGTGGCCCCCGCCTCTTCTAAGGGAGAGGCAGTGGTTTTCTTCTGCTTTCTCTCCCCATCTTTGTTCTTCCTTTCATCTGTTTATACATAATATACTTCATCCAAAAGGCATGGGTCGACCCTCTGCTTTCTGACTCTTCCTCATCTACTGTAGGTCCTTGGTATGAAACCCCTCTGCTCTGGGCACCTGTGTGCTGCGAAGCTCACCTGAGCTCTGGTGTTTTCTTCCCTCGTTCCCTGGGTTGACACTCAACCTCTTGACTTGGGATGCGAAAGCACAAGTGTCTGAATCCTGGCTGGGTTTCCTAGGCTGAAGTGAAAAATAACCACCAGTTACCACATACTCACCGAATGCCTGAAGGCACCTGACTCATCCCATCTAAATCAGAGAACTGGGAGCTGCCCCAAGAGGCCGCTAATGAGGAGCTATCACCGAGTCTTGGCAGCCTCAGTGACAACTTTCTCTCCTTGGCTGCCAAGCCCGGGAGGTGCCTGCTGTAACTGGGGCCTTGAACCAAGTAAAGCCAGGCTCCCGCTGCTCTCCTTCCCAGACAAATGCAGGCTGGGATGGTGGCAGGGGAGACAGGGCCCAGCTGTCCCATTTTAGTCCAAATGGATCAGGCAAACCCTGATGCTGCTCTCAGCTTCTGCCAAAGCAACAGGAAGCCTCTCCCATCAAAGAGAGGTCCAGGTGGAGCTGAAAGACCCTTGGGATGCTTCAGAGTGGCTGCAGTCCTCACAGGGCCCCTCTAACGTGGAGATTTTTAGCATCCTTTGCTTCATCTTCTCATATCTTCCTGGGTAGGTGTGCCAGGATCACGTGACTTCATATTTGCCCGGTGCTCTTGCATCTTTTCAGGAAGTTGGTGCTCTCCGATGCCAGCTTGGGGACCGCCTTAACATTGAGGTTGATGCTGTGTCCCCAGTGGACTTGAACAAGGTGCTGGAAGAGATGCGATGTCGGTATGAGGCTCTGGTGGAGACCAATCGCAGGGATGTGGAGGAATGGTTCAACAAGCAGGTGGGTCTCTCGCAGGGAGGCTGGCTTCCCCAGGGTCCCCGAGAGGCACTCCCAGACTTCTCCTGTCTCCCCCATTGCAGATGGAAGAGCTTAACCAGCAAGTGGTCACGAGCTCCGAGCAGCTTCAGAGCTACCAGTCAGATATCATTGATTTGAAACGAACGGTCAACACACTGGAGATCGAGCTGCAGACCCAGCACAGCCTGGTAAGTGTGCTGATGGGCTCCTCTCCCCCAGCTCTGGATGCCAGGCAGCATGGAGAGTGGGTGCAGGCTTCCAGGAAGGAGGAGGGGCAGCAGGAGGAGGAGGAGGGGAG
>NW_011494752.1:1585290-1585734 GCF_000754665.1 Bison bison bison
TAAGTGACCACTGTCAACTACTCTCCCCAAGAAGGCTTGATCTCTGCTTAGCCTGCTCTTCCAAAGCCATGCTTTTCGCCCTTACCTGTAGAGCTTTAAAAGTGCTCCCTGCCCAAGTTCCTCCCCAGATAAATTTAATCAGAGTTTCTGGAGGTGGGGCCTGGGCCTGGGTGCTTTTTAGAGGCTCCCATGTGACTCTAACGTGCAGCCAGGGTTGAAGACCACTGATTTCAGTGATGCTTGTAGGGGAGGAGCCTGGTGAACCTCAGATCTAAGGCCTGAAGCCTAAGGTTGAAGAAGGAATATGGAATTTAGGGTCACATGAACGTGGGTTCAAATCCTGGTCTGTCTCTAGTTGTTTAACCTTGAACAAGTCCCTTGACCTTTCTGGGCTTCAGTGTCCTCAGTTCTGCAGAACATCCCTGCCTAGGTTCTCCCTGGCTC
>NW_011494752.1:1585834-1588045 GCF_000754665.1 Bison bison bison
TTTTTTTTTTTTTAATTGAATGGAAGTTTCTTTAAATTCTATAGTGCTTTTCAATTTTCAATAGTTTCACACACATGATTTCATATAATCCTATAGTAATCTTTTTTTCCCCTACCCTTGTATTGTCCCTCACTCTTTTCCTCTCCCCATTGGTAACCACTAGTTTGCTGTCTATATCTGTGATTCCTCTTTGTTTTTGTTTTATTCACTAGCTTATTGTATTTTTCAGATTCCACATATAAGTGATATGGGCTTCCCAGGTGGCACTAGGGGTAAAGAAACTCCCCGCCAATGCAGGAGACATAAGAGATGTGGTTTGGATCCCTGGGTTGGGAAGATCCCCTAGAGGAGGGCATGGCAACCCACTCCAGTATTCTTGCCTGGAGAATCCCATGGACAGAGGAGCCTGCAGGGCTACAGTCCATGGGGTCACAAGGGGTCAGACAAGACTGAAGTGGCTTCGCATGTATGCATAAGTGATATCATACAGTATCTGACATACGACTTAGCCTAATGCTCTTCAGGTCCATCTATGGTGCTCCAGATGGCATTATTTTATTATCTTTTTATAGGTGAGTAGTATTCCATTGTATATATGGACCACATCTTTTCTATCCATTCATCTGTCGATGGACACTTAGGTTACTTCTATGTCTCGGCTATTGTATGTAATTCTGCTGTAAACATTGGAGTCCATGTATCTTTCTGAATTAGTGTTTTTGTTTTCTTCAGATATATACCCAGGAGTGAAACTGCTGGGTCATATGGTAGTTCTCTTTTTAGTTTTGTGAGAAACTTCCATACTGTCTCTTTCACAGTGACTGCTTCTTGGTTCTTTCTGAGCCAGGCCATGGAAAATAGGCCCATTCTTATTAGTTATTTTCTTTCCCTTTGCCTTAGAGAGACTCCCTGGAGAATACCCTGACAGAGACGGAGGCCCGCTACGGCTCCCAGCTGGCCCAGATGCAGGGCCTGGTCACCAACGTAGAGTCCCAACTGGCTGAGATCCGCTGTGACCTGGAGCGGCAGAACCAGGAGTACCGGGTGCTGCTGGATGTGAGGGCCCGGCTGGAGGCGGAGATCAACACGTACCGGGGGCTGCTGGACAGCGAGGACTGCAAGTACGTGGCATGTGTGAGGTTTGGGAGAGATTATAGGAAGTAATTGCCCATAATATAGAGCCATGATTAAGAAGTGATTAGGAAGCTGGCATGATCCGAAGACGTCAGGCAGGTATTCATGGTGCCATCCCACCCCTGGCCCATTGGGACCATTCTGCTCCAAGCTGACAAACTCCTTCCAAGTGTCCACATGTGCCAGGTGGCACAGGGGAACTGAGATGGATGATGACAGAGCATCTATTCTCAGGTCGTTTCCATCTCCAGGGAGACAGACGGGCCACTGGAGATCATACGGGTGTGTGTGGGGGGATGTCTTTGACACTTGGAAGGATGATGTAACTTCATGTGATAAGCTGTGGAGGGAGGGAGGACAGGAAAGGTCAATTGGGCCTCATTCAATGGAGAACCACTAAGGTCCATGCTGGGGAGGGAGGATTTTATTTAATAGACCATTGGGAGGCCTTACTTTTTTGAGGAGGAAATGATAAAATTTGCTTAACTGACTAACTCCCTTGAACTCAAAGATAAGAAAAAAAAATACTTATTTTTTAATGCTTATTTTTATTTATTTTTGACTGTGCTGGGTCTTTGATGCTGTGGAGGCTTTTCTCTGTGGCGAGCGGGGCTGACTCTCTAGTTGCAGAGTGCATGGCTTCTCATTGCAGTGGCTTCTCTTTTTGTGGTTCCCAGACTCTAGAGCACAGGCTCAGTAGTTGTGGCTCACAGTTGTAGCTGCCCTGTGGCATGTGGGGTCTTCCCCAGTCATGGATGGAACCCATGTCTCCTGCATTGGCAGTGGATTCTTTACTATTGAGTCACCAGGGAAGCCCAAGAGAAGATATTTTCATTCCCTGTACCTGGTACTTGGTATAGTGAATGCTCAGAAAATGATCAAGCCAATGAGAGCTCAATGCTACTTTTCAAGAAGATGGCAGCAGAAAGGACTGAGTGGAAAGAAGGAGGAGGAGCAGGCGGGGAGCCATTCAGGAGGCCTTGGGTATGGTCTGCTGCTGCTAAGTCACTTCAGTAGTGTCTGACTCTGTGTGACCCCATAGACGGCAGCCCACCAGGCTCGCCCATCCCTGGGATT
>NW_011494752.1:1588145-1603791 GCF_000754665.1 Bison bison bison
GCCCCATCCCCTGGGATTCTCCAGGCAAGAACACTGGAGTGGGTTGCCATTTCCTTCTCCAATGCATGAAAGTGAAAAGTGAAAGGGAAGTCGCTCAGTCGTGTCCGACTCTTCGAGACCCCATGGACTGCAGCCTACCAGGCTCCTCTGTCCATGGGATTTTTCAGGCAATAGTACTGGAGTGGGGTGCCATTGCCTTCTCCAATAAGAAATGGGGGGGAGGTAATAAGAAATGGGGAGGGTCTGAATCCAGGCAGTGGAGCCATCCACTCCCAGCTGTGGTACAGGTAGAACTGGGAGGGTTGGTGGCTGTCTGGATGCAGGATATCTCTGGGCCTTAGATACCAGGTGGGCTGATGACTGTAGGTAGACATTCAGCCCTGCTTTTCTATCATTTATAATCCTGTCCTCCAGAGCAAAGAGTTGCAGAGTCAAATCTTTTTCAAGGACTAGGCCAAGAACATACCAGAGTGATGTGGGTCACTGAGGGATGGTGGAGAACCAGGGAGCTCTATCCTGTCCAATGAGGATAGTGCTGCCCCCTCAGGGCCATTTCTACCACGTGAGATGAAGATTCAGTATTGTTGGATCTTCCCATTATTCAAGGGAAGCTGCTTCTCTTTTAAATGTTAAGTCCTCATGATTTTTAAATATTTTCAACAAATTAAAAAACAACACAGTGCTTTCAAATTAAATTAAAAAAAAAAATCCAGGCCAAATGGAACACACTTCATGCTGGATGTGGTCCTTAGGCTGCCTATCCAGTCTCTGGGCTATTTGCTTCCATCCTATATCCAGTGTGTTGTTGCTGGTTTTGAACCCACACCTGTCAGTCTCTGAGATCATCCTTTTGTATTCCTTCTCTAGCAATTGATGAATTCATCTTATTCTAAATATTCTTATCAAGTGCCAGCTCTAGGCCAGGTATGCAGGGTGGGCACAGGGACTGCTGATCTCTCTGGCTAGTGGGGAGACAGACCAGAGTAGAACAATGACAGAAATCTCCGGAAGGAGGGACATGGTGCCCTGGGGAGATTTGTCAGAAATCAGGGGAGGCTTCAGGGAGGCTGTGGCAGTTGAGTTGAAGGAGGCTGCTCTTCCTCCTGGCACAAGGGGGAGCCACTAAGGTTTTGGACAGAGATCGTTGTGCAGTCGCTAAGACTTGTTTGATATCCCTTGAACTGAAACATGCCGGGTTTTCTTGTCCTCCACTGTCTCTCAGAGTTTGCTCAAACGCATGTCCACTGAGTCAGTGATGCTATCTAACCATCTCAACCTCTGTCTCCCCACTCTCCTTGGTCAGGGGAGGGGCATGCTAGATCACTCTAGCTAAGAAACTGAGGATGCTTGGATGGTTAGGAGGGGTGAGTGTGGGGTTGGGGAGACCAGTTAAGAAGCTGTTGGGTTCACATAGGTGAAGACAATGAAGTAAGATAGGGAAAACAGTGGAGATGGTGGCCACTGGGAGCCGTTGGAAGGCACAAAGGTGCGAGTGGGGGATGCAGAATTGACAGGACTTGTTGCCGAGCTGGGCTTCTTTCTAAACCTTCCCACATGCCTTTCTTCCTCAGGTTGCCGGGTAACCCATGCTCCACTCCCTCCCAGCCTCCTTGTGCGCCCGCCCCCAGTGTGCCCCGGACCCTCTGCGTGCCCCGCACTGTCTGTGTGCCTTGTGTGCCCTGCCACCCGAGCTGCCACTGAAATCCCCAGCGATGCTGGATCCTGAGGGATGCCAACTGGGTGGCTGGTGCTTCCTGAGGCTGCGCCTGACTGCAGTTCAGCGGCCACCAAAAGAGCAGGGCCAACCCCTGGGGGCAAGGAAGGCCACTAGCAGTACCAGGAAGTGAGCCGTCAGCAACTGCGCTCTGATACTGCAGGGGGCGCTCTAGCTCCCGCCTCTTAGAAATGGCTACTCTTATTTCTATGGGTTAATGGCTCTCTTCATGGGTGTTTCTGGCGGTCCGTGCTGCACTTTGGAGCACTGTTCTTAGTTAACTAGTAAATAAAGCCTCACCCAGTGACCTGCACACCTGTCTCCCTCTCCTTGTCGCGTATGCTGCTGTATCCACCAGCCAATTCTGCTCAGTTGGGCTCCAGAAGAATGTGGCCAATTTTTTTTTTTTTTAATTTTTATGCCCTTTCTGCTTCTACAGGGACTTGAGCAGCATTTACTAAAAAGACCTGCATGCCACAAACCAGTTAAAACCAGGCCATCCATCCAGAGCCAAGTAATAAAAGAATAAAGAGAAGGGGGTGGTGATGATGCCAGAATCCTATGCCAGACTACTGTTAATTGACTATCTGATAACCCCACCCCTAAATCTCATTATACCTGGTACAATGGGACCATTCATTCATTCAAAAAACCTTTATGCAGGTTCCATGTTAGGGGCTGACAAACCCACTGTGGTAGTCCTCCAGAACCTTGTTAATACTTCATTTAACCCTTGAAACAGTCTGTGAAAAATGTAGCATTATTGAGGCCAGAGAGCTTAAGAAACTTGCCCAAGGTCACACAGCTTGTAAGTTGTGCACCCAGGACTCAAATATAGACTTTCAGGTCCCAGAGATACTCAAGCAATTCATATTCTCTGTCCCCACTAATCACAAACACAGCTGAGAGCAGGGGATAAAAAAAATGCAAGCAAAGCAATTTTCACAGTCCAGACACATATAATTAGAGAGAGCTTATCAGTGTGTGTAAGGCCACACTCCTTTCACAATGAACCAATAAAAAAAAATAATAACTATACTACCAGTTATTGAACACTTATATTGCCCCTGATGGGCTTCGCTGGTGGCTCAGTTCAGTTGAATTCAGTTCAGTCACTCAGTCTGTCCGACTCTTTGTGACCCCAGGGACTGCAGCATGCCAGGCTTCCCTGTCCATCACCAACTCCTGGAGCTTACTCAAACTCATGTCCATTGAGTCGGTGATGCCATCCAACCCTCTCATCCTCTGTCGTCCCCTTCTCCTCCTGCCAGTGGTAAAGAATTCACCTGCCAACGCAGGAGTTGCAGGAGATGTGGGTTTGATCCCTGAGTCAGGAAGATCCCCTGGAGTAGGAAATGGCAACCCATTCTAATACTCTTGCCTGAAAAATCCCATGGACAGAGGAGCCTGGCTGGTTAGTCTGTGGGGTCACAAAGAGTTGGACGTGACTGAGCATGCACACATACATGCGTGCACGCACAGTGCACCTGGTATTTTGTTGAGTACCTTTCGTGAACTGATTTATGCAGTTTTCACAAACACTCTGTAAGGTAGGCGTCAGCCATCATGTTCATTTTACAGATGAAAAACTGAGGCTCAGAGAGTGGTTTAGTCAGTTGCCCCAGGTTATAGGCACGGACAAAGATTTGAACCCAGCTCCACTGCAGCCTTATTCTAGCCACTCTGCTACACCCCCAAATTCCTACCTAGAAAGACAAAGATTGGGAGAGGTACTAGCTTGAGGGAGAGCAGAAGAGCTTCATGTAGCCTGTGGTATTTGAGATGGGCCTGGAAAGTTGACTAGGATGTCTACAGAGCAAAGGACAGGAATAGGTATTTGGGGTCTGTAGGAAAACAGGAATTAGGCCCAGGAGGCTTTGAATGGACCTGTTGACTGAAGCAGCAGGCTCATGGGAAAGACTGGTGGGAATAAAGTTCAAATGGTAGGAAGGCATCAGCCCTTGGGAGGCCTCAGGTACCCTCTGAAGAGCCTGGACTCTATTCTGAAGGCAGTGGGAGGGCTGCAGGATTTGGGCCCCAGGATGACATGAATGGAGTGATATTTTAGAAAGTTCCACCAAGGAATATAATGAAGGTAGCTGAGAGGCAGAGAAAACTGAGTGGAAGAAACTAACAGGATCTTGACTAAGGAAAGGACAGTGGGAATGGAAAAATGAAGGGTCAATCTGAGCAACTCAGTGAAGGAGCCAAGTAGGCAACAGATTGGCCGTGGAAGAAGAGGAGAGAGCTGGAATCTTGAATACCTTTCTGAACCTCATCCTCCAAATACATAGTCCTTCTTTAATGAGCTGAGGTGATAGTTCTATTAAGGATCTGCCCTCAAGACTTGCCAAGAAGTGATGAGAAATGGATTGGATCCTGAAGCTGTCTGGGACTCTCTGGACATGATCCTGCATGCATGCCTGGCAGACTGGGTCATAAGCCTGGCAGGAGACACAAACACACTGCTTAGCCAGCTGTGGTTACTGGTTGGAGTAACTTCAGTGAGCTGCAATGTCAAGGGACAGGGGCTTCTACCTAATTGGATGCTCCAATAACTGAGTGCAAACAAGACTTCCTTCTGACTTTCCATGTGTGCGTGCTGAATCGTTTCAGTCATGTCTGACTCTTTGCTACCCCAAGGACTATAGCCTGCCGGTCTCCTCTGTCCATGGGATTCTCCAGGCAAGAATACTGGAGTGGGTTGCCATGCCCTCCTCCAGGGGCTCTTCCTGACCCAGGAATTGAACCCACATCTCTTACATCTCTTGCCTTGGCAAGTGGGTTCTTTACCATTGCTATCACCAGGGAGGCCCTTTTACTTTCTATTGCTGTACAAAATTTGTCTAGAATGTGCTTAGCTTGATAAACACAACAGACTGGACAGAACCAAATCTTCTTCAGTTCTAGAATCCTGGGCCTTTGCTGTCCAATACTGTAGCCACTACCTCCATGTGGCTATTTAAGTTTTAATGAAATAAAATGGAAAAATTCAATTCCTCAGTTGTACTAGCTACATTTCAAGTGCCCAATACCTATATGTGGCTGGTGGTACCACAGTGCAGAAAATAGAATATTTCCACTATTGTAGAAAGTTCTACTGGATGCCACAGTCCTGAACTGTCAGAATCACAAAGAGCCTTACAGATGAGCTGGTCCAATCTCTCCCATGTACAGACAGGGAGTCTAAGGCCTAGGGGAATGGAAAGATGTGCTCACAGATACACAACCAAAAGGCGGAAACTGGAGCCAAGGGTTTCGCCGCCAAGCCTAGCAGGTCTCTCTAAGCTCTGTATGCTTTCTCCAAGCACTAAGTTTTTAAAATAAAAATAAAATAAAAACTAAAAAATTAGTTTTATTATTTTTTCAGGTTAATGAATATTTTCCCCTTTCTCCTGCTTTCACATCTCTAAGAATAGAGACTTATTTCTCCCCTGAGGTGCTGAAACTCTTTCCTGGGAATATAATTCTCCTTTCAAAAAGAGCTAGCAACTACCTGAGAATTCTCTTTCAGTCCAGTGGTTAGGACTCCACGCTTTCACTTATGAGGGCATGGGTTTGATCTTTGGTAGGGGAATTAAGATTCTGCAAGCCGCGAAGAGCAGCCAAAAATTAAAAACAAACAAAGAAACCATCAAACCCAGAATCTCCTCATCCTTTTTTAAAATGAATTTATTTTTTATTGAAGGATAATAGCTTTACAGACTTTGTTGTTTTCTGTCTCTCCTTATCCTTTTGACATCTGACTCAGTAGGTGCCTGGACCTTAGGCTGTAGCCAGTGCTGCAGCAGAAGTAATCATACAGGGAGTTGAGGACCAGGAATCCAGGCCCCTAGACATTCTGGGGGCCTCTGTAGGTTCCTTGTCCCCCGTCACAAATTGTTTAATCCAACCTGGTCATTGTTTCCACACCTGTGTGTCACTCTGACTTGCCAAGACCTGTCTGACCACTCAAATGCTCATTCAAGCTTTTTAATATGAAACCAAGGCCCACAGCCCAGGGCTGGGAGTGCTATCCCCTGCTGGTCACAGATGGCCACTATCTTTCGAGTTTGGATGGTCCTTCCAATGGGCTTGCCTGGTGACTCAGATGGTAAAAAATCTGCCTGTACTGTGGGAGACCTGGGTTTGATCACTGGGTTGGGAAGATGCCTGGTGAAGGGCATGGCAACCCACTCCAGTATTCTTGCCTGGAGAATCCCGTGGACAGAGGCTACAGTCTATGGGGTCACATAGACATGACTGAGCAACTAACGCTTTGAATTTCCAAGTTAGAAACACCACAAGGGATCCTCCCACCCAACCCATCTCTCTTGTCTGATGGATGAGGAAGCCCCAGGCATAAACTCTGGAAAGGCTTTTTGCCCACCAGCACCAGGACCTCCTGGAGACTGGACCCAAGGCTACACATGTGGGGATTCTCAGAGGAACTCATATCAAAGCCTCTGGATTTAATTAACTCAGGTTTATAGAAGAACCTTGGCAGGGCCACAGCAAAGTAATAAAGCCTCTGGCATAATTGATGTTTGGGAGAAACTCCCACGGGTAGCAGGATACTCCCTGAGTGGGGATTAGGAAAGAAAGGACCTGTGTTTCAAAGATGCAACTTTCCCTGAGAATATTAAGGAGACTGGGCCTCACATCTGCCACCACTCATGGTCCTAGAACAAGGCCTCCTTATGGGGTGGGAGTGGGGGCCCACTGGGGCAAAGGAGCCATTCAATAAGCCTGGCCAGAAGGTGATACTTGCAGAGAGAAGGGCCCAGGAGTCAGACACAGTGATGAAGAGGCTGGGTGATTTGTGGACTGAGTTATGCTTAATGGTACCCTGCCTACTTTGTTAAGAAAGCTTTCACAATATGATCAAATAGGATATGCCAGGTGAGAACTGGGAGAATCAGTCACAATGAAACATTTCTCTTTTTGGGTTTCATAAATTTTAGTCTATAAATGCAGTGATCTCAGTTTGGCAAAACAGGAAGTTCCTAAGATCGTTTGATGTCTATCTTCTTGAAAAATTGGTTTAGATAAGTGTGTTTCCAAATAGTCCTCTTCTTTAGCCATCAATAAGTAACCAGACAGACACACAAACTAGCATCTTGCCATAATGGAAATAATCAGTGACTTTGGCTTTAGAAAACCTGGGCTAGAGTTCAAATTCTATTACTAACGTGCTGTGTGATTTTGGCAGATAGCCTAACCTCTGTGCATCTCTGTCTCCTTCTCCCCTGTGGTAATGGGGATAATTCTACCTCCTTCACAGAGTTGTTGGGATAGAATGCATGTGAAAAGGCCTATCATGATGCCTACAGGGTAAGTGCTCGGTAAATGTTGCTTAAAGAAAATCTGCTTTGCTTTTATATAGAGAGTGGATAAACAACAAGGTCCTACTGTATAGCATAGAGAACCATATTAATATCCTATGATATGGCCTTCCCTGGTGGTCCAGTGATTAAGAATCTGCCTTGCAATGGAGGGGACGTAGGCTCGATCCCTGATCGGGGAACTTAGATCCCACATGCCAAAGAGCAACTAAGCCTGTGCATTGTAACTACTACACCTGGGCATCACAGCTGGAGAGTCTGTGTGCTGCAGTGAAAGATCCCTCGTGACGCAATGAGGATCCCACATGCTGCAACTAAGACCCCACACAGCCAAATAAATAAATATTAAAAAATTATTCCTGTAGAATTAAAATAAAATATCCTATGATAAACCATAATGAAAAGAATATTAAAAATAATGTATATATATATGTATATGTATAACTGGATCTCTTTGCTAGACAGTAGAAATTAGCTGTCTGCTTGGCCCTGCTTGGCCCTGGTCACTAACCCACAGCTGGGCTTTCTAGGACCATGGCTTCTAGTGCAGCAGGAACCCCTGCTCTTCAGGCTCTGTGAAAAGGGGTCTTTACTGCAGGGAGGCTGGGGCAGGTGCCTGCTCCAGAAAGGCTAAGATCCAGGGAGACCTTCAGCCTCCAGCATTGCATGGGACCTAATTGAGAAAGTAATCAGGCTAGTAGGAATCTTCCCAGAGCCTGCGGTTTATAGCCAGGTCTGCCTGGTCCTTCTAATGGTCACCCAGGGGTTGGTGGGGACTCTCCTGTCACTGCAGATGAGAGTAGGGTGGGAAGCAACTGAAGCTGATTTCGCAAGTGGCTCATCTCTGATGGGGGGCCGGGGGGATTCCCTGTGGTTTGGCTTGATTTTCAAGTTTTATTAGCGGGGCCACTTTCTTTCTGCAGCACACAGGGAGTTGCATCTCTCTCTTCTGGATCCTAGCTGATAAATGAAATGAATAATTTAGTGAGGTTGCATGTTGAATCTGAATCTACCGTTGTTGGGTTATTTCACTGAGTTACAGTGGGCACTTGTCCAGTGTTTTTTAAATGATGGCTGTGAGTCACTGATGGTCTATGAAGTCATTTTACTGGATTTTAATCAGCTTGAGATACACACATACACACAGATTGAAATGAAACAACAGAAATTAGAAAAGAAGCATTTTTATGGGAAATTGAATCTTTATGTATATGTACTAGTCTTGGGTTGCAAAACATACAGTGTAATTCTTCCTTGATTTGTGCCCAGGAGTTCAAGTTCATGGTCTGTTCCAGAACTTGCCTTTTCAGATGAGAAACCAGGGACCAGAGAGAGCTCACTGACTAGTTTTGGGCCATCTGGCTAGTGAGTGACCTTGCTGGGAGCAGACCCTGTACAGAGATGCCTCTTAAATGAGAACAAAACCCTAATCCCGCCCTGTCTGCCCTCGAAGGAGACTCTCCTCTGTGGGGAGAAGTGGCCGAGTGGTTTGGTCGTGCCTGCCCGGGGGACTGTCACTAAGCATCCCATCCAGGACTTGGACAAAGGACCCCCACTGCTGGTGGAGGGTGGTGGTTGACAGGAGACTCAGGCCCATGCTGAGGATTAACAACGGGGATCTATGGATCCCAAGTCTAGATAAGCTGGCTTGCTGCTGTCTTGTCCTAGTCACTTGGTCCTTCCAGGAAACAAGCTTGTCTTAAGACCTACCTTCTTCTAGCTCCCATTTCCTTCTGCGGGCAGGAAGCAGTACCCAGCCCAAGATGCTCCCAGGAGCTCCATTACAGAAACAAGACTTCTGGGGGTCCAGAAATGCCTCTTCTGTTTCAGGGAATGACCCTTCTCTGCAGGTGAGGACGTGTCAGGTGGGCTCCCACGTGCCACAGGGGGTGGGTCTACAGTCACAGACTCATCCACACGTCGGATTCGACACTCCAGTCCCCTCGGAATGAGAGTCAGCTCCTCACAGAGTCCCAGTGTCTGTGCTCCCATGCTGAACTCTTTCTCCCTCACCTTTGACGGGGCGGGGGAGACCTTGTAAAACATGACTAATTCCTCCTATGAAGGGTGTGGCTAGTGATACAAAGTGGGTTAAATAAACACCATATGAAGACAAGGGAGTTACGAGGAAACATCCAGTCTTCAGAATTTTTTAGATTTCAGAATTGCAGATAAGCTCTTTGTGGCTTTCTACTGTTTTAGGAAAAGTAGTGTTTGTATTTTAGAGATAATTAATTTTTATTTTATCCAATTAATACATTGCAAATAGTTTAAGACTTCAAATTTTGCTAAAATGCATATATCAAAATATAGCAGTTCACCTCTCCCATCAATTGGTCTTCCCAGAAGCAACTGTTTTCAGCCTTTAGCTCTTTCTTCTGGTGTGTATACATTTCTATAATGCTGAATAATATGTGAATATGATTAACTTTAGAGTCTTCAAGTTTAGATGCTATCTAGTCTTCCTGTTATGGTAAATAAAGAATTCGCTCTCTCTACTATACCATTATTTTCTCTGCTTCCCCTGAATTCTGCGTTCTGGGATATGATTCTTCCCCAGTAACTCTCAGGACAGATTTTATAATCTTCATTTCCTACAACAGAAAATGAAAGCTCTGTGGCTTAAAGCCAGAACCTACACTTCTGCTTGATTTCAAAGTGCTGGTTTTCATTATATCACATTTCCATGGTCTCTTTTCTTGTTCTTCCAAGTCACTGCTTCTCAACCTTGGCTGCACACTGGAACTATCTGGAGAGCTTTAAAAAATACTGATGTCCCTGTCATGTCCAGGGATTCTGAAGTTATTGGTCTGGGTGTGGTCTGGGTATCAGAATCTTTATATGTTTCCTAGAAGATCTTACTGCGCAGTTAAGGTTAGAAGTTGTTCTTGATGGGATTTTAAGGGGGGAGAACTTGCTCCAGATGTTTCTAACTGCCACATTCAGGAGAGTTGCCCTTTCTTAGAGCAGTGGTTACCAGACTTGAGCATCCTTTGGAATCCCCTGGAGGGCTTTTGAAACACAAATTGCTTGGCTCCAACCCCAGAGTTTTTGAATTCTGTGTATCTGGAGTTGGATCTGAAAATGTGTATCCTGACAAGTTCCCAGATGATCCTAATGCTGTTGGCCAGAGAATCAGACTTTGAGAATCACTGCCCTGGAGGCTGACAAAGCTAGGTTAGAAAATGTCCAGACCCTGGGTTTTTTTTTTAGCGCAGTGTGGAAACCAACATAACTCTGGAGTTTTTCTTATCAAAAAGCACCTCTCTGTGCTGGTGCATCCCTGCCTTACCCTTGTCAAAGCCTCACTTGGTTTAGTACATTTCATGGGTCAGTGTCAAAATCTGAGAAATGCAGAAGACGGCCCTTGCATAGAGCACATGGCACTATCAGAGCAAGGCTGTTTCTTGAGACACGCAAACCAACCAGTGGATTCTACCCTTTCCAGGCCCAGCTGGGACCTTGGACTCTAAGGGAAGCATGGCACGTCAGTAGGTGATAAAATGATGAAACAGTTGTAGCCGGCCCCATGGCTACACTGCCTTCTGTTTTTCTAAGGGCAGATCTGTTGAATGTGCATTCAATGTGATCTACCTTTGACTTGACTTCTATGTAGGTTTATAAAATAAACGAATATGTAAGAAATATACTGCCGTCAATTTGGGTTGGGCAAGTGGCATTGAGTGGTACATGGAGTTGACTCCTATGGATTCTTCCCAGCTCCACATTCAGGGATATCATATGGGTACCTGATATTGGCTATTATGGAAGTATTTGCAGCACAGAAATTGGCGTACACTAGAAATTGGGGCTTCCTACCCCTCCGGGAAAGCTAATTTACTGGTGCACCCCTGGTGGGTGTATACGTTTTTCCACGTTGTTTAAGAATCTCTGATTTTACTTCACTGGTTCAACATACAACTACCTTTGAGTGATCACAGGATGTTTCTCATTCTCTACTCACTTAAATGCACATCCATCGAGTACTTAGTCTCTCTATAGACTATGACCAGGCTCTGTGCTGGGTTCTAGGGATACAGAAATGAAGGAAGAGAAGCAACAAGATAGACTCCCTGACCTCAAAGAGTTCCCCACTCAGTAGTGGGGGGGCACGCCCATAATTTTCAGGGATGGAAGGAGTGTGCAGGCAGGGGTGTGCTACCTGCCCGGGAGGCTCAGGAAGGCTTCACAGGGAGTGTGGTTGAGCCCACGAGCTCATTCATTCGTGATAGTCATTGCCCTCTAGGTGTTTCAAACTCAGGATATCTAGTAATAATGGATCTATAATAAGCAAAATAAAGCCATTTCCAGTACCTTTCTATTTCCCACCATCGAAATCTTTGATCTATGTCAAAAATCTATTTTTAGTCTAGCTGAAACACAATTCTGCGTTTCCTCCCTCCCTGGAGCATTGATTAATGGGGACACCACAACTCTACCAATCCACCTTCTGGAGACTTTTCTCCAATCATCTTGGCCAGGGCAAGGAGGACAGATCACCTGGAGGAGCAGAGGGTGGAATCAGAGGCTCACAGGCACCACCATTCCCTCTGCCTGTGAGCGGAGGTGCAAGCTCATGACTGCACCCGTTAACATCCCCATCTCCAGGATTCCATAAGACCTGTTTCCCACACTCTGACCAACATTGTGCACTATCCAATTAAATTAATCCTATAAGGAGAAAGTAGTTTCTCCTTACTATTTTAGTTTCTACTTCTTAATCATCAGTGAACATCCATTCATATATTAAGCCATTCTTATTTTTATTTTTCTGAAAACATGAAACTTTTTTAAGGGGGTGATGGTGATGGTTGGAGATCCTGAAGAGGAAGGGAACTGACATTATTAAGTGCTTACTGTGTGCTAGGTATTATGCTAGAGGTCTGCCACTTGGTGTCCTTTATTCCTACCAGTAGCCCTGTGTATAAATATTACTGTAAATGTTCATAGGACAAAAGTGGAAAAGCTAGCTTAAAATGCAACATTTAAAAAACTAAGATCACGGCATCTGGTCCCATCACTTCCTGGCAAATAGATGGGGAAAAAGTGGAAACAGTGACAGATTTTTATGTTCTTGGGCTCCAAAATCACTTTGGATAGTGATTCCAGCTACAAAATTAAAAGATGCTTGCTCCTTGGAACAAAAGCTATGACAAACCTAGAAAGCATATTAAAAACCAGAGACACTACTTTTCCTACAAAAGTCTATATAGCCAAAGCTATGATTTTTCCTCTAGTTATGTGTGGATGTGAGAGTTGAACCACAAAGAAGGCTCAGTGCCGAAGAATAGATGCTTTCGAAATGTGGTGCTGGAGAAGACTCTTGAGAGTCTCTTGGACAGCAAGGAGATAAAACCAGTCAATCCTAAAGGAAATCAACCCTGAATATTCAGTGGAAGGACTGATGCAGAAGCTGAAACTCCAATACTTTGGCCACCTGATGCGAAGAGCTGACTCACTGGAAAAGACCCTGATGCTGGGAAAGATTGAGGGCAGGAGGAGAAGCGGGTGACAGAGGATGAGTTGGTTGGATGGCATCACCGAGTCAATGGACATGAGGTTGAGCTAATTCCGGGAGATAGTGAAGGACAGGGAAGCCTGGCGTGCTGCAGTCCATGGGGTTGCAAAGAGTCAGACGCAACTTAGCGACTGAATGACAACATAGGACAAACTGGCTGCTTTTAAAGGTTAGGTAATGTGGTTGAGGTCAGGCAGCTCAGAAATGGAGGTTTTGGTATTTTCTATTTCTGTTGCTATGAAGTAACAGGAAATATATATGTTGATCTCTGTCTCTGTTTTCTGGCAGAGAGCTCCTAAAGCTCTTGTGATTTTCCATGTGATAAGAACATCGGGAGCATCTTTTGTTCTACTATTTGATCTTCTACTCCAGTTACTGACTCAGAGCTCCTACATCTCTTGGAATTTCCTGGGTGATAGGAGTGTTCTTTGTTATAATGACATGACTCTTGTCGGGTCCCTGCAAAACTTAGGATGATGGCTAGTCACCAGCAGGACCAACCCATGATTAGAAGCTTGGAACTTTCCACTTTATCCCCATGCTCTGGGAAAGGGAGAGGGACTGGAGATGGTTAATAATTGATCGTGCCTACATGATGAACCCTCCATGAAAATCCCCAAAATGTGAAGTTTAGAGAACTTTCAGTTTGGTGAACATGCAGAGGTGATAGGAGAGTGGTGATCTGGAGAGGGATGGAGGCTTTGAACCCCTTCCTACCTTCCTTAGCCTCTGTACGTTTTCATCTGTATTCTTTATCATATCCTTTATAATATACTAGTAAAGGGAAGTGTTTCTCTGAGCTCTGTGAGCCATGTTAGCAATTTATTAAACACACAGAGGAGGCTGTGGGAACTCTGATTTCTAGTTGTTTGGTCAGAAGCACAGGTAACAATCTGGGACTTGGAATTAGTGTCTGGAGTGGGAGAAGTTTTGTGGGATTGAGCCCTTAATTTTCAGGATCTGACACTTAACTCCAGGTAGATAATATCAGAATTGAATTGAATTATAAGGACATCTAGTTGGTGTTGCAGAGAATTGCCTAACATGTGGAAAACCCATACATCAGAAGCCAGAAATATTATAAGTGGACAAGTAAAGAAAAACCAGGCATATTTTCTCTAGATAGTTGCAAAGAAAGCTAGGTTCAGTCTTGATCTGCTCTTGGGCTACGAACAGAATAATGGGAAGAAAGACAATGACATGTCTAAAGACTTCAGAAGTGTGGCACCACCCCCATGGATCCAGGGTGGAGACTTGCTACTAATGTCTCCCCTTCAACTAAGGGACCATGGCTTTTGTTGATACACTCCTAGCGTCTAGGCTATTTCATGGTGGGTGGAAAAACAACATTGATAAATGACTAAACTTTGTGGATTATGGGGCTTGGACCTAAGACATCAGATGGCAAAGTTTTATCTAATTGGAAAAAGAAGTGCCTTTTCCATCATTGAAGTCTCAAGTGTCATATACTTAGAATAATAGTATGATATGCTATTATAATAGGCTGCTATGCTCAGCCTCTTCTCTTGAGTCTTCATGGCTTTCTTGACCTATGATTACCTTTGACACCATTTCCTAATACCTAGCAGACATGGCATGCAAAGCTCTCCATATAATAGTTGTCTTTTATCTTTACATCTATCACAATGTGTGATGGTGATGTCCCTATTCAGGGAACAAGCCCCCTGGATGCCCTCATGCATCTTCCTGCAGCAAAGGGCAGGCATAGAAAAGGTAGGTTTGTGGGTGAGGCACATTTCCAGGTTCTAGCTGGCAACTCCACATCTTTCTCTCCCACTGGTTGAGATGCATCCCCATGTATCAACACTGTATCTGAAGATAGCACCCCAAAGACACAGCTCCTCACTTCTGTCTGCAGTAGACTTCCTGGCTGTGGATATCAGTATTCCTAAAGTTAGACTCAGTGCAGAGAACTTCGTGCACATAGGTGAAAGAAGGAGGGCCATAATCTCCTCTTTCATACTCTGTGTTCACCACTTCTTGTTACGGAACCTGGTCCACATTTGATCACCAAGGGCCACAGGGACTCTTTTTAAAGAACTGGGAAGGAAGGCAGTCTTAGGTATGAGAGCTAGGATTCTCACCCATACTCATTTCCTTTGAGAAAAATGCAGATCAGTGGAACCAAGCAACTTTACAAGGGAACGTCAGTGTCATTATACAAGATAGTGTATCCAGTAGAAACCCATGTCAAGACCATGATCAAACTCTAGCAGGGAGGAGCATCATCCAGACATACAAATCTTCAGAAGTGATGTAATGCAGTAATAAGTGTGCTTTGAGATGAAAGATACTATGCATTTTAGCCAATGGAATGAATCCTGTCAGAGCATAAGGTCAAGATACCTTCTATTTAGCAAGTCAAATGAAATGACTTTAAAAGTCTAGTTCTCTGGTTTATAGGGAATCGAGTTGCTATGCAATGAAGTGGAGGAGAGTAACAAAGGAGTGTTTGAAGATGTAACCTATGCAGATTGCATCCAGAGACCTCTGAAGGATGGGATGGCCTGGCCTGGTGATGCCTCCTAATTATGGTGTCTGGAAAGGGCTATTCATTGATGAACTCTGAGTGACTCTTAGGCCAGAGCTGACTTTTCGGGGGAATGTAGATGGAATTTTTGAATTCTGTATTTCTTCTTGATAGAACGCAAAGTAGTAAAGAGGTTTCATTCTCATTTATTTTTTCCTGAATTTCCTTCCAAGTCACTTTAGTTAGTAAATTGCTTTTAAAGATGTTAAGGACTTTTAGAAGTGAATTCTTTCTTACCTACTAAGACACATTTCAGAATAGTCTGAAGCTCTGACATGTGAATACCTGACATTGTGAGTCTAATTAATAAAAACCTTACAGGAGATAGGTTTAAATTCATTTTGTTGTTGTTGTTTAGTCTGACTCTTTTGTGACCCCATGGACTGCAACCTGCCAGACTCCTCTGTCCATGGAATTTTCCAGGCAAGAACACTGGAGTGGGTTGCCATTTCCCACTCCAGGGGATCTTCCTGGCCCAGGGATCAAACCCTCATTTTCCTGAATTGGCAGGTGGGTTCTTTACCACTGAGGCACCTGGC
>NW_011494752.1:1603891-1618269 GCF_000754665.1 Bison bison bison
GAGGCACCTGGCTCAGTGGTAAAGAACCCACCTGCCAATGCAGGAGACCTAAGAGACGAAAGAGATGCAGGTTCTATATCTGGGATGGGAAGATCTCCTGGAGGAGGTCATGGAAACCCATTCTTTCTTGGAGAATCCCATGGGCAGAGGAGCCTGGCAGGCTACAGCCCATGGAGTTGCAAAGAGTCGGACATGCCTGAAGTGAGTTAGCATGCACACATGCATCTGGAAAGCAGATATATATTCATATATATATATATATAGAGAGAGAGAGAGAGAGAGAGCGGGTTATCTAGTCCCTATAGATGTCTCTATATATCTAGTCTCTATTCTATGTATGTAGTCCCTATAGAGATGTCTGTTCAGTGCTTGTTTAATGCTCAGAGCCCTGCCTAATACTCATTTTCTCAAAGATCTAGTTACAACCACCTCGGGGGCCCATGTTAGATCTTTCTTAGTACCAGGGGCCTATAGTCTGCCAAAAATTTTGAGAAAATTTGAGACCTTAGCCATCAGCTGTTTTGGTTCCCTGGTACTAAGAGCTAGTGGTGTGTTTGATAGGTATAACTATTTTGGAGATGGAACGTTTCCCCTGGGCATTTTCCTGCATAGTCCTTGGAGAACCCCTACTGCTTTGGTACCCCAGCATTTGTATTTTCTGGGAGAAACAATATAGACCAAAAAAGAACAATATAGAATATCAGATTCTTGTTTTCTCTTTTAATTTCAACTTTTTGCTCAGTTTCTGAGCCTTTTAATCCTTCTTCATCTAGCAATGACCCAGTTGTTCTCCTGTTGGGGGCTAGGGTGGGGGATCAAGGGGAATAAGAAGAGGCTCTGGAGTGGAAAGAAACATACTGAGGAGAGCTTTGACACTTTATAATTGGCCTGATCAGAGAAAAACAGCTTCACATCTCTGGTCCCCAAAGCCTTATTTATGGCAAAACCAATACAATATTGTAAAGTAAAAAAAAAAAAAAAATTAAAAAGCCTTATTTATTTATTTTTGTAAAATTAAGATAAGAATACCCGCCTCACATAATGTAGGAAGGATATAGACAATATAATTGATAAATCCCCTAAGACACATGATAAGTGCTCCAAAACAGACTTTAGAATCAAGCAAGTAAGACTGGAAGAGAGACATCAGTGACTTTGACTCTTGCATTTCATGGTCAAGTTCATGTGATTCAAAAAGATTATTTGAATCTCTTATATGAGATTCAAAAAGATTATTATTATTATCAATAATCTTTGTTATTGTTTTTTTGTGCTCACTTTTCTTGGTCTAGATCAGGTTTTCAGAGTCACCCTTATACTAATGATTTCCCAGACACTATTGAAAACACCCATGGCTACCCAAGTTATAGTGCTTCTTGAAGGACAGAAATGATATCGTGCCTAACCAACTGTGTGTCAGGTATGAGCCTGGCACATAGGATGTATCAGGAGATGTGTGTTGAATGAATGGACTTATCAGAGAAGTCTTACTGCCCCTTAGAGTGGAGCAGAAAGGCAAACAACTGAAGAAAGAAGAAATAGAAAACTTCTCGATAACCAATAAGCCCATAACATCTGCCAAAACCAGTTTCTTCCCTGGATAGGGAAGGCTGGTTGAGTCTTCGCCCAGGTCAGTGCCACTGTAGTTACAGAAGTTTGTCTCTCTTGTTGCTCTGATGACCTACAGGAATAGTCACGTGTTCAGTGTGGACATACCACTAAGGAGGCCAACCATCTGATGACTGAAAGGGCTTTTGTTCTTTTAAAAATAATGAAAAGCTTCTGACAGCCCACCAACAGCTCATCTGATATCAAAGAGCCAGGAGGCACCTCAGATTCATCAACATTCCTCTAATGAGGTGAGGAACTCTTAATGGTAAACTCAACAGCTGAGTAACAGGATGACGGTACAACAGTAGGTAGAGAATCAAGGCAGGGAGGTCAAAGCATGGAGCCCACACCCACTTGGGATGGGGTATAAAAGGGCCGGGAGGGAAGAGGGTTGTCAGATGCAGTGGCTCAGCCTTCTCAGTGGCTCTGAACCTCCTGTGTATCCTCAGTCCACCATGACTTCCTCCTGCATCAGCTCATGCCACTCTCTGGGCTGCACCAACACTCCTGGAGCAAGAAACATCTGCGTCTCCTCCATTGACACTGGAGACCAGCCTGGGGCAGAGATCAATGCTGCCCTTCTGGGCCTCTCGGCCACCCTGGCACATGCCAGCCGAGTCCGAGTGGGCACAACCCCTCTGGGTCAACCTAGCCTCTGTCTGCCCCACAGCTGCAACACCGCCTGTCCCTTGCCGGGGACCTGTGACATTCCTGGCAACATCGGAATCTGCGGAACCTTCAGTGAAGGCTTCTTCAACAGCCACGAGAAGGAGACCATGCAGTTCTTGAACGATCGGCTAGCCAGCTACCTGGAGAAGGTGCGCTGGCTGGAGAGGGACAACGCGGAGCTGGAGAGCCAGATCCGGGAGCTGAGCAAATGCCCTGAGTCCACCGTGTGTCCAGACTATCAGAGCCACTTCCACATCATCGAGGAGTTTCAGCAGAAGGTGAGGTGTGGAGCAGCCTGGGTGGGGTGTGCTGGGCCTGAGGGAGGTAGAAGGGCATGGAAGGCAAACACCCACCAAGAGCTGAAGGAGCTTTGGGTTCTTGGAGTCTCCTGAGCATGAACATAGACATCACACGTAGAGCAGGAACCTGGAGCGTGATGCTCTGTTATGTGAACTATCTTCCTGGCTTTGCTCAGATCCTGTGCAGCAAGGCTGAGAACACCAGGCTGATCATCCAAGTGGACAATGCCAAGCTGGCTGCCGATGACTTTAGAATCAAGTAAGTAAGGTTGGGGCTTTCCTGTTGGCTCAGTGGTAAAGAATCTGCCTGCAATGCAGGAGACCTGGGTTCAATCCCTGGGTGGGGAAGATCCTCCAGAGAAGGAAATGGTAACCTGCTCCAGTATTCTTGCCTGGAGAATCCCATGGACAGAGGAGCCGGGCAGGCTATAGTCCATGGGGTCACAAAAAGTCAGACACGACTGAGTGACTAACAAGTAAGGTTGAAGGAGGGCTCAGAGTGACTCCTTCCTCCACTGTGAGTCCCAGTGTCCAAATACTTGCTGGATGAGTGAATTACTGTCCTTTTTCTTCCTTATTAATTTTTTTTTTTTTTGCTGGGGTTCTCTCACTTTTACAAACCAAACTAATAGAAGGTAGATTGAATTGAGTATCTATAGTTTGGTATTAGTCTGTCTTCATTTATGGTTCCTAAAATGGTTGTGATAAGGCAGTCTGACTTCATTAACCAGGAGCAAAATAAAGTGATTTCTAGAATAAACTGAGCAATGCATTGACAGCCACTGAATTTCACATATAAGTTAAGGGAGCCTCTTAGAGATAAGCCAGGGTCCAGATTTACCTATGGAGCAATCTATGGAGCTCTCAGGTGCCAGGTGTTTCCACTAAACAAAGATGAAAAATAGAGATGGAAAAATGTTCCAACATAAGGGATAAAGGAGCAAATCAATGACCAGGCAGTTGGCTATTGCTTATCCTAGTTAACTAAGAGCTCATACAATAGCATGAACCCGGTGTTGGGTCCTAAGGTACATGATCTTAGGCAGGTCAGTTAATCTTTCTGAACCAAAGTTGCGTCATTTCACAGTGGTGAAAATGATTAAGTGCTGTGAATGTCTCACTAGACGGTGAGCTGTTTGAGAGTGGGCACTGGGTCTAAGTCATCTCCAAGGCCAGTGCTGAGCCAAATGAGCAAACGAGGGTCCAAGCTGGTAAAGAGGGTGGGGGCAGGGCCAGCTGAGAGGGGCTCTCCTTGGCATCTCGGTTGACTTGCGCCTTCTGTGATGGAAGGCACGAGAGTGAGCGCTCCTTGCGCATGGTGGTGGAGGCGGACCTGTGCGGGCTGCACAAGATCCTGGACGACATGAGCCTGGCCAAGGCCGACCTGGAGGCCCAGCAGGAATCCCTGAAGGAGGAGCAGCTCTGCCTCAAGAGCAACCACGAGCAGGTCTGGTCCTACAGCTGCAGACATCATGGGGAGGGGAGGGTGCTGGGCAGAGAAGGGAGCGCCTCCCACCAAGGGTCTCCAGGGTTAGAGTCTAGGCTCAGGTGGCAGCAGGATAAAGGACTGATCTGGGCCTGAGAGTCAGACTGGCCCAACGGGATGTGGCAGAGTGGGGTTTCTTCTTTAAAGGTATGCCTTGTAAGATTAGGCAGGTCTCCAGGTGGGTCCTTCCCACTGGACCCAGGGCAAGACGTCTCACATCAGTGTGTGTGGTGTCGCATCTCATGCTGCTTGTTGGGGAGGGGGCTCAGGTGCTCTCTGCAATGCCCTTTTCTTACTGCAGGTCTTGGTCTCTCTGTCTCTGTAGGAAGTGAACACTCTGAAGTGTCAGCTGGGAGATAAGCTCAAGATTGAGCTGGATGTGGTGCCCACTGTGGACCTGGGCAGGGTGCTGGAGGAGATGCGGGGCCAGTACGAGGCCATAGTGGAGACCAACCTCTGTGACGTGGAGCAGTGGTTCCAAACTCAGGTGAGGGCGGTGCTGCAGAGCAGGGAGGGATCCGGCTGCATCTGGCCAGGGAGGTGATCGATCACTTCTCTGTGTGCTCGTGCTACAGTCTGAAGGCATCAGCCTGCAGGCCATGTCCTGCTCAGAGGAGCTGCAGTGCTGCCAGTCGGAGATCCTGGAGCTTCGACGCACAGTGAACGCCCTGGAGGTGGAGCGCCAAGCCCAGCACAACCTGGTATGGTCCTCCTCACCCTCACCACGCTGTGAGGGCCCCAGGCCCGGGGCTCACAGCAGCATCCCTTAGATGTCTCACTAATCAGTTTCATTAACTGTTAAGTCAGAGCTCAGGATCTGAGTCCTCTGAAACTTGATGCCTTGTTCTCAAGGTTATTTTGACCCAGAGGATGCTTTCCATTAAAAGTCACTTCCTTCAGAATCAGGTGTGGTGGTTTAGGCACTCATTCTACATGATTTTACTGAATGTCTATGTCAGGCCTGGGGGATGCATGGGTAACCATGACACCATTCGAGTTAGGTTTTTTTTTGGTGAAAAGTCTTGGCTGTATTGATAGTGGTTTATCCAGAGCTCAGGAGTGTCCTATGACTTCTTGGAATCTGTCCCATGTGGCTGAGCATGGCCAGGATTTTCACTGCATGATTTGGGGGCAGCTAGGTCTCTCACCCTGTTATTTCCCATTATAGAAGGACTGTCTGCAGAACTCACTGTGTGAATCTGAGGCCCGCTTTGGCACCGAGCTGGCCCAGATGCAGAGCCATATCAGCAACGTGGAGGAGCAGCTGTCCGAGATCCGGGCTGACCTGGAGCGGCAGAACCAGGAGTACCAGGTGCTGCTGGACGTCAAGGCCCGGCTGGAGTGTGAGATCAACACATACCAGAACCTTCTGGAGAGTGAAGACTGCAAGTATGTATGATCTAGGCCAGGGGTCCCCAAGCCCCAGGCCATCCTGGTTCTTGGTCCATAAGGAACCAGGCCATATAGCAGGAGGTGAGCAGCAGATGAATGAAGCTTCATCTGCTGTTCCTCATCGCTTCCATTACCACCTAAGCCATCCCCTCTTCGCGAGTCCCAGTCCTTGGAAAAATTGTCTTCCACAAAACAAGTCCCTGGTGTCAAAAATGTTGGGGATCGCTGATCTAGGCAATTTCTGGCCATGCCATTCCACAGAGCACTCAAGAGCTTGTTCAAGATCTCATTGTAAAGAACAAGCTTCCCTGTGCGTGCTCTCTCAGTGAAACATTCACCTCTCCTGGTGCGTGCAGACTGCAATGCTGATAGAACGTTTCAGGAATGATAGCAGGGTCCCTAAGCCACATTGACCAAGGGACTCCTGGATGTGGAGAGATACAGTGAGAGTGAAAGTGGGACTGCTCTGTAGATTCCACTGGGCTGTGTAATTTGTTGCTGGTGGACCTGTCCTTAAGACTTTTGGTCTTACCTTTCTGTCCATCACTGAGATACTTTTCACCTCCCAGGTCAAGCTCATTCTTCTCTCTCTCTCCCTGAAGACTCCCCTGTAATCCCTGCTCTACGCCTGCCTCTAGAACCCTTCATCCCAGCAGTGCTCTGCCTGCCTGCACCGGCACTAAGAGCCAGTTCTGAAGGTCTGTGCCCAGTGCAGAAGATCCAGGCTGCTGGTACCGGGGCTAGTATTGCCCTCACCAGCTTAGTCTTCCAAAAAGACCAAACCCACTGGAGGCATTTTCACTGAATCATAGGATAACAGATAACTTCTGAGCAGTGGTTTCCTGTTTGTTCCTTAAGCTGTATTTTTTCCCTTTGTTTCCATGTTGTAATGGTCTTTTACTAAAGCTATTGTTTTTTCCCAGTGTCTCTTCTGGGATTTTGGTTCTACTCCAGTGCTTCAGAATCTCCTCAAATTTAATTGTGTTCTTGTATTCAGTGGTCAATAAACCTCCTTCCTGTATGACATGCTTCTGGTGTTTGGCAATGTATGTGATGTGATAAAGAGTCCTGGCTGTCAAGACCTTGGGTGGTCACCGGCCCTGGCATGTCGCTGCCAGGAGTTCTCTGGGGCACTGGGGTCTTAGCCTCTGGATGGAGGCCCTTTGCTGACATTGGGATGTGTACATACCTTGACCATCAATCTCAATTGACTGGTGAAGGGAAGCAGTGTTCGTTGCCAAACCTGAATTCCTTCAAAACAGCTCAGAACTAACATGTCCCTACTGTGCTTTTGGCATCTTCAGCCTCTTAGTATTTTGTCCAAGAGCAAAAATCACACAACTCAGAGTTCCAGTCTGGTCAGAGGGAGGTCGTGTTGAGAGCTGCCTTGGCCAAGTTGCCAAGTTTTTTCTTCTTGTTTGAATTGGCCCTTTTCATAGAGGCAGGCTTCCCTGGTGGCTCAGATGGTAAAGAATCTGCCTGCAATGTGGGAGACCCAGGTTCAATCCCTGGGTCAGGAAGATCTCCTGGATGAGGAAATGGCAACCCACTCAAGTATTCTTGCCTGGAAAATCCCATGGGCAGAGGAGCCTGGTGGGCTACAGTCTGTGAAGTTGCTAAGAGTTCGACATGACTGAGCAGGTAACACTGCACTACTACACTTTCATGAAGGCATGGGATCCTCATCGATTCTCTTAGACATGGCAGCCCAGATTGGGTTCCGGGGACAGTTTTCTTGGTCCTGGCCCACCTCTTGTTTATATTTTTCTATAGACAGATGCTGGCACTTTTGTATAGGCTTATCTCCTCTGCTGCTGCCTTCGAAGTACTAGAGTGAGGAATGCAGTAGACATGAATGCTGTCTGCTTTTTGGATGTGGCTCTGACCCTGGCCAAGATTGTTCTCAGCCAGACACAGTGAGAGAGCAGACAGGGAAAAGCACCCGAGAGGCTCTGTTCTCTCCTTGTGGTGCTAGTCAATTTAGCTTTTGGCATATTTATGCTGAGTGGGTCCAGAAGAATGAAACTCTCAGGTCTCAGCTTCCTCTTGAACCCTGGTCCAATGACCAGTGCAGAGTCGATTCTTCTTCATGGTAGTGAGACAAGCTGGGACCTGGGACCCTCGACTGCAATGCATGCATGTGTGCTAAGTCGCTTCAGTTGTGTCTGACTCTTTGCTATGCTATGGACTGTAGCCCACCTGGCTCCTCTGTCCATCAGACTCTCCAGGCAAGAATACTGGAGTGGGTTGCCATGTCTTCCTCCAGGGGATCTTCCTGACCCAGGGATCGAACCTGCATTCTCCTGCATTGGCAGGCGGGTTCTCGGCCATTAGCACTATCTGGGAAGCCATGCACCTAGACAAATGTCTCCTCAGGCAACAGAATACAAAGAAACTATAAGGGACTAAAATAACTGCGCGCATGCCCAGCTAAGGCAAAGCCTAGACAACAAGAAGCAGAAAGACCAAAAAGACCAATTGTTGCTTCTGAAGAGCTGGTGACAAAAACAGGGTGTCGGGAAAGCAGGGTACTGCAAATGCCCCTACACTCAACACCTCCAAAGGGGTGGGCCAACCATCTAAGCCACTCTGGTGTGGCCCCTGGACACACCCCTATTCTCACTGCATGTTAAGGAACCAGCTTGCCCCTCCTTGGGCAGTGAATAAGGGAACGTGTCAACTTGTTTTGCTCCCTCCCATGGCTGCAGGAGCCCCATAATGCCTTACCTGAATTTCTTGTCTGGCCTCTTATCAATTTAATTTGATTGCAGGAGGCCACGAGCCCTGGTTGGTGACAGTACCATAGTGTGGGGGAAAAAGCATGTGCTCCAGAGTCAGACAGACCTGGGCTCCAGTCCGACCTCTGTGACACTAGCTGAGTGAAACTGGCCAGGTCACTACACACTCTTGAGACCTATTCCTCAGTGGTAAAATTAGAAACTTTGTACTTTCCTCTCGCTGTTGTTGAGGGATAATCCATATAGTGCTCCTGTCATACGGAAGGTGCTTGTGGCATATTTGTTTATGGGGTTCTCCGGAAAACTGCAGGGATAGTTTTTTCTTCTTAGAGGGACAGAGGAGCTAGAGAGGTGGTCACAGAACCCATTAGCAGCACGGGGGGCCATACATTCCCATGTGGGTGGACTGGAAGCTTGGCTGTATTCTTTGGCCACTTATAAACAATAATGAAATAAACTACTATCACTTTGGGAGCTCAGTTTTCCACTCCAAGTGGCCTGACCAAAATCAAAAAGCTTTCTATGGGCAGTCAGGGGACAATAATGTCCTGGGGGCTCTTGTGGGCTTTCTTCTAACAAGTAACTCAAATGTCAGAAGTTGTAAGGAGTGGCCATGAGCACCATGTGATTGGCCATGGAAGTCTGGCCTGTACCCCACTTGCCTGACCAGGCCACATCCTGAATGAACTCTAATTGTGGGACCCCAGGGCTATGAGGTGTGAAGGAAAAGGCTATTCAGATATAGGGGACTGCAGGCCGGGGAGGCTGGCAGGTGGTGACCATTCTGGCCCAGGACACCTGGACATTGTGCTTTCACTCACATCCATTCTTGCAACCAGAGGACTCAGGGCTCCCTTTGGTACCAAATCCCAAGCCCTCCTCTTCTTACAGGTGATTCTCCCACCTGCCCACTAGGTTCCTCTCTCTGGTCTCCCCGTATCACACTACCCTCATGGATTAGACTGATATGGGCCCTGAATTCAGTATCTGATTTTACTTGGGCCATGTGGATTGATTATTTTTTTCCCCTGAGATTTTTGCTCCTTTGGCTTGGGACCACATCCAGTTTTGAGCCACCTCGTAAGTCAGGCCATTAGTTTTCTGTTTATCAGCCCTGTATTACCAAGGTGCTCATCTGTAATATTTCTTTCCAAGCTTCACGTAATAATACCAATTAAGTCTCTGCCGGCCCCTCCATTCATCACCTGTTTTTTGACTCCAAATGGCATTTACCCCAAACCCTAGCAAAGTGGACAGGAGTAAGTGTGACCGCCTGCAGCCCCTGTGGTGGATGCTGCCCACGCAGGGAGCTCTGGGAAAGAACTCACACTTCTGCTCCCAGCACTGTCTATGCTGGGAGGACAAGAAAACTGAGGTGGAATTCTAGACTTTCCATAGTACGAGCATTTTTCATTTAGACACCATTTTTTAGGATGGCCCTTGATATGCGACTCTAAGGCTCCACTTCGCCTTCCTCTCCTTTATAGAGTCCCTTGGACTGCAAGGAGATCAAACTAGTCAATCCTAAAGGAAATCCATCCTGAGTATTCACTGGAAGGACTGGTGCTGAAGCTCCAGCACTTTGGCCACCTGATGTGAAGAACCAACTCATTGGAAAAGACCCTGTTGCTGGAAAAGATTGAGGGCAAGAGAAGAAGGGGGCAACAGAGGATGAGATTGTTGGATGGCATCACTGACTCAGTGGATATGAGTTTGAGCAAACTCTGGGAGATGGTGAAGGACAGGGAAACCTGGCGTGCTGCAGTCCATGGGGTCACAAAAAGTTGGCTACAACTTAGCCACTGAACAACATCTTCCTAAGAACAAAATCAAATTTGCCTCTTCTGAAGCCCACTTACAATAATTTCCATGAGCTCATCTTGTTGAATCATTTTTCTGTCTTTTTCCTATCTAATTACATGTTTCTCAACCATGCCTTTTCAATTAATATATATGGAAAAAAACCCCACCTTTTTACTTAAAATTGTTTTAACTTTCAAAAATATAAATACAAACTAGTGACAGTTCAGTTATAATACAGATTGTGATTGGTTTCAAATGCCATGCCCTCTAAGCAAACTATCTTCCTGCCACCTGTTTTGGAGACTGCCACCCCTCCAGTCTTCGCAAGGGGAGGAGGGACTCTCATTGACCTGCACTGCTGGCTTGAATACGAGCCCCTGGGCTAAATCTAGCCATTGTACCTGCCTGCCAGGTGTAATAAATATCAGTATCTGCATCTGCAAAGAGCTTCCCGGTCCCTCCAAAGAGTCCAGACCGATCTCTCCTGGCTCCAGGCTTTTATCTCTGACCCCCTGCCGGGCGGTGACCTTTCATTCACTGGCTCCAAACTTGAACTCAGCTTCTTCTTCTCAAGCCAGCTCTCTGCCTTGACTTCTCAGCTTCCTTTCACATTACCTTATTGTCCCAGGAACCCAGAGGTGACCTCAAGCACACTTTTGGGGGTCCTCCTTCCTCTGAGGAAGTCCCTCCTTTGACCCCCACCCGCATATAGAGTACATGGCCCAGACTTGTAGCATTCTTTTGTAATATCTCTGTTTTCCATCCCTTTCTTTCTGATGGCACTGCAGGTGGCTGGATTTGGTCTCTATCACATGCTGTCTGGATTCTTTAAAAGCCTCTTCCTGCCTCATCCCTTCTCTGCCAAGTTCATCCTGCACACACTTCCAGCCCTTTACTCTTCCATTTAACATGTCTTAAGCATATATTATGTACCAGGCGCTGCATTGTGTACTAGAGAGCACACAAAATGGAGATTTAGTGTTCCTATCCCAGGGTGTGTACTAGTACTAGTTAAGTTTCCTGAACTGCTATTTTCATCATTGCTCCCTTTTGCTCAAAAACCACCGGAGAACTCTGTTCTGTCCCCTGCTGTATGTTCAGCTGCTTAGATGAGTGTGTGGTCCAGAGCAGGAAATTGGTACATATCTGTTGAATGATTAGAATGATCAGATGGGTCTGTTGGACATTCTGTGGCTGAGATCTAGTGGCTTTGACTTGGTGTTCGAAGACAAGGAACCTGGACTTAAGAGTCAGGCAGACTTGAGCTAATATTTCAAGGTTTGTGAGCTCAGGCAAGTTAACTAATTGCTCTGAGTTTTTCCTTATTCTACAATGGGACGCTTGAAACTACTCTGCAGTGTGATTATAATTAAGATATGGTTACCTAGAGAAGGAAATGGAAACCAGCTCCAGTATTCTTGCCTGGGAAAGCCCATGCACCCTCTGTAACCCTGGTGGGCTATGGTCCATAGGGTTGCAAAGAGTCAGACACGACTGAGCACATACACAAAAGAAACAACAGCAAGAAAGCAATAGTGGTAAAGGCTAATTAAAATAATGTATTTAGAAAAGAGAGATGGTTATATGTGAAGCACATGGTGGACCTTACTTGGAAGCACATAGGAGATAGTCAAATACGGTATATCAACTTTGAATATATAGGGGTATGTGTGTGTCAGAGAGAGAGAAAAGAAATGCCATCCTGTATGTTAAGTGCCAGATGAGATTCCCAGCACATAATAGATGTAAATAAATGTTGCTTCTTGACCTTTGTCAAGGTGAACTGAACTGAACTGAACTGAAGGTGCAAACTTGACCTCTGTCTGTCCTCCACAAGCATTGTTTCATTTGCATCTGTTTCTTACCCACAAGATTAACAAGCACTGTATGGGTTTCCCTTCTTGCCCCTCCTTTCTTCCATCTCAGATGTTCTCATGAGACAAACCTTGGTAAAGAAGAAAAAACTAGGAAAACAAACAGAACTTGCCTATTATATTGACAAAAACACAGGCTAACAGATTTTAAATGTGATCATTCAAACACTGGCTTCTCCTGCACTCAGCAAACACCATTTTGGTACAGTGGTCTTCATCTACATGGGATGAAAGTCACAACAAAGCTTATCTATCTTCCTAAAGTAGCCCTTCTGTTCTCAAAGTGTTGGCCCCAGACCAATATCACCCAGGAATTTGTTAGAAATGCCAACTCTCAGGCCTGACCCCAGACCTACTGAATCAGAAACTCTGATGTGGGGCCTGGCAATCTACATTTTGTAAGCTCTCCAGGTGATTCTGATGTTGGTGAAAGTGTGAGAATCACCTGTGCAGATGTTACAAAAATAGGAGACCACATTTTTAGCCGTGAATTAGCCTGAGTTTGTTTAAATTGGCCTTAGAAATGCTCTGTGACTCTCTATGTGTGGGCTAAGTTACTTTAATTGTGTCCAGCTTTTTGTGACCCTATGGAGTATAGCCTCTCAGGCTCCTCTGTCCATGGGATTCTCCAGGCAAGGATACTGGAGTGGATTTCCAGGCCCTCCTCCAGGGGATCTTCCTGATCTAGGGATCGAACTTGGGTCTCTTATGTCTCCTGCATTGGCAGGTGGGTTCATTACCACTAGCGCAACCTGTGAGTCTTCAGAGCTGTGTTTTCGTGTCATTCAGGGGCAGACCCCTGCTGGCTGCAACCTCACATTTCTGAGGTTGCACAGTGCTTCTCTTGAGCCCGTGTGCATAGCTCTGCTTCTGAGAGTGCCTGTGCTTGCCTCTTTTTTTCTTTGAAAATCCTCTTTGCCTGTCCAAATCTACTTATCTTTAAGGTTCCAGATCCAGTCTCTTTGATGTCCCTCTACCTTTCTATCTCTCCGTGACCTCTCCTTCTCTGAGTTACATGACCTTTTCCTCTTTCTGCTCTGAGTTTTTTGAGAGGTGGGAGTTCTCTGCTTTCCCTCTGGTGCTTGGGAAGGGTTTTGCTGGGATAGGAGCTCATGAGTAATAGATCATTTGGAGAAGGTCACTGGGACAAGGCACCTCAGTGAATATTGCTTACATGGTGTAGTTATGGGGAAATGTCCCCAAGGGTCTCATTAACTGTATATAGAACCAGCTGGTGCCCAGGAGTATGGTGGTGACGTCAGCATAGTTCACATGAGAGGCTTGGACAAGAGGTTTTTCTGGGGAATCTACTGGTTGCCTCTAAATCCAAATTCATCAGAAATTTCATTCTAGGGCCCCCACTGCAGAGTATAGGAACAACAGAGTGTATTTAGAGGAATAGCTTCAAACTGGTAAGGGGCTTTAGAACCTTGCTAAAGGAAGAACCAGGAATGGGAAATTGCAACCTTTCATGAAGAGCTGAGGTCTGCCCATGTGGCAGAAGGACTGTACTTATCTTCTGTGAGCTCCCATGGGTAGACCTAGAAACTAAATTAACTAAAGGGCAAACTCTCTGACTTACTTGCTAATATATCACCAATATCCAGCACCCAAACCTGCCTGGCACAGCAGTGGTATTCAACAAATATTTGTTGAATGAATGAAAGAACAAATGAAAGCAATAGGCAGAAATATCATGGAAGGAGGTAGATTTGTTTCTGCATAAAGAACTTTCTAACAATCTCCTATATTGTTTAAAGCCCCTTTAAAGCAGAGCTAGCTGGTATTTATCTTTTTTTTTTTTTTCAAAAAAATGTTTGGATTTACAATGTTGTGCTAATTTCAGGTACACATCAAGTGATTCACTTATACATGCGTGCACGTGTGTTTAGTTGGTGCTTCAACTGTGTCTGACTCTCTGCGATCCTATGGACTGTAGCCCGCCAGGCTCCTCTGTCCATGGGATTCTCCAGGCAAGAATACTGGGGTGAGTTGCCATGTCCTCCTCCAGGGGATCTTCCCAACCCAGGGATCAAACCCAAGTCTCTTGTGTCTCCTGCTTTGGCAGGCGAGTTCTTTACCCCTAGCACCACTTGGGAAGCCCTCATACGTTCACATATATTCATTCTTTTTTAGATACTTTTCTCATATAAGTTATCACAGAATATTCAGTAGAGTTCCCTGTGCTATATGGTAAGTTGGTGAAAAGCTGAAGGCATTCCCTCTGAGATCAGAGACAAGACAAGGATGTCCACTGGCACCACTTTTATTCAACATAATTTTGGAAGTCCTAGCCATGGCAATCAGAGAAGAAAAAGAAATAAAAGGCATCTAAATTGGAAAAGAAGAAATAAAACCATCACTGTTTGTAGATGACATGATACTATACATAGAAAATCCTAAAGATGCTACCAGAATACTAGTAGAACTCATCAATAAATTTGGTAAAGTTTCAGGTTACAAAAGTAACACACAGAAACTCTTGCCTTCCTATAGTGTATATACT
>NW_011494752.1:1618369-1621931 GCF_000754665.1 Bison bison bison
GTATATACTAACAGTGAAAGACCAGAAAATTCTTTTTGGTAACCAAAAAAAGTAAAATATCTAGGAATAAACCTACCTAAGGAGACAAAAGACTTGTATTCTGAAAACTATAAGACTCTGATGAAAGAAATTGAAGATGATACAAACAGATGGAAAGATATTTATTTCTTGATTCCAGTGCCTTGCACAAAGCCTAGGAAACCATGAGCTATAGGAGTCAAGTGGCCAGTGACAGGATGGGCCATCTTTGAAAGTGGTAGGTGAGACAATGAGTTGGAAGGTTATAAGGCAATGGCACCCCACTCCAGTACTCTTGCCTGGAAAATCCCATGGATGGAGGAGCCTGGTAGGCTATAGTCCATGGGGTTGCTAAAAGTCTGACACAACTGAGCGATTTCCCTTTCACTTTTCACTTTCATGCATTGGAGAAGGAAATGGGAACCCACTCCAGTGTTCTTGCCTGGAGAATCCCAGGGACGGCGGAGCCTGGTGGGTTGCCGTCTATGGGGTCACACAGAGTCGGACACAACTGAAGCGATTTAGCAGCAGCAGCAGCAGAATGCTAAAGGAGGAAAAGGAAATGGCAACCCACTCCAGTACTCTTGCCTGGAAACTTCCATGGATGGAGGAGCCTGGTAGGCTACAGTCCATGGTGTCGCAAAGAGTGAGACACTACTGAGCGACTTCACTTTCTTTCTTTCTATAATACCTTTCGGAGAAGGGAATGGCTACCCAGTCCAGTGTTCTTGCTTGGAGAATCCCATGGACAGAGGGGCCTGGTGGGCTGTGGTCTATGGGGTTGCAAAAAGTCGGACACGACTAAGCAACTAACACACATATACAAACACACACACATACACACACAATGTTAAAGGCTCCTAGACTAGAGGACTTTGAGATCTCTTTGGGCTTGGAGAGTCCATGTTTTAAAGTCAGCTAAACATGTACTTCCCTGGTGGCTCAGTGGTTAAAAACGTGCCTGCCAATGCCGGAGAGGCGGGTTGGGTCTCTGGGTTGGGAAGATCCCCTGGAAAAGGAAATGAGAACTTATTCCAGTATTCTTGCCTGGGAAGTCCCACAGACAGAAAAAACCTGATAGGCTACAGTCCACAGGGTTGCACAAGAGTCAGACAAGATTGAGTGACTAAACAACAGCAAAATATGTACTGCTGCCTCAGGGGCCCTCGTGGTGAATTCATTCATCTTAGGAGTGGGGTCAAGGTAGCATCTTCGTTAGCATAGCCTGGAAGCTGGCGGGCTGCCCTTTTCCAGGGGTTATTGAACAACAGGACACTTTGTTTGAGGAATAGAAGAGGCCATAAAGCTTCTGATCCTCTGAGTGTGTCTGAAGATTAAGGACATTCAATTTTGTTCTAGAGTCTCCTAGAGTCACGGACAACCAAGGTAAGTGACTTTCAAAGAAAACACAGGAAGTTTCAAAAGATGAAAGATCAAAGTTCTTGAGCGTATATGTTCTTCAATAAGATGAGGAAGAAGTCAGTCAATGAGAGGACCAGTGTCTAACAAGGGAAGATGCCAGAAAGCAGGGGGAGACATCTGAGAACAGACATCAAAAAATACTAACCATGCCCACCTTAATTAGTCTATGGACGCCAATACACAGGAGCATAATTTAAGTTCTTCAGAATCTTGAATTACCTAGTTTCATTCATTAGTTTTTTCCCCCAATTCCAAAAATTATGCTTTACACTTGTGTAGGGAACATCTAAATTGCCAAAATTAGTTGTATTTTCATTTTAATCTGGTTTAAAATACTTTAATTTCTCATTTGACTTTGGCGCATGGATTCTTAAAAAGTGTGTTATCAGGTCCTTGTTAGTTATTCATTTAAAATATAGCAGAGTGTACATGTCCATCCCAAACTCCCTAACTATCCCTTCACCTGCTGTAGAGCACATGGAACTCTGCTCAATGTATGTGGCAGCCTGGGTGGGAGGGGAGTTTGGGGGAGAATGGGTACATGTACATGCATGGCTGAGTCCCTTTGTTGTTCACCTGCGACTCTCACAACATTGTTTAATGGGCTATACCCCAATACAAAATAAAACTTTTTTTTTTTTTTTTTAAAGTGTGTTATTCAGTTTTCAACCACCAAAATCAGCTCGGAATTTAGGTTTCTCTTTCATTGTCTGGCCTAGTGTTTTCCCCTCATATTTACATAGGAAACTTCCATCTCTTTTCTGTTACTTTCGTTCTAAAGGAACCTGGATATTTATTTTTCCTTAGATCTGAGGAGAATCAGCTTCCAGGCCAAGTGCCCTGTCTTTGACTCCCCTTAACTGAAGACTAAATATGAAATGGTCCTGGCATTCAAGGCTTCCAACAACCTGGAGCAAACACAACTTCCAGTGTTGGCATATAGTCTTCACAGTAAGTGCCAACACAGGTAGACTGTTTTCCATTTCTCGAACGTGTTTCATTCTGCTCATTTCGTTCTCTATGAGAAATGCTCTTCCCCCCAACCCTTTCTGGAAGCCATCATTCAAAGCACATTTATTTTTATTTTTTGATGTGGACCATTTTAAAAGTGTTTATTGAATTTGTGACAATATTTCTTCTGTTTTATGTTTGAGTTTTTGGCCATGAGGCATGTGGGATCTCAGCTCCATGACCAGGGATTGAACCCCACACCTCCTGCATTTGCAGGCAAAGTATTAACCACTGGACTAGCATGGAAGTCCCAAAAACACATTTTAAATGTTCCTATTGGACTTCCCTGATGGCCCAGTGGTTAAGAATCTGCCTACCAATGCAGGGGACATGGGATCGATCCCTGGTCCAGGAAGACCCCCCATGCTACAGGGCAACTACGCCTGTGCACCACAACTATTAAACCTGTGTTCTTAGAGCCCACACATCACAGCAAAGAGTAGCCCCTGTTCACCAAACAAAGAGAGCCCATATGCAGCAATGAAGACCCAGCACAGCCAAAAATACATAAATAGAAAAATAATTTAACTATTCCCTTTTCCATGAAGTCTTTCTGGTCTGTCCGTGTGTTTTCTTCTACTTAAAATCATCATAGTTCTTTAAGAATTTTTTTAATTAAAAAATTACTTTCTAGCATTCTCTATTATTGCCTTTTTAATATCAAGACCACTAAATTTCTTATCCTTCTTATTAAAATAGAATTCCCTCCCTCCAGCAGTGTCCCACAATGCATAGTCCACACCAATCTGCTGAAATGAACTCCTGACTTTTTCCTTTCCTCAGTGTGCCCACTGGATTAATATTTTAAACTTGCCATGATGGGAACATTCAGTGGCAGGAAAAGAGTATGGAAGTGAGAGCAATTTTGAGGACATTGTTGGAGGCTCTGGTTCTCCGTGCCTTCACAGGGATCAGTGGACAGAGGGGTGAGAGACAAAAGCCGCAGGACGTGGCAGCTCAAAGATGACCTCATTTTCCCTGTTTTCTAGGACCCTGCGGTCAGGGGAGGCTGTGTGGGTCATGGCCTCTTTCATGAGCTCATTAACTCTTTACAGGGGACAAACTCAACTGAGTAATAGCGCGGTTGTTTAAGAATCCATATACATATTCA
>NW_011494752.1:1622031-1642552 GCF_000754665.1 Bison bison bison
ATAGGTCTAGGAAAGAGGGAGGTTTCAAACTCGAACAAATCCAACCGTGGACAAAGCAAGAGTCTTGGCCATGACTTCCATCAGCTGCAGTTCTCTCCTCAGTGGGCCACTCTCACAGGCCGGGGCCGCCCCCCTGGGCCTCTCGGCCACCCTGGCACACGCCAACCGAGTCCGAGTGGGCACAACCCCCCTCGGCCGACCCAGCCTCTGTCTGCCCCACAGCTGCAACGCTGCCTGCCCTCTGCCGGGCACCTGCGACATTCCAGGCAACATCGGAATCTGCGGGACCTTCGGCGAAGGCTTCTTCAACAGCCATGAGAAGGAGACCATGCAGTTCCTAAACGACCGGCTGGCCAGCTACCTGGAGAGGGTGCGCCAGCTGGAGCGGGACAACGCGGAGCTGGAGAGCCAGATCCGAGAGCTGAGCAAATGCCCTGAGTCCACCGTGTGTCCGGACTATCAGAGCCACTTCCGCATCATCGAGGAGCTGCAGCAGAAGGTGAGGTTTGTGATGCTTCCCATCAGAGGTGGGCAACCAACAGTTCTTAGGCCAAAGTCAACTTCTTGCCTGACTTTGTAAATAAAGTTCTATTGGTACACAGCCATGCTCATTCATAGAGGTACTGTCTCTGGCTGCTTTTATGCTCCAATGGCAGAGTCCAGTAGTCGTGATAGAGATTCATGGTCTGCAAAGCCTGAAAGATTAACTGTCTGGCTCTTTTACATGACTGACCTTTGCACTAAATGTTCAGGGCCTGGACTGATGATGGAATTAGCTGTAGCTGATTTTTTTTTTTTTTAATTGAAGTGTAGTTGACTTACAATGCTCTGTTAATTTCTCCTGTACAGTAAAGTGATTCAGTTATACATATGTATATATACTTTTTAATATTCTTAAAAATTTTTTTTTGATGTGGATCATTTTTGAAAAGTATTGAAATGTTACAGTACTGTTTCTGTTGTTAATGTTTTGGTTTTTTGACTGCAAGGCATGTGGGATCTTAGCTTTCCCACCAGGGATTAAATCTGCACCTCTTGCAGAAATCTTAACCACAGGACCACCAGGGTAGTCCCTATATTATTTTAAATTTTCTTTTCAATTATGGTTTATCCCAGGATATTGAGTATAGTTCCCTGAGCTGTACAGTTTATCCAGTCTTTGTATAATAGTTTGCACCTGCTAACCCCAGACTTGGGGGGAAGAGAGTCTCTTGAGTGAAGGTGAATGTGAATATGTAAAGGATAAGATCCAGCATTTGATTCTCTGGGATTCTGAGTTTATGATAACTTACAATTCTTCAATTGTAGTTGCAAAAACAGTGCAAGTTAAGTTCTGGTGCCATTAAAGGGGTCAGGGATATATGTTCTATGTCCTTTAAGAGCCAGTGTATTCAGTAGCATTGATCTGTTATGTATATCTGCTCTCCCCTTCAATTATAAATAGAATGCTTCTGTAGAGCTTACTTAGTTTTGGAAACAGAAAGACAGAGAATGTCAGAATAAGGGCCATGGAGCTATGGCTAGATTCAGAGAAGAACTTTGAGGAGGTTGACCAACCAGTGGTAGAGACAACTTATTAAGACTGGATCCTACCTTAAGTGTAAGTTGGTATAGCCACTATGGAAAACAGTATGGAGGTTCCCAGAAAACGAATTCTAACAGAATAGAATTATGATAATAGAATTATCATATGATCCAGTAATTCCATTCCTGGAAATATACCCAGACAAAAATATAATTCAGGATCAGAAAGATACATGCACCCCCAGTGTTCATAGCGGCACTATTTATAATATCCAAATCAGGGAAACAATATAAATGGCTATCATCAGATGAATGGATAAAGAAGATGTGGTACATATACAAAATGGAATATTACTTAGCCATAAAAGGAATGAAATAATGTCATTCCCAGCAACATGGTTGCAACTAGAGATTATCACACTAAGTGAAGTAAGTCAGAAAAAGACAAATTCCATATCATATCACTTATATGTGGAATCTAAAATATGGCAAAATGAACCTATCTACAAAACAGAAATAGGCTCACAGACATAGAGAGCAGAGTAGTGGTTGTCAAGGGAATGGCGGGAAGGGAGAGGGATGGACTAAAAGTTTGGGGTTGGTAATGACAAACCATTACATCGAGAATGGATAAACAACAAGGTTCTAATATATAGCACAGGGAACTATATTCAATATCCTGTGATAAACCATAATGGAAAAGAATATAAAGAAGAATGTATATATATGTATAACTAAGTCACTTTGCTGTATAGCAGAGACTGGCACAACATTGTAAATCAACTATACTTCAAGGAAAAGAAAGTTAAAAAAGAATGGATCCCATCTTACCTGAAACTTTCATAACCAGCCCATTGTTCTGTGGCCTAGATTCTGGCTCTTCTTGTTTATATCAGATTAAGCCTCAGATCTGGCAAAATAATAAGTCTTAGCTATGTGTTCAGTTTGCTACTATCTCCCACCTCTTGCTTCCTTTGGCTCTACACGTTCCCCTTTGCCATGCACCCTCTTGCGTGTGCCCCTTCCATGCCACAGCAGCATTGCTCACACGTTTGGGAGTTTGTGTTGTCAAGGTGATGTTGTAGATTGAACCCAGCCAATGGCTCTTCTTTTGACTGAGGCCATAGGTGACTCTGGGAATAAATGAATCCCTGAGTGTACTTTCTTTCCTCAGATCCTGTGTGTCAAATCTGAGAACAACAAGCTGGTGGTGCAAATAGACAATGCCAAACTAGCTGCAGATGACTTCAGGACCAAGTGAGTTGGGGTAGCACGCTTGGGGGAGGATCCAGATGCCTACCTTGATGCCTCTCTGGTGATGCACCTGGCATCAGAGATGCAATCAACCAAGGGCCCAAACCAACAGTTACAGCTGACATAAACAGAGGGCATTAAGTTCAAGGTCTTGAGAAAACACCCCTGGCCTTCTGCAGTTGTTTAGCCATTATAGTTTACAGTGTGATTTGAAATGCTTCCTCCACTTGATTCTGTGTAAGAAGACCCCAGTGAGGCAGGCAGGGCAGTGCTGGTGTCTGCTTTCTGAAGACATGGGGCCCAGAGCCCTGAGAGAACTTGCCAACTGGAAGTCACATGACTGTTGAGCAGTAGAACCAGAACTCGCCCCCTCATTTCCTATCCGAGGTCATTTTGTAGGAAATTCTGCTGCCTTGGTAAAAGATGTATCTCTGCAATGCAGCTCCACCAATTTGTGAGCTCTAGTAATTCATGATAGAAATCGGGAGCCTGGAGCCATGTGGAGGTCAGAGGGTTTACATTCCCTGAGAGGGTCCAGCGGGGCAGCAGGAAGGACATTACAGTCTATTGTCTTTCTTCTGGGCACTGTGGACGCCTCACTCCCCCGGGGTGAAAGAAGCTTCTTCCCATCCTGGTGGTTTGGCTCCTAATCTGGGACAGAGTCCAAGGTCCATCTCAGTCGGGGGGCATGGAAGATGAGGGTCTACTCTGCCGCTTCCCCTTTGGCCATCTTCCCTCGAGGGCAGCAGTGTCCGAGGGCCATGCTGGTATCCTCAGGACCGGCCGCTCTGCCTGGTTGTCCTAGGTGCTTAGTGTTGAATGAGTGAGAATCACCCTGCAGTTTCTGTGAGCACACGACCCAGGCAATGCCAACTCACGACTGGACAGCAGAGAGAAGGCCAGCGAGTCACCCTGTGGGTTGTGTCCCATGGGCCCTCTTCTCTTTAACCCCAATCCCTGCGTCTGCCCTGGTGAAGGTTCCAGACGGAGCACTCCCTCCGCCAGCTGGTGGAAGCTGATGTCTGCGGGATGCGCAGTGCGCTGGATGACCTCACACTTGCCAAGGCTGACTTGGAGGCCCAGCTGGAGTCCCGGAAGGAGGAGCTGCTCTGCCTCAAGAAGAACCATGAGCAGGTGCTGGGGCCCTTTGGGTGGCACATGGAGATGTCCTGGGGTGAATTCAGGCTTCTTCAGAGGAAGCAATGAGGCTCTTCCTCCTGCTCGGGGTAGATACTTGTGCTCTGTGGTTAAGCCTCAAAGGGGAGTTCTGGCTTTCACGGGGAGCCCGCCCACTGAATGGCTTCAGAAACTACCACACTGATGCAGACAGTGCCTCGTCCTCAGAGGAGTGCAGGGAAATCACTGGAGCGAATGGGAAGTAGGAGGTGAGGCTCTGAGTGGAGGGCAGCAGGAGCCCCACCAACGGGATGTCCTCCTGTGTCCATAGGAAGTCCACACTCTGAAGTGTCAGCTGGGAGATAAGCTCAAGATTGAGCTGGACGTGGAGCCCACTGTGGACCTGGGCAGGGTGCTGGAAGAGATGCGGGGCCAGTACGAGGCCATGGTGGAGACCAACCTCCGTGACGTGGAGCAGTGGTTCCAAACTCAGGTGAGGGAGGTGCTGCAGAGCAGGGAGGGATCCGGCTGCATCTGGCCAGGGAGGTGATCGATCACTTCTCTGTGTGCTCGTGCTACAGTCTGAAGGCATCAGCCTGCAGGCCATGTCCTTCTCAGAGGAGCTGCAATGCTGCCAGTCAGAGATCCTGGAGCTTCGACGCACAGTGAACGCCCTGGAGGTGGAGCTGCAGGCTCAGCACACGCTGGTGAGTTCCTCTGGGAGCGTGGAAGACTCAGGTGGGCTCCCGCTTCTCATGCGCAGTCCCCAGGTTCAGTACATGCCTCACTTAGATATCGTCCAAGGACCCAGCTTTAACCTTGACTTCTTTGCCTTTGGGCTTCCCTGATGGCTCAGTTGGTAAAGAATCCGCCTGCAATGCAGGAGACCCCAGTTTGATTCCTGGGTCGGGAAGATCCACTGGAGAAGAGAATTGGCTACCCATTCCAGTATTCTTGGGCTCCCCTTGTGGCTCAGCTGGTAAAGAATCTGCCCGCAATGTGGGAGACCTGGGTTCGATCCCTGGGTTGGGAAGATCCCCTGGAGAAGGGAAAGGCTACCCACTCCAGTATTCTGGCCTGCAGAACTCCATGGACTGAATAGTCCATGAGGGTCACAAAGAGTTGGACACAACTGAGTGACTTTCGCTTTCACTTTCTTTGCCTTTGCAAGAACTCTCTAGTGTGTGTGGATGCTGAGGAAGTGAACATTCATGCAGTGAGGGAGGTTCTGCAAACATCTTCTAGGGTCTATGATGAAGAGCCACAGCGTGTTGTTAGTTGTTGCTGCTGAGGACTTGCTCTCTGAGCCTAATGACGGCTTGGGGTGTCATGGTCTGAAGGGGTTGAGGACAGGGTCCGTGACTTTTAATCTCTTCCCCTCTTTCTTTGGTATCACAGAAGGACTGTCTGCAGAACTCACTGTGTGAATCTGAGGCCCGCTTCGGCACTGAGCTGGCCCAGATGCAGAGCCTCATCAGCAACATAGAGGAGCAGCTGTCTGAGATCCGGGCTGACCTGGAGCGGCAGAACCAGGAGTACCAGGTGCTGCTGGATGTCAAGGCCCGGCTGCAGTGTGAGATTGCCACATATCGGAACCTTCTGGAAAACGAGGACTGCAAGTACGTAGCCTGATGTTGTTTATATCAATATCATGTGTAAAAGCAGAGACCTCTTAGTGGGAATGAACTAAAAGGAGGGAGTGGCATTGCAGATTCTACCTCTGAGGACAGACTTGCTCCCCAGGAAGCCTGGTGCTGCTTGGACATGGAGGAAGGTGTATAAGAATTCTGAAACTCACGCCATCCATGTTACGTTTCCAGGTGCTAGTCACTCCCACCGGGGCTAACATACTCAGGCTTCAGTACATTTAGGTTTTGCTAAATTCCTTCTGGAATATCCCAGGAGCGTCACTTTCAGCATTTAAAAATATTGTGTGGAGCACTGGTACCTATTCTCTCGTTTTTAGTCTCTCAGTAGGACTGTGACATATATGGACAGATGGTGTACCCCTCCGAGCAGTCAGGAACAGGGTCGGGGCTGTGTTTATAAATGCTTTGCTGTTGTTTCATCATTCAGTTGTGTCTGACTTTCTTTGACCCCATGGACTGTAGCCCACCAGGCTCCTGGGGTTCTGGGTTCTGGGGTTCTCTAGGCAAGAATCCTGGACTGGGTAGCCATTTCCTTCTCCAGGGGATCTTCCCGACCCAGGAATGAAACCGGATCTTCTGGGCCTCCTGTGCCTGCAGGTGGATTCTTTACCGCTGAGCCACCTGGGAAGCCCCCAGTGGCCGTGTTTAAATTGAGAGGGTGGCTGGCCTTGGCCTGTTCCTGCTCCACCTGCTTTCTGCCTTTTTCTCCGCTGTGTTCCTTTCCTCGTGGGAGAGAACACTGGCTTTGCACAAGGCGCTCTGAGCTCTGGCTGTAGCCTCACTGAGAACTCGGAACAGTCCCTCCCCTTTCTAGGCTTAGAGGGACCTCTATGGCCTAAGCTCCTCTTTGCTCTTCCAATTCTTTTAAATTTATTTGGCTGTACCAGGTCTTAGCTGCAGGACGTAGGATCTTCAGTCTTTGTTGTGGCATGCAGGATCTCAAACTGTGGCATGTAGGATCTGTCATTGTGGCATGAGGACTCTTAGTTGAGGCATGTGGGATCCAGTTCCCTGACCAGGGCTTGAACCCAGGCCCCCTGCACTGGGAGTGTGGAGTCTCAGCTACTGAACCACAAGAGAAATCCCCTGCTCTTCCAGTTCTAAAGTGCCTATTTATTTTGGACTTTCATGCACTTCTCATTCATTCTTGTTGTTCAGTCTCTCAGTTGTGTCCAACTCTTTGTGACCCCATGGACTGTAGCACACCAGGCCTCTCTGTCTCTCACCATCTCCTAAAGTTTGCCCAAGTTCATGTCCATTGCATGCATGTTGCCATCCAGCCATCTCATCCCCTGATCCCCTCTTCTCCTTCTATCCTCAATCTTTCCCAGCAGCAGGGACTTCTCCAATGGTCAGCTGTTTGCATCAGGTGACCAAAATACTGGAGTTTCAGATTCAGCATCAGTCCTTCCAATGAGTATTCAGGGTTGATTTCCCTTAAGATTGACTGGTTTGATCTCCTTGCTGTCCAAGGGACTCTCAGGAGTCTTCCCCAGCACCACAATTCATGCCAATGTTTAAACACTTTTTTTTTTTCTCTCTCTACAGGCTCCCCTGCAACCCGTGTGCAACCCCAGTCTCCAGCACCTGTGTGGGTTCTTCAGCCTGTACCTCCTGCTATCCCTGCCTTTCTGGGCCTGCTGGGTCCTGCTCATCACCTCGATGCTGAATTACTCCTCACCTGGAGGAGCCAGAAAATGGCAAATGCCTGTAGTCCCTTGGCTCCATCCCCCAGGCCTGCCACCCCAGGCCTTTCTGCCCCAGTCAGCCTATGGGGAGACTGAAGGCAGGAAGAACTTCTCTACTGATGGGCTTTCTGGTCCAGCCACTCAGCCCTGGCCCTTGGATTTGTCCTTCCTCCTTTCAGAGTGTCCTGACTGCTCTACTTTCTCTCTTCTGCTGCCTCCTGGTCTTTCAGACCTTGCTTTTAATTTGCTAATAAACTTCATTTCTGCAGCATAAAGAGCCCAGTGCCTGCGGGTCTGTTCCTTCATCCCATGCTGAGTGATGCTGAGAGTGATGCTGTGGAGCTCCCTGAGCCAGACATTCGTGTAGAAGCAGAGATTGTGGTTTACTCACAGGGTGGTTCTGGGAGAGGGCAACGCCAGTGAGGACTGTGGCTAAAATATGAAAGTTCAGCAAAATGGCACAGGGGAGAAATACCTAGCTCTTGACCTGATCAAGCCTGATCACAGAGCCAAACTGCAGAGCTAAATACAAACATACAGACTAAATAACACCCCCCACGCCCCCACCTTTTTATCTGGATGAAGCCAGCTGGTCCTTGAGCAAAGGAAAAACTCAGATCAGAACTTCTGCTGGTCCCTCCAGAATACTTTCCTTGAAGTAAGTTTTTGTGATCACATGCTCATTATGAGCAAGGCATCGTCTTGGGGCTTTATAAACACTGGGACACAGGGTCCCACAAAAACCCTGCAAAGAGGGAGTGGTTATTACCATTTTTAGCAGGGGTGCTGAATCAAGGCTTGAAGCCCAGTTTCTTTGAACTATATCCAAAGTCCATACTTTGGAAGCTTTGAAGAGGCAAAAATTAAACATGAGAAAATTTAGGACAGTAGTTCTAAAATTGTGGTCCTCCAACCAGTAATACCAGCATCATTTGAGAACGTGGTGGAAATGCATCTTCTTGGGCCCCACCCCCAGGCTTTCTGAGTAAGCAGTCTGTTTCATTGAGCCTTCCAGGTGATTCTATGCATAATCAAGTTTAAGAACCACTGTTAGGGGGTTTATTTGGGAAGTGAGATCACTGCAGAAGGGATGGGCCTTACTCCCCTGATCTCATGGATGAGGAACTCTTGATCCCATTGAGTTAGTGGTGAACATGTTGAGCAATGGTAATTGCTGAGCTGATCGCTCTATCAATCTGCTGCTGCTGCTAAGTCACTTCAGTTGTGTCCGACTCTGTGTGACCCCATAGACGGCAGCCCACCAGGCTCCCCCGTCCCTGGGATTCTCCAGAACTGTCTTCTGGTTCCAAGACACATGAACCAGAAGCTCCATATTTCGGCAGTGATGGCTAAAAAGAGCATGTCTCCAGAAAGCAGCATCAGAACTGGCCAAGTAGTAAGTAGTGAGTTCCCCATAACTGGAAGCATTCAAAGAGGGCTTTTATAACCACATGGTGAAGACACTGAGGAAGTCACTCAGGTGTCTGATGGAGCTGGATAAGATGGTTGTAGAGGGTCTTCTAGCCCCTCAAATTGATGACTTTCTGCTTTCTAGGTCTTATTAATCAGTGAAACTACAAGCAGAGCCAAAACACTGAATCCAGCAGCTGGTTCTTGTCTTCCCTCTCTACCCCTTGAACTCTCTGAATCAGAGTAGCTTGCTGAGAAATTAACAAAGTCTAGCCCATCCTCTGCAGGAGTGACCACAGTCCCAAGTCTCAGGGATCTCCATGGTTTTAAGTCAGAACCTGGCTGCTGTGCCTCCAACTGCTTTCAAGCCTGGAAACCTACCTATTGGCCACTGTCTCTGCAAACAGGACTGATTTGCTTGGGAGCCATCAGGACTTGCTTCGTAGGAAGCTCTGGAAGGTCAGAGGCTGTTCACCCTTCCCTCCCCTCCCCTCCCCTCCCCTGTGCCTCTGCTCTTTTCCCAAGTGTAGAGCTGTGTGGGCACAGGCGATGCATCCCTGAGACACATATCTAAGAGTGGGTCCCAATAAGAAAGAGCAATCTCAATCAGTCTTAATTTAGCTCCCCAGCCCAAACACCTTTGCTTCTCCTTTGTACTTATATAGCTCCTTTCATCCAACAAGTTCAAAGCCATTTAACAAAATAAAGCCACTTACTCTTGCACCATGAGAGAGGAGGGAAGCATTGTTCTTCCCATGTAAGGAGATGGAGAGGAGGTGAGTCATTCAGTGGTGGAAGGATTCTTCTGGTGACATGAAATGAGTCAGTGGGGCCTCAAGGTGACTGACCTGTGTTTCTTAAGTTCATATACAATGCCTTGTCATCTATAATTAAAATATTAGCTTTGATGAGACATTGTGTGTCTGTGTGTGTCTGTGTGTGAATGTGTGAAGTGGTTTGGGAAGAAATGCTGGGTAAAGGAGATAATTATGCTTGGGAAGGTGTGAAGAGCTTCCCTGGAAACCAAACAATCCTTTATTACCATCATCACTACCATCACCACCACCACAATTATCTTTTTCATCATCACCATCACCATCATCACCATCGCTACCATCATCATCGTCATTACGTATCTTCATCATTATCATCATCACTGATGCTTACACTCTCTGAGCTCTTACTAATTAGCCAGGCACTAATTTAAGTTAGGGATAAGTTTACATACATACACTCATTTAACCCTATAGCAATCCTATGAAGCCAATATTATTGTTATCCCCATTTTGCAGATGAGGAACCAAAGCTCAGAAAGGCTAAATAACAGCTGAAAGCCTAAATAACAGAAAGGCTAAAGGCCCAAGGACACACAGCTACTCAGTGGGGAAGCCAGGGTTCAGATCCAGGTAGTCTTACTCCAGCAACTGTTCTTCCAACCATTGTGCTGTACAGAGGCCAAATCTCAGTTTGTGTCAGCAGAACAACAGAACCGTAATCGCACCAATGTTTTGATTTGTTTTCCTTGAAGGGAATAAGACAGTGTTTATGCTTGAGAATCCTTTCATATCTGAGAACTTATGCCATAAAATGAAAATAGCATGAGAAGCCTGGCAATTGTGATGGTGGGAAATCATCAAAGAAGGCTAGTCACTCTCCGCCATTACTAGGACCACTTTGTCCATTGAGGTAGAGAAGGAGAAGAGAAATAGAACCCTGTATGTATGTTCATCATTTTACCATTTACAAAGTGCTTTCACATCTGTTATCCAACTGGAGCCCCCACCCCCAAACCCTGAGAGAGACAGAACAGGTTCCGCAATCTGCATTTTGCAGCAGAAGAAGTTCAAAGTTAGGGATGCACTCAAGCCCAAGTCTTCTCCTTCCTGGCGCATTACCCTGAACCAAACTGCCAAGCATTTTACTGAGGTACCTCTGGATAAAACTTTAGATTTAGACACTCTCCAAGGCTGGGGGGATGGTTAGATGGTTGGATGGCATCACTGGCTCAATGGACTTGAGTTTGAGCAAGCTCCAGGAGATGGTGAAGGACAGGGAAGCCTGGTGTGCTGCAGTCCACGGGGTCACAAAGAGTCGGATATGACTGAGGGACTGAACAACAGCAATAAGTCTGGGCGGAGCTGGCTGAGATGGATTTTGCAGGGCCTGGGAATCCCCCAAAGGATAATCTTCCCAGTGCATCCTTTCACCCTGCAATATCCTCCCTGCCCACCACGTTGCAGGCTGAGTCTCCTGGCCTCCTTCAGCTGAGGCTCCCCCTTTAGGCTAGTTTTTGTACCCACACTTCTCTTGCCTTCCTTCCCCTTTCCTCCCCCAGCTTGTCAGACATCCTAAACATGTGGTTTGTTCATTCACATTAGCTTCAAGGCCCTCTGCCAAGAGGCCTCCACCACCAATATCTCTCTCTGATTCTGAGGGTGGCCACTGTGTCCACCTACCAGCAGGGTCACCCATCACCTCTATTTCTCCCTGCTAATATTGTTCCCTTTTCTAGAAAGAGGAAGCTCTTACACTTGCTTGACTCAGCATTGCCTCTTTTCTATCTTCTGTCCCATGCCCCATCCCTTGAAGCCTCCTTCACCTGCTTTGAAACTCATCTCAATGACCACAGATTCTTCAGAACCACCAAGAAATGAGAACTGATATTAAAATAAAATAACTCATTACCAGGCCTGGTTGAAGAAAAGATTCTTAAAGGGATTAGGGATTAGTGAGATCAGTTGTTTGAAACCAACCTCTGAGTCACCTAGAGAGTAGAGTCACCAATATATTTCCTTTAGGGGACAAGGAGATAATCTGAAATGGCTGCATCCGTCACCTCTTGGCTGAGAATCATGAACTGGGTTGAAATGGCCTGACTGGAGTTTGGGGCAGGAACAAGTGTGGGAAAAGAGGGACGGGGAAGGAAGGAATTGTTTTTTTTTGGAGAGGAGGTGAAGGGCTCAATTATATTACCGTACATTAGAGTTAGTTATAGGCCTGACTGCCTACTCAGCGGGACTGAGACCACATCATTTGCTTGTTCCCCACAAGTATCCCCTCTCCACCCACCCTGGCCCTCAACCCCCAATCCCACAGTCCTGGGACTATGCCAGGCATTTGGTAGAAGTTCAAAAAGTGATTACTGTCCTTAACGTCATATATACAGTCTTCTAAATCCATTAAATACAAATAAATTTCCAAATGTCCGTATACCTTTAAAATATCTCCTCTCCTCATCTTCTTGTCATTTCTCATATATTTGAGGAACCCATGTTAGTTTGAGTTTTTCATAAAATGATAATTTGCTACAGGAACTGTGATTATTCCATTTCAGTTTCATCCCATGCCCAGCATGGAGAAGCTGCTCTTTAAACGTGCTTTGAAAAAACTTAACTAAGTAAAATTGTGGGTTTGATAGTCCTGGACTGCTCAGTTTCTCTCTGAGTGAATAAACTCTGCAAGTACTTCAGTTAGGAGATCAAGAGAGTACATGAAGTCTACTCCTAATCTGTGTGAGGCCATGGAGACCTTATAATCTTGGAATCCCATGAAATTGTTAGTTTCTCAGTCATATCCAACTCTTTGCAACCTCATGGACTGTAGCCCATCAGGCTGTCCACGGAATTCTCCAGGAAAAAATACTGAAGTGGGTAGCAATTCCCTTCTCCAGGGTATCTTCCTAGTCCAGGGATCAAACCCAGGTCTCCTGCATTGCAGGCAGATTCTTTACTGTCTGATCTACCAGGGAAGCCCCTGGAGTCCCATCTTTCCCACTAATTCAAGAAGTAAATTCACATAAGCCTATTGATATTTTGAAAGCATTGCAAGAAAGAAGCTAGATTTAAAAGGGATGGTAGCATTATTGTTTACTTACCAGCTCCTCAGTCCACTGTCTCTCTCCTGAATTCTTGTGCCATTTCACCTTCTGCAGGGAAAAAAGGAATCTCCAGGAGAAGCCAGCAGGTAACAGGTGTAACCTGTTCTTTGCTGCATCTTTGTGGTTGCTGATTGACTGTGCCTTGAAGATGTACAGGTGTGACTACCCCAGCTCCTTTCTTCCTTTCTCTTCTACACACTCCTATCATTCAGGAACAGGTAGCAGGGCCCCTTTTGACATTTTGCAGCCTGGATGTAGACAACAGTGAATTTCTCAGCCACAAACAAATCTCAGACTGGATCATGGAGTTGATGCTCTGGTCTGGACACCTTGGAACAATGTCACTTCTGTCTGAGGCCTCAGAAACTATGGTCCCATGTCTGTAGATCTCTTCTGAGTCTCCATTTACATCTCTCAGGATACTCATCAGGGTGGACCACTCTTCTGTACCTTCATTTAGGTTGTCTTGGTTACTTCTCATCTTTCCATCCTCCAGGTTCCCTCACTTGAAGATGGGCTAGCTTCATCTGATCAACATTACCCGTTCTGGTTCAGAGGATTCCTTCCAGGTTCCCTCCTTGCCTCTTCTTTGCATTCTTATCTTTCTTATTAAACACATCTCTCCCTGCTTCCCTCTTTTCCCATTTCTTGGCTCTTTCTGCATTGTATGCAAGATATGTCTGCTTTTTTTGGTCCCAATCCTTGAATCTTCTCATACTTAGAACCTAAGCATTCTCCTTTGTGTAAAGCCTCCATGATGCTACGCTGGCCAATCAGTAGATAAGACCAAAGATCATGAAGGATGCTGTTGGCATTTAGTCTGAGCTCCCCAGGTGGGGAAGAAGGCAGGATTGTGGTGCCTTGCTGGAAAGCCAGTGCTTTAAAGCAGGCTGACAAGAGTTGGGAAGCAGGCTTGTGCTGTTCCCTAGGAGCAAATGCCCATCAGTCTGATTCACAGGGCTTTCCATTTGTCCCAAGCCTGGATGAGTGAGACAGGAGCTCCTGGCCTTGAGTCTTTCCTCTGGGAAGTCTCAGTGATGCTTGCCTTAGGACCCACCTATTTCTCCCCTTTTAATTGCCTTGGAGGAAAACAAAGAGATTTTGATTTTATTATAAGTCTGGAGCTTTTGGTCAATGGCGTTATAGTAAGTGGCGATAATGGCCTTGGAGAGGGTAGATGAAGGACCTTTCATCTGAGACAAAGTGGAGTGCTGCGTGAATACCATCATGAAAGCTTGCTGGGGGGAAGGACTTCAATAAGCTGTCAATAAAACTGCCTCTGGAGGGCAGCCAAAACCACAGCAGAGGCTGGGGTGCTGCTCCCCAAGGGGCAGGTGGTACCTGGTGGTGCAATATTTATATGTTCAGAACTTTGGTCACCCCTTCCTCAGACCTTCTAGTGCCTTCAGTGACTCCAAGATTGTCTTGCAAAATCCCCTTTAGCCGTGTTTCCTCATTTTCTCTCCTGGGCACTGAGGTCCTTGGATTCAATGACATGACCATGGAGCCCCCTCCCTTGGCATCTTTCAACCTTTGATTCTTAAACCAGGTAGCAGGTAACCCAGTAAGGCTGATGGTGGGAGCCTGGGACAGGGTATGATGCATCTTCCTGGTGTGACAATTATACTTGGAGAATTGGGCAAAATGTTAGAAATTCTAACTGGAAATTTAAAAACATTTTCTGTTAAACCCAAAATGCAATTTTCATGCTTGAGGGGGCTCCTTTGGACTATCTCCTAGACTTAACACTCACTCTATTCTAACACGATGGCTAGATACCTCACTGGAAAAGTTTTGCAAGCCTAGCAGTATTCCTTTCTCACACCCGCTTCCAGAGACTTCCTTAATTTTAATGCATTTATATGGATTTCTCAGCTTGCATTTTCTCAACCTTCTTTCTAAATGATCTCTTCTTCCAGAATCTTCCTTGTTCTCATTCTCAAACTAATTATCAAAGCCTCTATCTTTAAAATTCCTCTACATTCCTTTTTCTTTTGCCGCACCTGGAAGCATATAGGATTTTAGTTCCCTGACCACGGATTGAACCCATGGCCCCTGCAATGGAAATGTGGTGTCTTAACCACTGGACCACCAGGGGAGTCCCTTCTCTACAGACCTTTTTAAATTTAATTTTTTTAATTAATTAAAACTTATTACTTAAAAAAAATTTTTTTTAATTGAAGGAAAATTGTTTTATGATGTTATATCAGTTTCTGCTGTACAGCAAATTGAATCAGTTATGCACATACATACATCTGGGTTTCCCCAGTGGCTCAGCTGTAAAGAATCTGCCTGCAATGTGGGAGGCCTGGGTTTGATCCCTGGTTGGGAAGATCCCCTGAAGGAGGGCAAGGCTACCCACTCCAGTATTCTTGCCAGGTGAATCCCATGGACAGAGGAGCCTGGTAGGCTACAGTCCTTAGGGTCACAAAGAGGTGGACACTACTGAAGTGATTGAACATGCCTGCACACATACATACATCCACTCTTTTTTAGATTCTTTTCCTTTTACAGTCCTTCTGAGTGATAGACAGGTGGCATTACACAAATAGATGTCCATCCTTCTTGGCTGTGGCCTGAGTCGATTCTTATCCACCTCGCGTCTTCTAAGGCTTGGATTCTACATCATTGAAGGATTCTGTATCATTGAAGGATTCTGTCTCAAAGCAGACGGAAAGGGAACACACTTCTGACTTAATGCAACTTGTTCCTTGATTCAATCCTAGTCCCTCCCTGGAAATGCCAGGTGGGCCAGGAGGTGAATTTGATCATGGTTTTACCAGATCACGTAACACAAAAGAATGTCATTGGACGGACTAACTCCCAATTAACAAGGGCAGATCCTCGGGCTAGACCATGTGGCTTCTTTGAAGGTCTACCGCAGGACAATGATTTCATGGGTGCACAGCGTGAAGAGTAGTCCTGACTTAACAAGAAGCCAAGTAAAAAAATTTATGGCACAAGGGACTCTTCTGAGGAAGACCTATAACAGATTGAAGGGAAGGGCATTTGAAGAGCAGTGAAAAAATAAAAAGAAAAAAGACATTACATACTGTGTCCACACCCTCTGGGGATGGGGTATAAATGCTCGACAGAGGCAGAAGGCCCACAAGCTCCTTGGAGAACTTGGACTCTGTGTTCAGTCGGGCACCTCACTCCCTCCAGCACCATGTCTTACAGCTGCTGCCTGCCCAACCTGAGCTTCCGCTCCAGCTGCTCCTCCAGGCCCTGCGTGCCCCCCAGCTGCTGTGGCACCACCCTGCCCGGGGCCTGCAACATCCCCGCCAACGTGGGCAGCTGCAACTGGTTCTGCGAGGGCTCCTTCAATGGCAACGAGAAGGAGACCATGCAGTTCCTGAACGACCGTCTGGCCAGCTACCTGGAGAAGGTGCGGCAGCTGGAGCGGGAGAACGCGGAGCTGGAGAGCCGCATCCTGGAGCGGAGCCAGCAGCAGGAGCCCCTCTTGTGCCCCAACTACCAATCCTACTTCCGGACCATCGAGGAGCTCCAGCAGAAGGTGAGGGGCCTTGCTGTCCTCTCTAAGCAGGGGGAGTATCTCAGGATTCTCAGTCTGGGGGAGAGAACTGTGTTTCTTGCATCTAGGCCATCTTGATTCCTCCTTTTACCTTCAAAATGGCTTTTTAAGCATTTTTAAAGAAGTTAATGATTTCATAGTTATTTTCAGTCCTGACCTAGAAACCTCTCATTCCCCAGATCCTGTGTGCCAAGTCAGAGAATGCCAGGCTGGTGGTGCAGATCGATAATGCCAAGCTGGCCGCAGATGACTTCAGGACCAAGTAAGTGGTTCAGATTTCGCATGGGTGCCCGCTCCTTTTGTTCAGTGAAAGAAGAGGGTTTTCCATGGCTGACTGAACAGCAGTCAACCATCAATCATGAAGGATTCTGCAGAGGATTGGGGGGACCAAACAAAGGAGTCACAAAAGTAGATGAGGACTCAAGTCAATTTTGGGATTAATATTGGGTCTTGACTGAGCCTCTAGCACCCTGCCTTTGTCTCCTGGGTCTACTCACTGCCAAAGGGGGAAGGCAAGGTGATTGGGGTTATCCAAGATCATTCCTGTGAGTCTTCAGGGTCTGCCAGTTACTGCTCTGACCCTCTCCTTGTGCAGGTATGAGACGGAGCTGGGCTTGCGGCAGCTGGTGGAGTCAGACATCAACGGCCTGCGTAGGATCCTGGATGAGCTGACCCTGTGCAAGTCCGACCTGGAGGCCCAGGTGGAGTCCCTGAAGGAGGAGCTGATCTGCCTCAAGAGCAACCATGAGGAGGTGAGACCAGAGATGAGAAATGAAGAAATCTGACTCAGCCTCAGGCCTAGGGTGGCTTTAGTGACTTGGGGTGGTAGAATCAGGGATAAGAATCTTTCAGATTTCTTCGAAAACACCAAAACTTCATGATGAAAGAAAACATTGTGAGATGAAACCTATCCATGTTCCCAGATAAGGTGTATCTTTCACTCAAAATTGGGGCATCACTTTTGTTTCCCAGGGCACCTCCCTGGGCTTGTGATTGGCTGCTGATTTGTAGAAGTCCCAGCACTGCTCTGATCATGCCGTTTGAAGCCATCTCTCTTCCCCAAAGCCAAAATATCAGTCTTGGTGAATCAACATCTCTATTCTTTCAAAGTCTTGATGAAAAATGATCCAGGGTTCCTTCTCTCTCCTGGGAGGAGTCATGACAATATCTTACTTGATGACAAGAATGGTTTGATATACAATCTGAAATTATACAGCCAATTCTTTTTATTTATGGGGTTGTCTGCAGCCAGTCTACAACCTGGGAAATTTGGGCATTTATACATCCTTGAATAGCCCCCAGGCAAACCCCTGGAAAATTTTTTTTTAATCCAAGGATCATGACAGTCATGGTGGGAAGGAGTTGAACACATGGAACACAGACCACTTTACCTTCTGTCATAGCTGTTTCACTAGACGTTCCTTTTCCAAGGAAATAGATGAATAGGATGTCAACAAGCAGTGCCATTTCTTAGGTTCCACTCTTCATTGAGGATAGTCGCTCTTGCATTTTCTGCGTCCACAGGAAGTCAACACCCTGCGGAGCCAGCTGGGAGACCGCCTCAACGTGGAGGTGGACGCCGCCCCCACTGTGGACCTCAACCGTGTGCTCAACGAGACCAGGGCTCAGTACGAGGCCTTGGTGGAGACCAACCGCAGGGACGTGGAGGAATGGTACATCAGGCAGGTGAGTACATGAGCACGTGGTCTCTCAGGACCCTCAGCCCCTTGGGGCCCTTCAGGTGGGGTCTGATCCTGCCTTCCACATTTTGGTGTTTCAGACTGAGGAGCTGAGCAAGCAGGTGGTGTCCAGCTCAGAGCAGCTGCAGTCCTGCCAGACAGAGATCATCGAGCTGAGACGCACGGTCAACGCCCTGGAGGTGGAGCTTCAGGCCCAGCACAACCTGGTGGGTATTGATGAGACTCCTGGTGAGGAGGTGAGGTTGGGGAGTCAGGGGTACTGGGTTGCCCTCCAGACCACCCTCTCCTGAATTCTTGGAGCTTGTGACTTGTTTGGAAGCGATGGAGAAGTCCCTGAAGGAGCAGCTCTGTGACCTTCCTCCCCTTCCCTCTGACAGAGAGACTCCCTGGAGAACACCCTGACGGAGACTGAGGCCCGCTACAGCTGCCAGCTGGCCCAGGTGCAGGGCCTGATCGGCAACGTGGAGTCACAGCTGGCGGAGATCAGGAGTGACCTGGAGCGGCAGAACCAGGAGTACCAGGTGCTGCTGGACGTGCGGGCCCGGCTGGAGTGTGAGATCAACACGTACCGGGGGCTGCTGGACAGCGAGGACTGCAAGTGAGTACCGAGCAGGTGTTTGGTGAAGCCTTGTGCACATAGGCATACTTCTTAGTTGGACTCCAGGCAAAGACTGCATACCTTGGAGAGGAAATTATACCTTCACACCAGACATGCTCAAACAGAGCACAGAAAGCAATGTGGTTAACATTAAAAAATAAAGTGGCACGAATTGCTTGAGGGACAAACTAAAATTGTACAGCCAACTCTGCAGTCTACTGTGATGATATTGATATGGGATCAATGACATTTCTTACATGTTGTAATACCATACTGTGTAGAGGGTACATTTCCACATACTACCTCATCTGCCGCTAGAGTTACCATGAGGTCGACAGGATCAGTATTCTCGTCATTCTGTGGGTGAAGGGATTGGGGCTTGAAGAAGTTTAGTGACTTATCCAAGGTCACCAGCTAGGAATGGACAGTGTTGGGAGCTGAGACCAGAGTTTCTGAGTCTCTGTCCAGCACTTTTGATAGCATATGACAGGGAGACCACTAGCATTGATAGTGAGCTTTGTATCAGGTGAGCCTGTGACCTTCTGTATTATAGGTCAGGTCAAGTCCCAGTGGGCAGTCCACTCTCGGGGTCTCTCTGGTTACATCACAAGCCTCCCTTAATTTATATCTTTCCCTTTCTCCAGGCTGCCCTGCAATCCCTGTGCCACGACGAATGCCTGCGGCAAGACCATCACACCCTGCATCTCCAGTCCCTGTACCCCCTGTGCTCCTGCTGCCCCCTGCACGCCCTGTGTCCCCCGCTCCCGCTGTGGGCCTTGCAACTCCTATGTGCGCTAGAGTCCAGTGGTTGCCCAAGGAGCAGGGAGACAGGGCCCAGGGTTCTGGAGCTGTGACTTGGCCCTGGTTCTTTCCAACAAACGGGTTAGAAAACACAATGTGCATGCCTGGAGCTGCCCCAGGGGGGGAATCCAGAAGCTCACCCAACCTCCTCAAGATGATCCCTGCCCACAGTTTCCTTCCCTGGGGACTGTTTCTTCTTGGCTTGTCCAGAGAGCCTGCCCACGTGTCAGCAACCCTCCCTTGTAACCTTCTAATAAACTCAATTTCCTTGGCAAAGTACATGCCTTTCTCATTGGTATTCATTTGTCTCACCACGCCTGTTGCTTGAGCATTCTATAAAAGGCCATTTGAAAGCAGAACCTTACATATAATGGCTTGAGTCTTGGATAGGAAAGCTGCTCCAGGCCTGGTAGGCAGGTGGCTGGTCCCGTGGGTGAGTGGGGGTGGGCAGGAAAGAGGGCAGGACAACTGAAGTGTGGCTCCATCTCCCCTCAGCCATTCTTGGGTTTACTCCTTCACCCCTGTTGACCAGGATATCTCCTAGAGTTGATTGTATCTGAAACTAAAATGAAGAGGCATGAGCTGGGGGCTGGAAAGAGGCTATGCAAAGCTCATCTTTTCTAAGCTGGAAGTTTTATTTATTTATTCAGTTCAGTTCAGTTGCTCAGTCGTGTCCAACTCTTTGTGACCCCATGAATCGCAGCATGCCAGGCCTCTCTGTCCATCATCAACTCCTGGAGTTCACTCAAACTCACGTCCATCGAGTTGGTGATACCATCAAGCCATCTCATCCTCTGTCGTCCCCTTTTCCTCCTGCCCCCAATCCCTCCCAGCATCAGAGTCTTTTCCAATGAGTCAACTCTTCGAATGAGGTGGCCAAAGTACTGGAGTTTCAGCTTTAGCATCATTCCTTCCAAAGAGCACCCAGGGCTGATGTCCTTTAGAATGGACTGGTTGGATTTCCTTGCAGTCCAAGGGACTCTCAAGAGTCTTCTCCAACACCACAGTTCAAAAGCATCAATTCTTTGGCGCTCAGCCTTCTTCACAGTCCAACTCTCGCATCCATACATGACTACTGGAAAAACCATAGCCTTGACTAGACGGACCTTTGTTGGCAAAGTAATGTCTCTGCTTTTTAATATGCTGTCTAGGTTGGTCATAACTTTCCTTCCAAGGAGTAAGCGTCTTTTAATTTCATGGCTGCAGTCACCATCTGCAGTGATTGGAGCCCCCCAAAATAAAGTCTGACACTGTTACCACTGTTTCCCCATCTATTTCCCATGAAGTGATGGGACCAGATGCCATGATCTTCGTTTTCTGAATGTTGAGCTTTAAGCCAACTTTTTCACTCTCCTCTTTCACTTCAGTC
>NW_011494752.1:1643109-1644319 GCF_000754665.1 Bison bison bison
AGTCAAAGGCTTTGGCATAGTCAATAAAGCAGAAATAGATGTTTTTCTGGAACTCTCTTGCTTTTTCGATGATCCAGTGGATGTTGGCAATTTGATCTCTGGTTCCTCTGCCTTTTCTAAAACCAGCTTGAACATCTGGAAGTTCACAGTTCACATATTGCTGAAGCCTGGCTTGGAGAATTTTGAGTATTACTTTACTAGCGTGTGAGATGAGTGCGGTAGTTAATTTTTGCTGAATAACAAGGTGAATCAGCTGCATGTACACCTACAGCCCTTCCCTCTTGAGCCTCCCTCCCACCACACCCCTTATCCCACCCCTCAAGGTCATCACAGAGCACCGAGCTGAGCTTCCTGTGCTATGCAGCAGCTTCCCACTAGCTGTATTTTTTTTTTTTTTTAACACATGGTAGCGTATATATGATAATGTTACTCAGTTAATCCCACCTTCTCCCCCTGGCCATGTCCACAAGTGTGTTTTCTACATCTGCGTCTCTATTCCTGCCTGGCAAATAGGTTCATTGGCATCATTTTCTATATTCCGTATATATGCATTAATATACAATATTTGTTTTTTTCTTTCTGACTTCCTTTACTCTGTACTCAGCAGGAAGTTTTAGATCTAGCACTGTATTATCTGTGTTACTGGTGGTCCAGGCAGCCTCAGGATCACACAATAAAGGGACCCCCTGGCTTGCCTGCTGTGCCCTGGACTTCCTCCTTCCTCCTGATCTCCTTCCCGGGGATCATAATCAGCCTGGGCTCCAGCAGCTTGCTTCCCCTCCTCTTGGGCTCTGGGGCTCAGAGGCCCCACCAGGTTTTCTGTTTATACTCCTATCTTTCTCTATCCAATCCAACCAGTACCTGTTGGATACCTACTCTATGTAGACCCTGGATGGTGGGGAAGGGGAGACACATTATGAAAGATACAGTCCTGACTGCAGGTTGTTTTCAGTTCAGTTCAGTTCAGTCGCTCAGTTGTGATCAACTCTTTGCAGCCCCATGGACTGCAGCACACCAGGCCTCCCTCTCCATCACCAACTCTGGAGTCTACTCAAACTCATGTCCATTGAGTCAGTGATGCCATCCAACCACCTCATCCTCTGTCGTCCCCTTTTCCACCCACCCTCAATCTTTCCCAGCATCACGGTCTTTTCAAATGAGTCAGTTCTTTGCATCAGGTGGCCAAAGTATTGGAGTTTCAGCTTCAACA
>NW_011494752.1:1644419-1646894 GCF_000754665.1 Bison bison bison
GCAAAGTAATGTCTCTGCTTTTTAATATGCTGTCTAGGTTGGTCATAACTTTCCTTCCAAGGAGCAAGTATCTTTTAATTTCATGATTGCAGTCACCATCTGCAGTGATTTTGGAACCCCGCCCCCTCCCCACCTCCAAATAGTCTGCCACTGTTTCCCCATCTATTTGCAGGTTGTTTATAAAGTCTTAAAAGGGGTCTTTTATCTAATTTTTAATTTAAATCTAATCCCCAATTACTGCTATTATAAATTAGTCCCTGGTACTGTGAATACTCAGGCTGGCACTGCAGGGAAATCTCAGAATGCTGACCGTGACATCAGTATTCAACAAGAACGGATATCTTGATTTAACTCTAATGGAGAGCCTCCAGAAAGGAACACAGTCTTGCCACCATCCCAACTTTTAACACATTTTTGGTAAAATACAGATGACATAAAATTTACCATTTTAATCGGTTTAGTGTACAACTCAGTGGCATAACATATACTTACATTGTGGTGCAACCATCACCTCTATCCATCTCTAGAAATTTTTCATCATCCCAAATTGAAACTCTGGACTTACTAAACAATAACTCCCCATACTCCCCTGCCCCAAGCCCCTGGTAATGTCTATTCTATTTTCTGTCCATAAGAATTTGACTCTTTTGGGTACCTTGTATAAAAAAAATGGAATTGTACATTATTTGTTCTTTCATATCTGGCTTTTTTCATTGTATACTGTTTCAGGTTCATTCATGTTGTAACACGTACTGAAATTTTTCTCTTTTGTGTTTTTAAAGTTAAAAATTCCTTCATTTTTTAATTCCTGGTACCACTACCACAGTTTACAGGGCAATATACCTGATATAATGAAAAGAAAAAGAAAAAGACAAAGCTACAACAAATAAAAGACCTCAGGAATGTACATCTAGTGGACACTACATCGCATTAATCAATAGCTGCACTTTTTGCAAACTGTTGCCATGGCAGTCCCGAACAAGAAGTGTTTCCTGTTTAAGCTGCAGTAACTTTTCGGACTATGGTTCCTTCTGTGGCAGATTTTTAAAGTTCCTCTAACACATTTGGGACGACTGTCTCAAACTAACCTGCAGTTTTCCTGACAACTTCTCGCTCTCTCTCCAGCTAAGAACTGTAGCCCTTTTCTTCTGAGTATTTAGAACCTTCTGCTACCATATCCACCACTTCCACCACCAGATCCATAACCACCACCATAGGGACTGGATGAGCTTCTTCCACCAAAACTTCCCCCTTTCATGGGTCCATACTTTCATTGCTGTTGTCCATGATAATTTTCAAAATCATTGTAGTTTCCACCACCACATAATTACCTTCAAACTTTCCTCCTTCATTGTAATCAGCATATCCTCCACCACCGCCACCATACCCCCCACCTTGGTTACCATATTCTGGCCCAATACCACCACAGCCTTCTCCACTACTTTAACCAGGACCACTGCCATAGTTGCCACCATCACCTCCGAGTTCTTTTAAAGAGCGAATAAGGATTTCATTTTATATATCTAAAACTTTTTGTTTGTTTGTTCATCCACCAATGATATTTTGTGTCGTTCTCACTTTTGGTTGTGACTAATGCTGCTATGAACATTGGTGAACATATGTCTTCTGTTCAAGTCCCTGCTTTCCATTGTGTGTGTGTGTGTGTGTGTGTATACCTAGATGTGGAATTACTGGGTCATACAGGACTTCTCTGGTGGCTCAGAAGGTAAAGCGTCTGTCTACAATGTGAGAGGCCTGGGTTCGATCCCTGCGTTGGGAAGATTCCTTGGAGAAGGAAATGGCAACCCACTCCAGTAGTCTTGCCTTGAAAATCCCATGGATGGAGGAGCTTGGTGCAGGCTACTTATCCATGGGGTTGCAAAGAGTCAGGCATGACTGAGCGACTTCACTTCACTTCTCAGTAATTCTATATTTAATTGAGAAAACCTAAGACTCTTTTCCACGGTAGCTGCACCATTTAATATTCCCAGAAACAATGTGCAAAGATTCCAATTCCTCCCCAATACTCATTTTCTGTTTTTTTTTTTTAAGTTGTAGAACTTCATTATAAATTCTTGACATTAATCGCTTATTAGATATATGATTGGTGAAAATATCATTCTCCCATTCTGTGGGTTTCCTTTTCATTCTTTTCCTTTTCTCTTTCTAAAGATTTATTTACTTAATGGCTGCACTGTTTTTTTTCTTAATTTATTTTTCAGTTGGGGGAAAATTACAATATTGTGTTGGTTTCTGCCATACAACAACGCATATCAGCCATATTTATACATATATCACCTTTCTCTTGAATGTCTCTCTGTTGCGGTCCTTTAATGGACCGGATTTCTCAAGAGGCAGGGCAGGTGGTCTGGTATTCCCATCTCTTTCAGAATTTTCTACAGTTCATTGTGATTCACACAGTCAAAGGCTTTGGCATAGTCAATACAGCAGAAATAGATGTTTTTCTGGAACTCT
>NW_011494752.1:1646994-1647339 GCF_000754665.1 Bison bison bison
TTCTTTGGGATTGGAATGAAAACTGACCTTTTCCAGTCCTGTGGCCACTGCTGAGTTTTCCAAATTTGCTGGCATATTGAGTGCAGCACTTTCACAGCATCATCTTTCAGGATTTGGAATAGCTCAACTGGAATTCCATCACCTCCACTAGCTTTGTTTGTAGTGATGCTTTCTAAGGCCCACTTGAATACCAGACCACCTGACCTGCCTCTTGAGAAATCTGTATGCAGATCAGGAAGCAACAGTTAGAACTGGACATGGAACAACAAACTGGTTCCAAATAGGAAAAGGAGTACATCAAGGCTGTATACTGTCACCCTGCTTATTTAACTTATATGCAGAGTA
>NW_011494752.1:1647483-1662654 GCF_000754665.1 Bison bison bison
CAAGGCTGTATACTGTCACCCTGCTTATTTAACTTATATGCAGAGTACATCATGAGAAACGCTGGACTGGAAGAAGCACAAGCTGGAATCAAGATTGCCGGGAGAAATATCAATAACCTCAGATATGCAGATGACACCACCCTTATGGCAGAAAGTGAAGAGGAACTAAAAAGCCTCCTGATGAAAGTGAAAGAGGAGAGTGAAGAAGTTGGCTTCAAGCTCAACATTCAGAAAATGAAGATCATGGCATCTGGTCCCATCACTTCATGGGAAATAGATGGGGAAACAGTGGAAACAGTGTCAGACTTTATTTTTTGGGGCTCCAAAATCACTGCAGATGGTGACTGCAGCCATGAAATTAAAAGACGCTTACTCCTTGGAAGGAAAGTTATGACCAACCTAAATAGCGTATTCAAAAGCAGAGACATTACTTTGCCAACAAAAGTCCGTCTAGTCAAGGCTATGGTTTTTCCTGTGGTCATGTATGGATGTGAGAGTTGGACTGTGAAGAAGGCTGAGCGCCAAAGAATTGATGCTTTTGAACTGTGGTGTTGGAGAAGACTCTTGAGAGTCCCTTGGACTGCAAGGAGATCCAACCAGTCCATTCTGAAGGAGATCAGCCCTGGGCTTTCTTTGGAAGGAATGATGCTAAAGCTGAAACTCCAGTACTTTGGCCACCTCATTTGAAGAGTTGACTCATTGGAAAAGACTCTGATGCTGGGAGGGATTGGGGGCAGGAGGAAAAGGGAACGACAGAGGATGAGATGGCTGGATGGCGTCACAGACTCAATGGACGTGAGTCTGAGTGAACTCAGGGAGTTGGTGATGGACAGGGAGGCCTGGCGTGCTGTGATTCACGGGGTCACAAAGAGTCGGACACGACTGAGCAACTGAACTGAACTGAACTGAACTGAATGGACCGGAATCTGGTGGTTCGGAGTCAGTGATAGGAAAGTAATAGAGAGAGCCAGAGGGAGGGAGGGAGGGAGAGAGAGACAGAAAGAAAGAAAGACATGGGGACCCAAGCTCTTATGGAGCAAAGGTGCTTTAATGATCTTTCTGTGAGTATATAGGCTGGTATACAAGAAATTTCTTTGACAATGATGAAGATCAGAAAACCAAACATACAGCAACCGTTACCAAGGGAACAAGGGATTAATAATGGTCACAAGGTCAGGAGACAATCCATATCTCAAGAAAGAGGATCGAGACTAAGCTGTTTTGTCGTAAGGAGAATGTTTACTGAAGGAGATTCGAGCCTCTTTCATCCTATGACCTCAGTCCTGGGAGCGGCATGCCGTTCCACCGGTTTCTGGTAACAGAAACTGATAAGGAACAGAGGATTTATGAGAAACAGCATGTAGGAATCCTCCTGTTAAACATTCCCTGACATCCCTCCCCTCCTCCGACCCTACCCCTCTAGGTCATCACAGAGTGCCAAGCTGGGCTTCCTGTGTTATATAGCAACTTCTCACCAGCTATCTATTTAATACAAAGTAATGTATATATGTCAATGCTACTTTCTTCCTTCTTCCCACTCTTTCTTTCTCCTACTGTGTCCACAAGTCTATTTTCTATATCTGTGCTTCCATTCTTTTCTGCAACTGCTGCTGCTAAGTCGCTTCAGTCATGTCCGACTCTGTGCGACCCCATAGACGGCAGCCCACCAGGCTCCCCCGTCCCTGGGATTCTCCAGGCAAGAACACTGGAGTGGGTTGCCATTTCCTTCTCCAATGCATGAAAGTGAAAAGTGAAAGTGAAGTTGCTCAGTCGTGTCCGACTCTTAGCGACCCCATGGACTGCAGCCCACCAGGCTCCTCTATCCATGGGGTTTTCCAGGCAAAAGTACTAGAGTGGGGTGCCATTGCCTTCTCCTCTTTTCTGCAAAGGTTCATTAATACCATTTTTTCTAGATTTCATAAATATGTGTTAATATATGATAATTATTTTTCTCTTTTTGACTTACTTTGCTCTATAAAACAGGTTCTAGGTTCATCCACTTCACTAGAACTGACTCAGATTCGTTCTATTTTATGGCTGATTGCTCTGGGTCTTTGTTGCTGCACATGAGCTTTCTCTAGTTTTGGCGAGTGGGGGCTGCTCTCTAGGTTTGGAGCAAGGGCTTCTCATTGCAGTGGCTTCAGTACTTGCTGAGCACAGGCTCTAGAGCATGGGCTCAGTAGTTGTAGTGCATGGACTTAGTTACTCTGAGGCATGAGGAATCTTCCATTGTAGTTCAGTCACTAAGTCATGTCCAACTCTTTGCAATCTCATGAACTGCAGCACACTAGGCTTCCCTACCCTTCACTATTTCCTGGAGTTTGCTCAAACTCATGTCCATCGAGTCAGTGATGTATCAGGATCAAACCCATGTTCCCTGCATTGGCAGGCAGATTCTTAACCACTGGGTCAGCAAGGAAATCTCTCTTTATTTTTAATTTTTGTAAAGTTCATTTTACCTACTTTTTCTTTTGCTATTTGTGCTTTTGGTGTCATCGCCGAGAAATCATTGCCAAATCCAATGTCATGAAGGTTTTCTCTTTATGTTTTCTTCTAAGAGTTTTATTGATTTAGTTCTTATGTTTAGGTCTATGATCCATTTTGCAAAAGACATCACTGGAATTTTGATACAGAGTGCATTGAATCTGTGGGTTACTTTGGGCAATAATATCTTTGTAACAAGATTAAATTAAATTAGATTAAATTAAATCAGATTAAATCTTCCAATCCATAAATATGGAATGTCTTTCCTGTTACATTGTTGTTGCTGTTCAGTTGCTAAGCCATGTCTGACTCTTTGTGACCCCATGGACTGAGCACCCCAGGCCTCCCTGTCCTTCATTATCTCCTGGAGTTTGCTCAGACTCACGTCCATTGAGTTGGTGATGCCATCCAACCATCTTATCCTCTGTTGTCCCCTTCTCCTCCCACCCTCAATCTTTCCCAGAATTAGGGTCTTTTCCAAAGAATCGGCTCTTCTCATCAGGTGGCAAAATAATGGAGCTTCAGTTTCAGCATCAGTCCTTACAACTAATATTCAGGATTGATTCCCTTTAGGATTGACTGGTTTGATCTCCGTGCTGTCCAGGATACTCTCAAGAGTCTTCTTCAGCACCACAATTTGAAAGCGTCAACTGTTCATCATTCAGTCTTCTTTACCATTTAACTCTCACATCCAAATGACTATAAATGATTTTATAGTCATTTTTCATGACTACTGGAAAAACCATAACTTTGACTATAGGGACCTTTGTCAGCAAAGTGATGTCTCTGCTTTTTTTTTTTCTTCATTAAAAAAATAAATTAATTTATTTTAATTGGAGGCTAATTACTTTACAATATTGTGGTGGTTTTTGCAATACATTGACATGAATTAGTCATGGGTGTACATGTGTCTCACCATCCTGAACCCCCCTCTCACCTCCCTCCCCAACCCATCCCTCTGGGTTGTCCCAGAGCACTAGCTTTGGGTGCCCTGCTTCATGCATCAAATTTGCACTGGTCATCTATTTTACTTATGTTTACATATGTAAACATGTAAAATTTACATATATTACATTACATAATATACAACTTTCAATGCTATTCTCTCATATCGTCCCATCCTCACCTTCTCCCACATACTCTAATAGTCTGTTCTTTACATCTGTGTCTCTTTTGCTGTCTTGCATATAGGGTCATCGTTACTGTCTTTCTAAATTCCATATATATGTGTTAATATACTGTATTGGTATTTCTTTTTCTGGCTTACTTCACTCTGTATAATAGGCTCCAGTTTCATCCACCTCATTAGAACTGACTCAAATGTATTCTTTTTTTTTTTTAATAGCTGAGTAATATTCCATTGTGTGTATGTACCATAACTTCCTTACCTATTTGACTGCTGATGGACATCTAGGTTGCTTCCATGTCCTAGTTATTGTAAACAGTGCTGCAATGAACATTGGGGTACACTTGTCTCTTTCAATTCTGGTTTCCTTGGTGTGTGTGCCCAGCAGTGGGATTGCTGGGTCATATGGCAGTTCTATCTCCAGTTTTTAAAGGAATCTCCACACTGTTCTCCATAGTGGCTGTACTAGTTTGCATTCCCACCAACAGTGTAAGAGGGTTCCCTTTACTTCACACCCTCTTCAGCATTTATTACTTGTAGACTTTTTGATGGCAGCCATTCTGACTGGCGTGAGATGGTACCTCATTGTGGTTTTGATTTGCATTTCTCTGACAATGAGTGATGTTGAGCATCTTTCATGCGTTTGTTAGCCATCTGTATGTCTTCTTTAGAAATGTCTGTTTAGTTCTTTGGCCCATTTTTTGATTGGGTCATTTATTTTTCTGGCATTGAGCTGCATGAGTTGCTTGTATATTTTGGAGGTTAATTCTTTGTCAGTTGCTTCATTTGCTATTATTTTCTCTCATTCTGAAGGCTGACTTTTCATCTTGCTTATAGTTTCCTTCATTGTGCAAAAGGATGTCTCTGCTTATTAATACACTGTCTAGGTTTGTCATAGCTTTTCTTCCAAGGACCTAGCATCTTTTAACTTCATGGCTGCAATCACCATCCATAATGATTTTGGAGCCCAAGAAAATAAGATCTGCCACTGTTTCCATTTTTCCCCCAGAAGTGATGGGACTTGATGCCATGATCTTAATTTTTTGAATGTTGAGTTTTAAGCCAGCTTTTTCACTTTCCTCTTTCATCCTCATCAAGAGGCTCTTTAGTTCCTCTTTGCTTTCTGCTATTAGAGTGGTGTCATCTGTATATCTGAAGTTAGACATTTCTGCCAGTAATCTTGATTCCAGTTTTTGATTAATCCAGTCTGGCATTTTCCATGATATACTATGCATATAAATTAAATAAGCAGGGTGACAATATGTGGCTTTGACGTACTCCTTTCCCAATTTTAAACCAGTTCATTGTCCCACGTCTGGTTCTAACTGTTGCTTCTTGGAAAGTCTTCTTTCATTTCTTTTGGCAATGTTTTGCAGTTTTCAGTGTATAAGTCTTTTGCCTCCTTGGTTATGCTTATTCCTAAGTATTTTATTCCTTTTGATGCTATTGGAAATATAATTTTCTCCCTAATTTCTTTTTCAAATTGCTTATTGCTAGCGTTTAGAAATGAAACTCCATACCTTGATTTTAGACCCATGTCAGAATTCTGATTTATAGAACTTTACAATAAGACATTGTATTGTTTTAAGTCACTAGATTTGAGGTCATTTGTGACAGCAGGTATACGAAAAAAATATAGCTTGCATCTATTGAATATCAACTACAAGTTAGGTAAAATACTAGGAACTTAATTAATCTTTATAAGTGCTGCAAATTAAATTCATTGTACAGATGAGGAAACTGAGCCTTAGAAATACGCTCCAAATCACAGTTAGTCATTAGCAATTATGGGATTTGAACCAAGTTCTGTCTATAGATATCCATAAGATACTATGGATACTATAAGGATACTTATAGTATATACTTATATCCATAAGATACTATGGAGAATAATTTAAAAATTGGAGCAGATTGACACATCCAGGTCAGTGTGTGCTCAGTCATGTGTGACTCTTTGTGACCCCATGAACTGTAGCCTGTCAGTCTCCTCTGTCCATGGAATTTTCCAGGCAAGAATACTGGAGTGGGTTGCCACTTCCTACTCCAGGGGATCTTCCTGACCCAAGGATCGAACCAGCATCTCTTGCATCCCCTGTATTGGCAGGAGGGTTCTTTACCACTGCACCATCCAAGTCACTGACATGTTTCAAAGTTGTCTTCTACACACAAATTCCAACTTTAGAATTCTCAACTTGATTGTGCTTTGGAATAACCCAGAACACTTAAAAATATGCCGAGGCTTGAGTCTGCCCTCAGAGAATCTGATTTAATTGGTCTGGGATGTAGCCTGGTCACTGGGAATTTTTGAAGCTATGTATATAGTTCTAATGAGTCAGTTTGCCAGGTTACCAGAATCCGGGTTTTAGTTCTAATTTTTGGCAAATCTATTTAGGAAATGGCATTCCAGTCAATTATGAGCCTCAGTCATATAGAAAAAATTTTTTATTATCTAATTTCATTGTCTATCTGATTCACAAGATTTCTTTTCGAATGAATTTCAAAAAATCAAACCCATTAATAAATTACAAAGGTTTGCATAAAAAAAAACAACTGGGTATTAGAAGGATATGTGAAAGTGAAAATGTTAGTTGCTCAGTTGTATCTTTATGACCACATGGGGTGTAGCTCGCCAAGCTCCTCTGTCCATGGAGTTCTCCAGGCAGGAATACTGGAGTGGGTAGCCATTCCCTTCTCCAGGGGATCTTCCTGACCCAGAAATCAAACCTGTGTCTCCTGCATTGCAGGCAGATTGTCTGAGGCACCAGGGAAGCCCCTTAGAAGGACATAGACATTGTCAAAACAGAAAGGTCTAAACATGCTCTGAGCAGAGAGTATCAACAGAATAAAGGATAAATTCTGGCCAGAGACAAAGCTTTTTGGATCTGTAAACTCTGCCTTTTTTTTTTTTAAATCTCTGTCTTTGTAGCTACTCCTTAATTTTATAAATAAATGTCCTACAGTCGCTTAAATACTCCCACGTGGCTTTTAAATTGCTTATAGGTGCTCATCACCAAACACACACACCAGGATGTGGTTCTCAACTTGATTGTGCTTTGGAATAACCTAGAACACTTAAAAATAAGCTGAGGCTTGAGTCTGCCCTCAGAGAATCTGATTTAATTGGTCTGGGATGTAGCCTGGCCACTGGGAATTTTTGAAGCTATGTATATAGTTCTAATGAGTCAGTTTGCCAGGTTACCAGAATCCGGGTTTTAGTTCTAATTTATCTTGTCATCAGCTCTGTGTCCTTGGACAAATATGTAGTCTTTCTGAGCCTCAGTTTTTCCAAAGGTAGAGTGGAGGTAACACTCTCCTCTCTATCGGCTTTGTATATCTACCAAGATGATCATGGAAGACCATGTTTATGGAAAGACTTTGCAAACCAGATATTTTTATTATGATTATTAATCATTTTGATTATTGCTGACTTAACACATAGCTAAGATTCTTAAGAATAAAAAACAATGGTCTTCTTTTTTCTTTCATGCCCAGCGTTAGAACTTTTATATCATCCTGTTCTTTTATGCCACTGTTTCTTTCTTCAAATCCCCCACCCAGCTCTGCAGCAGGAGTATATGCTTTACTAAGCATTAACCTGATACTCTGACTCCAGATCCACCTTCTCCTGGGGCCCAGTTCCTTCTCAGTTGTACATCAATGCTCTTGATGACCTGTTTTACTGGCTCCTGGTTGTCCTGGTCTGAACTCCTAGCCAAATGGACATACCATTCTCACACTTTGATTTTTCCCCAGGCTTACATTCTGGATATTTTTGCCGATTCTTTTTATTTCTGTTTCCCTCTTATTTTATATTTGCTTTGGGATAGAGGTAAGGCACTTTCCCCCATCTTCATATCTGATGTTAAAGCCATGGTTTCAGTTCTCTTTGGGGTCGGAGGCTGCTGTCAGGAAGATCAGGGCTGTCTAGGAGTGCTCAGCAGTTTCCTGTATACAAGCCCATCACATCACTTCCAGGATTCGTGCCTCATCGCAAGCTTGTAGGACTGTCACTTTTTGACCCCTAGTTTACTGAGGAGCAAAGCAGCATGCAGTAAGTCTAGGTATGTCTTCCTGCCTGTACTCAGAACTGGCCTCAGAATTCATGATCTTGTTTCTGTGTTTTCTCCTAGTTCTTGTGCTTTGACACATCTTGATCTCTAAACAGTGTCTCATCTCTAATTTACAACGAGGTACATTGGGCTGGGCAAACTTGAGTCTACACACTTGTGTCATTTGCACAAGTTAAAACTATCCCTAATATCTTAGATTCTTCATCTCTGTTAATCAATGACAGTAACAGAATCCAAACACCCAGTGTTTTGGGTGAGGACGGAATACTACGTGTGAAGTGTCCTAGAAGACCATCGGACTAGAAAGATATCCATTGCTATTCATTTCCAGCCTACATCACTATCTGGTCCTCAGTTTTCTCCTTCATAAGTTCAGGTCTTTCTGGCTTCAGATTCTTTGATTCTAGAAAACAGAACTTACTTCTGAGGTGAACATTTACAGGGTAAGGCAGGTAGACTTTCTCCCAGATTCTAAACTGCCTAGGTCATGCCATTGTGCATTTTCATTTGCTTAGATGTTAAGAAAAGGTAATCTGATTTTCAATCTGGACAGATCAATCAATTGTGCAAAAGGATAGAAATTTCTCTTGGGAAAAAGTAAATGAGTGAAACTTGGTTATTTACCAAGTTCAGGAAGGTACTATGGTGCGTAGCGGGGTATAAGGACTGCTTGAGCAGAGAGGCCTTTGGAGGACTGACGAGGTAAGGGGAGTGGGGAAGAAGGCCCCAGCGGGGACCAGAAACAAAAACTATAAAGAGAGGGACGATAAGCGGAGATGAATCTAAGGTTTCTTTCCTCTCACAAAACCAGAGAAGCTTCTGTGCCAAATGTTCACACTGTGTTTAGGTATCCAGGCTCAGGAGTTAGACATCTGAATAGTTCAAATCCCTGCTCTGCTACTATAGGCTTTGTCTTGGGAAAATTCTGAGCCTTTCTCGTTCTGTTCCCTTATCTGTAAAATAGGAATAATTTTATAGGTCAATCTTACTGGGTTGTTGGGATGATGAAATGAGGAATGTGCCATAGCACTTAGCACCAGTTTGGCACATAATAAGTAAATTCGTGTGTGTGTGTGTGTGTGTGCTCAGTTGTGTCTGACTCTTTGCAACTCCATGGACTGTAGCCCGCCAGGCTCCTCTGTCTATGGAATTTTCCAGGCAAGAATACTGGAGTGGGTTACCATTTCCTACTCCAGGGGATCTTCTGACCTGGGGATTGAACCTGCAACTCCTGCATTGGCAAGTGGATTCTTTACTACTGCATCACCTGGGAAGCTCTAAATATTCATGAAATGGTGGCATCATCATCGCCATTGTCATTATCAGGGGCAGCAGTAACACTATCATTATTTTATGGATGTTCACAGACAGCTGTAAGGCTGGAGGATTCCCAGAGGATGAGAAGAGCCTGTTTCAATGCAAGCACCAGAAAGGAGGCTTGTTGGCAATATCACCCCATGCGGAGAACTGTTCCTCCTCAAGAATCACCCCAAGTGAGGTAAACAAACCTAGAAGATGAGGAAGTTAGCAGAGAAAGTAGGGACAATAGACCATCTGTCAACTTCCTAATCTAGCCACTAAATTAATGTTCATATTTGCATTTTTGTTGATTAACTCATGAATATAGTCCGGTGCCTCTACTATTCATGAGATGAGTAAGGTTTGATCACCACTGGGTTGGCTTGGACAACCTGCCCAGGTGTCTGCCCAACAAAATTGAATGTTCACAAAATTCTTCACCTGAGCCATTTGAGCCAACAGTAGGAAGGAGGAAGGTTACAGAAGTAACTATCATCACCCCCACTCATATTCACACACAACGTCTTAGTTACCTTTCACAATGAACCCATGAGGTGGGCAGCATTATCATTACTTCAAATTAAGAGATCAATAAAACAAGAGTCAAAAAAGGGATCCACTTCTCTGAGCTCATACTGTCAGGAAGGATGTGCACCCAGGTCATTTAGATTCAAATGTGGTCCTTTCTGCTCTTCAACACTGCTTTTAAAATCTGGACACATTCTTGTAAAGTGTCTTATATTGTGTTCCCTGGTGGCTCAGAGGTTAAAGCATCTGCCTCCAATGCGGGAGACTTGGGTTCAATCCCTGGGTCGGGAAGATCCCCTGGAGAAGGAAATGGTAACCCACTCCAGTATTCTTGCCTGGAGAATCCCATGGACGGAGAAGCCTGGTAGGCTACAGTCCGCGGGGTCACAAAGAGATGGACATGACTGAGCGAATTCACTTTCACTTTTCATATTGTGTTCCACGAATAATCTTTTGGGACTTCTTTCTGAACCATGATTTTGTTCCTTTATGGAACAAAGGACAGCTGGAGAGGGACAGGGAATAGAAGGTGATCTGGGGAAGGCTAATTTATTAATATTTGTTACTTGGCAATAAGGGAGACTCCCTAGGGCTGGGAAGGGGTCAAAGGGTATCTGAACCCAGAGCTGATGGAGAGCTGTGTACTTATCAGGGTGGTGCCCTCTTCTTAGGGATGAGAATCAACTGCATTCTCATGGGCTCTGACTGTCTGAGAATATCTCAGGCTGGAAAAGTCATATCTCTAGGGGTATTCAGTGCTCTCAAAGGAGTAAGTCTAATAGCAAGGAAGAGAAATTTCTAGAGGCTTTGAGATAAGGGTGCTATGGATACAAAGATCCCTCTGAGTGCCTGATTCTGGTTTTACTTTCTTGTTGAGTCTGAAGTAGTCTGCTTTGTATTTAGGCTTCGACACTGACCCTTGAACTCTCACTCTGTGGAATATTTCCGTCATAATTTTTCTTCTAGGTATTTCTTCCAATTCTCACTTTTAGGGAGATTATGGCTTCAGTGCAGGTTGGTTGACGTTTTTTTGTAAAGAGCCAGATAGTAAATATTTTAGGTTTTGCAGTCTAAATGGTATTTGTTGCAACTACTCAACTTTCATGTAGCACAAAGGCAGCCATAGACAACACCTAAATGAAAAGGCCTGGCTGTGTCCCAACAAAACTTGATTTACAAAAAAGAGGCTGCCGGCTGACCTGTGGGCTGTAGTCTGCAGCTTCAGTGCCATTCCCATCTGTCCAGAGGTTTCATTTTTTAACCATGAACACTCAGTTATTTTCTTTATTTAAAATAATTTTATTTATTTATTTTTGGCTGTGCTGGGTGTTTGTTGCTGCGCGTGAGCTTTCTCTACTTGTGGTGGAGCACAGGCTGCAGGCGCACGGGCTTTGGTAGTTGTTGCGGTACACAGACTCAGTAGTTGTGGTACATGGGTTTAGTTGCTCCAGGACATGTGGGATCTTCCCTGACCAGGAATGAAATCCATGCCTCCTGCATTGGCAGGAGGATTCTTAACAACTGGACCACCAGGGAAGTCCCCTATTTTTTTATTTTTTAAAAAATTTTATTGAAGTACAGTTGATGTACAATATTGTGTTAGTTTCAGGTGTATAGCCGAGTGATTCAGTTACGCATATACATATATGTATTCTTTCTCAGTAGCTCAAACGGTAAAGAATCCCGGTAATGCAGGAGACCTGGGTTTGATCCCTGGGTCAGGAAGATCCCCTGGTGAGGGGAATGGCATCCTACTCCAGTGTTCTTCCCTGGAGAACTCCATGGACAGAGGAGCCTGGGGGGCTGCAGTCCATGGGGTCACAAAGAATTGGACGTGACTGAGCGACTTAGCACAATACACAGCACATTCTGTTTCCGTTTCTTTTCCTGTATAGGTTATTATGGAGTACTGAGTAGAGTCCTCTGTGCTTTACAGGAGGTCCTTCTTGGTTATCTATGTTACATATAATGCTCAATTATTTTCAGTCTCTTCGGGTATTGACAAATTCCCTAAGCCCCAATAAATACTCTCCCTGAGTAAGGCTCAGAATCCTCATAGTTAATACAGAAAAAGCTTCTGCTCTAAGGATGGGTTGAACTGAACAGTGAAGCATGGGAAGACTTGAGAGAAGCTGGCTGGCCATTGAAAAGACTATTCACTCCACACTCTCTTTCCAAGGAGTCCAATGAATCCAATGAAAGAAATTCATGGGCGAGGAGTTCCTGATTCTTAAGCAACTCCACCCCATGTCCCTGGCTGTCCTCCCCTCTGAGTAATGGGGAGAGCCACTTGGGGCCATGATGATTCTACCTCCTTTGAAGCCATCTGATGAAACTCTGATATCACCAGCCATGAGCACCCTGGAGGAGCCTGTTATGACATAAGCTGAATGGAATAATTTTATGAGTTGAGGGGGGACTCTTGGGAGGCACCTAAGTAGCGTATTTTGGAGAGAAAAATTAGCCAAAGCATTAGGAAAGGAAACTATGTGGAGTGCCAAGACCCCACCCACCATTATGGGTATAAAAGGACCATGGAGAAAGGAGAGACTCAAACCTCATCCACTTCCACCTCCATCAGTTCACCTGCCCTTCCATCACCTCTCCCAGCACCATGCCTTACAGCTGCTGCCTGCCCACCTTGAGCTACCGTTCCAGCTGCTCCTCCCGGCCCTGTGTGCCCCACAGCTGCCGTGGTACCACCCTGCCCGGGGCCTGCAACATCCCTGCCAATGTGGGCAGCTGTAACTGGTTCTGCGAGGGCTCCTTCAATGGCAACGAGAAGGAGACCATGCAGTTTCTGAACGATCGCCTGGCTAGCTACCTGGAGAAGGTGCGGCAGCTGGAGAGGGACAATGCAGAGCTGGAGAGCCGCATCCTGGAGCGGAGCCAGCAGCAGGAGCCCCTCTTGTGCCCCAACTACCAGTCTTACTTCCGGACCATCGAGGAGCTCCAGCAGAAGGTGAGGGGCTGGGCTGCGAGGGTGCACAGCAGCAGCTTCCTGTCTTTGAGCAATAAAATGTTCTCAAGTTCAAATGGTCCTCACCATGGAATCTTGTTTTCAGATCCTGTGTGCCAAGTCTGAGAACTCCAGGCTGGTGATACAGATCGACAATGCCAAGCTAGCTGCTGATGACTTCAGGACCAAGTACGTTGAGATTTTGGGGCCAGGTGACCTCTAAGGCCCCTGTGTGGGCCTAACATTGCCTGGAAGAGAAGAGAAAGCCATTTCTCCCTTTTTATTTCTCCTGGCATTTTTTTTTTTTTTTTAAGGCTGGCTAGGTAAAACCATTGGCAAACAGAGATCTGGACTCATGCGCTATTTGAGCTTCAGTTTATATCACTCTTTCTGAAAGGCCTTCAACCCCACAAATTCAGAGACTGTAGTGAATTGTTCTTGGTGGAGTTGATTGATTGGGTGATATATCAACCAAATTGACAGGAGAGAAAGTCCACCTCATGAGTCCCCTGAGTGCTTTCTGGTGTTAGGGTAAGTCCAAGGCTTCTCCATCCTGTTTATGTAGATCTTGAAGAAAGCATGGATGCAAAGAGGCAGAAAACTGTCAGTGCAAAGAGAGCTAGGCCAATCCCATGAACACAAGACATGGGGCAGGGAGCAGGGCTTCTGCCTGGCTCATTCTCCCACTCTGGTCTGTGCGTGCAGGTACGAGACGGAGCGTTCCTTGCGGCAGCTGGTGGAATCAGACATAAACAGCCTGCGTAGGATCCTGGACGAGCTGACCCTGTGCAAGGCCGACCTGGAGGCTCAGGTGGAGTCCCTGAAGGAGGAGCTGCTTTGCCTCAAGAAGAACCATGAGGAGGTGAGAGGAAAAGAAACCATAGGCTTCAGGGATAAGCCTTTAGCATTGGGAGTCAGGAGGCAACTGCTGTCAGACCTCCTGGGCTGGGACTCTTCCCTAAGGAACTCAAGGTCAGCTCCGGGAACGGCGATGCTATCTCCATAGAGAGCAGGGGTGAGGGGAGCTCTGAGTAGTGGATGGTGTTGGAGATGCTGGGAAAGGACTTATATTCATTGAGGTCTCCTCTCTGCTGGTCCTGAATTTGGTGGTAGAGATAGAGGGGGAGAGAAAAAGGAATAACACGCTCTCTAGTCTTAAGGCTGTGGAAGTGATCATGTCAAAACACAGTGCATCATACAGGTAGAAGGAAATAAGTATTATATGAAGTATAAATATACAATAGCTGCTATCATGACATCATTATTTCCTTGCTATTACTCACCCTACTAGAAAACAAAATCACTTAATTCCACAATTGTGTGTTCCTAGCTAGGTACTCCAAATGGAGAAAATAACACATTTCCTTTTCCTGGTGTGCCTCTGTGTTTGCAGTAGAAAGCTCTGTCACGTTTCATCCTTAGTGGATGTCACCGTTGTTCCTTGTGGGTTCAATGTCTTACAAAGCGCTCGTCACATGACTTTGACATTTTGCTGTTGCACTGATATTCTCTCCTATCACTGCTCCATGGGAACACATGTTGGTCAGGTGAAATTCTGGGAAGGAATTGGAAATACCCATTTGGGGGGAGTGTGTCCCACCTGCAATGAGGTTGACTGTGATCCTGGGTGGGCATCTTGGACGGTCAGGGAGATAGTTGGACCTCAAGGAAGTTTTAAATTCTGATTCTGATCTTATTCTACCATTTTAAGCGGAAGCCCTTAGTGATGACTCACTGCTTTTAAACAGTAAAAACACATTTTTGCTACATGTCTTCCAGGATAGGCATGTAGAATGGGAAGTTTAGATTTATCTTTTGCTTGTCAAACTTGCCCAATGGGTATTTTATTACAGAAGCTTTTGTTATATAGAGACAATCTTTATATGTACATGTTGTATGAGCCTCAGGCTCTGGGAACAATTTGATCTGCCTGAAGGGAGATTGGGAAGTCTTCTCAGAGGCAAATCAGAGGAAAGAGGAGGATTTCAGCACTTTGGTCTAAGGGAAGAGACTGAGCAAAGACACAGATGTGGCAGAGCATGGCATACCTGGGGAGTATGGCTGGGAAAGCAGTATCTACGGGGATGTAATGGGAAAGAGGTAGGAAGGACCTGCATGTGTGAACGAGTTTGGACTTAGGCTTACGGGAAAGGTGAGCTTGTTTCAGTGTTGGGGGAAGGGAATGGATGTGATGCCTGTTTGGGTTTATTCCTACACCTTATCTGTGTCAGTTTGGGGGAATGATCAGAATATTTCTTTCAGTGCATTTTGGGCAGCGTTGTGCTCACTTCCCTGCAGCAGGAAGATTGCAGATCCATTTCTGTGGGTTCACTTCTTCTCCTCCCTCCCTCAGGAAGCCAATTCACTGCGGAGCCAGCTGGGAGATCGCCTCAATGTGGAGGTGGACGCCGCCCCCACTGTGGACCTCAACCGTGTGCTCAATGAGACCAGGGCTCAGTATGAGGCCTTGGTGGAGACCAACCGCAGGGACGTGGAGGAATGGTACATCAGGCAGGTGAGCATCTCGGCACGTGGTCTCTCAGGACCCTCAGCCCCTTGGGGCCCTTCAGGTGGGGTCTGATTCTCTCTTCTGCCCTTTGGTGTTTCAGACTGAGGAGCTGAACAAGCAGGTGGTGTCCAGCTCAGAGCAGCTGCAGTCCTACCAGGCAGAGATCATCGAGCTGAGACGCACGGTCAACGCCCTG
>NW_011494752.1:1662913-1665531 GCF_000754665.1 Bison bison bison
GGAGTCACAGCTGGCGGAGATCAGGAGTGACCTGGAGCGGCAGAACCAGGAGTACCAGGTGCTGCTGGACGTGCGGGCCCGGCTGGAGTGTGAGATCAACACGTACCGTGGGCTGCTGGACAGCGAGGACTCCAAGTGAGTAGGGAGAGAAGGGATCCTGGGAAAATGTGTGGTGGGTCTACAAGACACTGGGCATGCCCACGTTGGCCATGTTTTCAGTTCATCAAAGAGCACACATTCATGGAGTGTCTCCTTTGTGATAGTTAGGCAAATGTGAAAGCTCAAAGGTGAAAGGCAGTCATTTCCTGCCTCAGGGAGCTAACAGTGGAGGGGTGGTGGTAGAAACTGTTACAGTAGCAGCTGTTGGGTAAGGGAGATTGTTGAGTTCTGTGAGATCTCAAGAGCATTAGATAACAATTGTCCCCCTCTGCACATGGCAGAGAGGGAGAGAGGTTTGGTAACAATCAAAGTTGATTGCAACGAACTTCAACCACTGAGAAATCAGATGTATCTCGTAAAGTACCTCAGCACTCTTGCCAGTCTTCTCCCCAACCCATTCTAAATATTTGTGTTCTTCCAGGCTCCCCTGCAACCCATGTGCCACCACCAATGCTAGTAGCATCTCCTGTAGGTCCTCCGCTCAAAATCGTTGCTGTTAATTCAAAAACCTGCCTTCTCTTTGAAGACGACAATGAAGCCTAGAACAAGCACAGGAAAGATCCCCAGGTCCTGCCTTGGCTGCAGCTCAGTTACCATTTAGATACCTTGTCAAGCCAGCTCTGAAATTTCTACCCATGGAAATGCTCTCCACGAGCCAAGACACACCTCATCTGCTTCCGATGTTTGGAAAACTCCCTCCGGCTGAAGGTCAAGTCTCTGCCTCTGAAGACAGTCCAGCAATCTGAGCTCCAGGTTTTACTTTAGGGTGTTTCCTCTAGGTATTGTGTTTCTTGCTTCCTGCTTTCCTAGCTTCTTTGATATTCTCTGGAATGCAAGGAGGCTACTTCATTTACTTCCCAATAAACTTTATTTCTCTGGCATAGTAAATGTGTTTCTCATACATATGCGTGCATTGTAAAGTACTTGTTATGGCTGTTTCATAAGAATAACCCTTCATTAGGAGGATGAAATGAGTTCAGTAACTGTCCTAGTCATATGCTCCACTGGTAAATACAGAGGGAGAGAGAAGGTTGTCCTCCTGGGAGGCTCCCACCCAGGAAGACTATGCAGAAAAACTGGCTTTTAAAACTCATGCTTTTTTTTTTTTTCTTTTCTGGCCATGGCTGCAATTGTGAGCATCCTCCCCAAACCTTACACCTCTCTCCCACTCTCATCCCCATCACTCTGGAATTCTCTGTTTACATTTCTCTCTAACTGTGAAGACTAGCTCCTGTGGAGACTGTTCAAGAGGAGCTCTCCTCTCGTCTCAGCCTCTTGGCTGCACACGTGTCGCCAGTGGAGATGCCTACTCTTTCTAGAATGTACCTACAACGATTTCCATCACCCCGCACATTCTGGGTCCTCTTGTTAGATCTCTGTTTGTTCTGTCTTCTGATTAGCCTGCCTTCCTCTTTCTGTCTCAAGTGGAGGAAATGCCTGGATTTGTGAGCCTGCGTTTCTCCTTCTACATCTCTGCTCATGGAGAACTCACACCTCTATGCTGACAACTCCAAAATCTTGCACCTCAGCTTGAGTTCCAAGTCTTCACACATAGGACAGTTTCACTTGGTATCAAGTCATCACATCTCATTTAATTGGACGACAACTTGTCTTTGCCAAACTGGTGCATCTTGTTACCCACTTGTTATACTCAACACTTTGTAATCTAAGGACCCTTTAATGCAGACGGGTGTATCTCTTTACCTCCCTCTCTTCAAAGTTATTCTTTCCACTAGCTCTTTGCTCATATCTGGAATGTTCTTCCATAACCTTGTTATCATTTCATTGCCTATCATTTCAAGAAAGGCCAGTGTTCATTAAGTCTCCCTACAACAAACATGAATCCTACCCCACCCTCACTTGCCTCCTCTCTGAATATTCAACACTTTCAATTCTATTGGCCACTGTCTCAATGATTCATTCATTTTGATGCTGACTGACACAGCCCCCAACAACCATCTGTTGTGTAGTACTATGTGTGGTACTGCAGACACACAAATAAGTGAACCCCAATCCTAGACCCCAGTGTGTTAATAGTCTAGAGTGGGGAAGACAAAGAGACAAACATCATACAGACAAATATAAGTGTGGCTCCATAGTTCAAAAAGATACCTGCACTCCAATGGATACTGCAACACTATTTTTCAATAGCAAACTAAATGTCCATCAACAGAGGAATGGATAAAAAGATGTGTTACATATGTACAATGGAATATTACTCAGTCACAAAAATGATAGAAACTGTGTCATTTGCAGAGACATGGATGGACCAAGAGAATGTCATTCAGAGTGAAATAAGTCAGGAAGTGAAAAACAAATATCATATATTAACACTTATATGTGGAATATAGAAAAATGGTATAGATTAACTTGTTTGCAAAGTAGAAATAAAGACAGAGACATAGAGAACAAATGTATGGATACCAAAGGGGGAAGGGGATGGGTGAGATGAATTGGGA
>NW_011494752.1:1665631-1678438 GCF_000754665.1 Bison bison bison
GGCAGCCCACCAGGCTCCCCCATCCCTGGGATTCTCCAGGCAAGAACGTTAGAGCGGGTTGCCATTGCCTTCTCCAATGCATGAAAGTGAAAAGTGAAAGTGAAGTTGCTCAGTTGTGTCTGACTCTTAGCGACCCCATGGACTGCAGCCTACCAGGCTCCTCCATCCATGGGATTTTCCAGGCAAGAGTACTGGAGTGGGGTGCCATCACCTTCTCCGCATATATACACTACTATATATAAAACAGATAACTAGTGAGAACCTACTATATAGCACAGGGAACTCTACTCAGTGCTCAGTGGTGACCTAAATAAGAAGGGAATCCAAGGAAGAGGGGCTATACGCATACATGTGGCTGATTCATTTTGCCTTACAGCAGAAGCTGACACAATAAAATTTCTCATAAAATGTTGCTCAAGAAAGGTGTAAATAAAAATGATGAATTTCCAAGATGTGAGAGTGTCAAGAGACTCTAAGAAGAAAGTAGCACTCAGTCAAAGCTTTGAAAACCCAAACATTGTTCCTATAAATTTCACCTGCCTGCATCATTGATTATAGGTCCTTCAAGAGAGAGTATCTTCACCTAACTGAAGCCTAGTGTAAACCATGGAGCACTGTAAGTGGAATAAATAAGGAACAGTAACACTAATGAGGGTTCATGAGAAGGTTATTAAAACTTTATATAATGCCCACAGTTGCAACTTCAATCAACTATTACTGTATGATATTAGCATAATTCTGAAATAGAGTTTGATGGGATTTGGTTAGACAGATGAATGTGTGCAAGTCTAAGAAGAGGGAAAGTTTTTTAAGCATTAACTTTGCCTGATAGGGAGATGAGAGAGCCTGAGGTGTGTTTAGAGCCTGACATACCAATTTCTATCTTGGAGCAGAGGATTAATGTGGTTTAGCAGAAGATGATACTGCAAATTAGTTAGGGAGGGCCATATCTAACAGTTCTTTGAATGGTTACCTGTAAGATTTGCTATTAAGGTAGGTTGACATAGGATCTATAGGGCAGCTATGTATATGATGGATTGTAATGGGTCCTAGAAGTTTGTGAAATAGAAGGAAGATCAATTAGGAGGCTGGTGAGAGAAAATGAGAACTGAGATGGTTGGTGGTGGTGGGAAGTAATGGTGCAAGTGGTGGGGTGGATTTCAGAGGCACATGGAAGCCAACTGCAGGTAGAGAAACAATGGAGAGAAAAGGAAAGAAACAGTACTGATTGACTATCTGGCAGTACTGATTGACTATCTGGTATGGTCAACATGAATAAAGTTTTTGAGGCTTAGAAAGTGAAGTAACAGTGGTTCTCCAGGAGAGAGAGCTGGAAAAGGATGACTAGACTTGGGAGAGATGTCAGAAAGTTACCTAAATAAAGATGATAATAGAGCTGTGGGAGTTGTTTAGACTGTCAAGGAGAAGATCTTGGAGTAGGAAAGAACCTTGGGGATCATTGTAGAGGATGACAGAACAGGCCTGGAGTTCTCCAAAGTCCTTGACCTGAGGTTTGCCTTGGTTTAGCTTGCTAACATCTGCTGGATCATGGAAAAAGCAAGAGAGTTCCAGAAAAACATCTATTTCTGCTTTATTGACTATGCCAAAGCCTTTGACTGTGTGGATCACAATAAACTGTGGAAAATTCTGAAAGAGATGGGAATACCAGACCACCTGATCTGCCTCTTGAGAAATCTGTATGCAGGTCAAGAAGCAACAGTTAGAACTGGACATGGGACAACAGACTGGTTCCAAATAGGAAAAGAAGTTTGTCAAGGCTATATATTGTCACCCTGTTTATTTAACTTATATGCAGAGTACATCATGAGAGACGCTGGACTGGAAGAAACACAAGCTGGAATCAAGATTGCTGGGAGAAATATCAATAACCTCAGATATGCAGATGATACTACCTTTATGGCAGAAAGTGAAGAGGAACTAAAAAGCCTCTTGATGAAAGTGAAAGTAGAGAGTGAGAAAGTTGGCTTAAAGCTCAACATTCAGAAAACAAAGATCATGGCATCCAGTTCCACCACTTCATGAGAAATTGATGGGGAAACTGTCAGACTTTATTTTTCTGGGCTCCAAAATCACTGCAGATGGTGAGTGCAGCCATGAAATTAAAAGACACTTACTCCTTGGAAGGAAAGTTATGACCAACCTAGATAGCATATTCAAAAGCATTACTTTACATTACATTACATTACTTTGCCAACAAAGGTCCGTCTAGTCAAGGCTATGGTTTTTCCTGTGGTCATGTATGGATGTGAGAGTTGGACTGTGAAGAAAGCTGAGCACCAAAGAATTGATGCTTTTGAACTGTGGTGTTGGAGAAGACTCTTGAGAGTCCCTTGGACTGCAAGGAGATCCAACCAGTCCATTCTAAAGGAGATCAGTCCTGGTGTTCTTTGGAAGGAATGATGCTAAAGCTGAAACTCCAGTACTTTGGCCACCTCATGTGAAGAGTTGACTCATTGGGAAAGACTCTGACACTGGGAGGGATCGGGGGCAAGAGGAGAAGGGGACGACAGAGGATGAGATGGCTGGATGGCATCACTGACTCGACGGACGTGAGTCTGAGTGAACTCCGGGAGTTGGTGAAGGACAGGGAGGCTTGGCGTGCTGCGATTCATGGGGTCACAAAGAGTTGGACACGACTGAGTGACTGATCTGATCTGAGCTGAGTCTCTGAGGAGAGGGAGGCTACAGGTCATGGGGTCGCAAGAGTCGGACACGACTTAGTGACTAAGCCACCACTGAGGAAATAGATGAGGTCTCGTTATAAGCAGTTGGAGAGGGAGGTGGGGATGCAACTGAAGAAGCACAGAAGTCTAAAGGAGTCAGTTTTGACAAGGGCATGATCAATAGCATCTGGGGCAAGGAATATGGGTATTCAGACAAATCCACTGGGTACAGTAACAGGGAGATCACTGGTGGTTATATGGAGAGATGGTTGGACTCTGGGTGAAGGAGTCATATTTCAAGGCGCTTCACATCTGTCTTAGATCACCAACTCCATAGTGAACTTAATGCAAGAATTCAACTCAGTGCATTGATAGTAAACATGAATTTTACCTTGCTTTTTTCTCTGTGTTCTTTGATAAATGTTTTAGCATCTGCTCTTCCCTTTGAGGGCTTCCCTGGTGGCTCAGCCGGTAAAGAATCTGCCTGCAATGTGAAAGCCCTGGGTTCAATCCCTGGGTTGTAAAGATCCCCTGAAGAAGGGAATGGCTATCCACTTCAGTATTCTGACCTGGAGAATTCCATGAGGTCACATGGAATAGTCCACGGGGTCACAAACAGTCAGACACGACTGAGCAACTTTGATTTCTTTTTGAGGGGCAGAGCAGTCACATAATCAGGCTTTCATTTCTTTTCTGAGTGGGCCCTGAATCCAGCTCACCCAGAAGATTAAAACCATTGAGATTACATTGTCCTGGATTGTTTCACATTTTTTTAACTTTTTTATTTTAGACTGGTAGAGTTAAAAACATAGGGAATAAATTTGCATTTTTCTAACTTGGCTTGTCTCTTAGAACCTCCCTGGACTCCATTCCTATTGAGAATCTAGGACTAAGTGTAAGAGAAAAAATGTGTGCTCTGGAGAGGCTTTGTGGAGTGGTCCCTGAATCCTCTCTGAAGTGTCTATATCTCTCTTTGCTCAGCTCATTTTGCTCCTGAGGTGATTCATTCTCCAGGTCCTCTGCTACTTGTCCCTCAATAGAAATCCTGTGTGAGTATCTTCTCAGAGCCAAATCTGCTGGCTTAGTTCCTATATCACCATCACAATTTCTCTCCTCAATGCAGTGAGGCTGGATAATTAGTAAATTGGTAACATGGCACCCCACTCCAGTACTCTTGCCTGGAAAATCCCATGGACGGGGGAGCCTAGTAGGCTGCAGTCCATGGGGTCTCTAAGAGTCGGACACGACTGAACGACTTCACTTTCACTTTTCACTTTCATGCATTGGAGAAGAAATGGCAACCCACTCTGCTGTTCTTGCCTGGAGAAACCCAGGGACGGGGGAGCCTGGCGGGCTGCTGTCTATGGGGTCACACAGAGTCGGACACGTAGCAGCAGTAGCAGCAGCCTTTATGGAACAGTCTGTGGAAGCCTTATATCCTGTTCTTATAAGCACCTCTAATTTGGGCTGATTTGGGTGGCCTGGTGTTGTTATTGGACACTGTTTCTGATTTTCTTGTCACTCAGTGAGCGATACTTCATCACTCTTTGGCATTAGTCGATCCCCCTGATCTGTGTGCACCTAGTGACTCCACTCCTGGCCTCTCCTTGCTGTGTGTAAACATTAAAACTAGGTAATTTATTTTAACTGGAGAATAATTACCTTAAAATGTTTGTGGGTTAGTCACTCAGTCGAGTCCAACTCTTTGTGGCCGCATGGTCTGTAGTGCACCAGGCTCCTCTGTCCATGGGATTCTCCAGGACAGAATACTGGAGTGGGCTGCCATTTCTGTCTCCAGGGGATCTTTCTGGCCCAGGAATTTAAGCCAGGTCTCCCTCATTGCAGGCAGATTCTTTACTGGCTGAGTCACTAGGGAAGCCCTTTACTTTAAAATGTTGTGATGGTTTTTGCCATACTTCAGCATGAATTGGCTGTAGGAATACATGCGTCCCCTCCCTCCTGAACCCCCCTCCTACCTCCCTTCCCACCCTATCCCGCTTGGTCAGATGTTACTTCACATCTCCCACAGAATACATTTTACATTTCTGGTGGTGAGAACTTCAGGTGCAGTGCCTGGCCATCAGGGGAGAAGGTTTTGGGAAGGAGGAGAGAGGCTTCTGATGCCTTTAAATTCCTGCCAAAGGGAGGATGTCTCAGCACATCTGCCCTGACTCTACTCCATGGTTAAGAGTTTGCGTGTGATCTCTCCCACAGAAATAGCCTTGGCTTCCATAATAAATAGTATCCTTCAACCTCAACTGCAATTTGCTCACATCTGGAGACCAGAAGCCTTACCATGGCGTCTGCCACAATTACATGAGCAGGTGTAAAACCTTTCTGTTTGTTAGCGGTTGATTTGCTCATCATTTTTATTGAAGGATCATTGACTAGGGACAAGGCCATTACTAACACAAAGGTAAGAATTCACAGAACACAGTAAGTAGAAAAAATAAAAGGCAATTGCCTTCCAGAATTTCTGGGAAGTGAATTAAAACTTGGCTGTTTTCTTAATAGATACAGGTCCTCTCAACCATCATCTAATGACCACTATGCAGTGATCATAGTTACTTCTATGCAAGATGTGAGATGGTTGCCTTTTCTAAACATTGCCCTCCACTTTTGAAGATACAGGATACTTACTTCTGGATTATTCCTAACTGAGGTGAAAGCTACAGTAATGGTTATAGGGATCCCCATGGACATATTTACCAGTCTACAATACACTATTCCTTTCCTATTCCTTAAAAAGTGCTGTTGTCTAGATTTTTATCTTTTGAAGCTTGGGGTATTGAAGAAGGGGAGAAAGAGAAAAGCTAATGAATTCAGCTATTCCCTGATGGCTCAGAGATAAAGAATTTGCCTGCAATGCAGAAGACTTGGGCTTGATTCCTGAATCAGGAAGATCCCCTGGAGAAGGAAATGGCAGCCCACTCCAGTATCCTTGCCTGGGAAATCCCATGGATGGAGGAGCCTGGAGGGCCATAGTTCATAGGATTTCAAAAGAACTGGACAAGACTGAGTGACTAAATAACAACAAAACAACAAATTGGCTTTACGTTATCAGATCTTGTCCAGGAATGCTTCAGTCAATTTGGTAGTGATTTTGAACTAACACACCTGTTCCACATCTCCCTAAAGGCAGAGATTCAGGCAGGAGGAGCAGATTGTGGATTGTGAATGTGGGCGAGGATATAATTACCTTCAAAATGAAACCACTAGGTGGCATTTCAGGGGGCTCCTAAGAGCTCTGGTCCTTGATGTCTTAGCCCAGAAAGAATTCACCAAGAAGCAAACTGATAGATAAGAAGTGATTTATTAGAATAGGATACTTGTGAGGCTTATGAGTGGGTGGACAAGAGGGTGCTGCCCCAAGAACTTAGAGGGCTACCATTTTACAATCAGAGGAAAAAGTGAAGAGGGGGAAAAGACTACTTTCTTCCTCATTCTTGAGTAGACGTTGTGCTTCCAACATCAGCTCCTCCTCCAAGTTGGGTTGGGGGGTTTTCTTGTCTCTACATGGTCAAGCCAGAACTGTCATGGCACAATGGAAAATTATTTCAGGTTTCAGTATAATGAGGATCTTTACTTTGAAATGTCACTTTTCCATAATTTTTCATCTATGTAGAGAGCATATCCGAGGAGTCATTAATTTACTGAGCTCACTGGGCAGAATGTGGGTCTCATGACACCATTGTTTTGTTGTTTTGGGTCATGTCTCATGCTTCTGCTGCATGATTTTTTTTTCGCTAAGCATGCCTGCTGTTTTATGGTTAAGCAAACATGCTTTCTTGAGTAATCATCAACTAACAGGGTTTACTACACTTTTTCTTTACTTAAAATTCTGTAGTGGGATGAACTATATAATTACCTACTTTGTGCCTATCAAAAACATACTTTCTGGAAGAATACAAGTTTATTCCAATGCTGCTGTCTTTTATGAATACATAGTTGAAGTTCCACACTGGAAATGACTTTCAGAATCACCCAAGAAAACATACATTATAATTTTATAGTCACAATGTGTATCTGACCCACTGAAGATGCTATTCAGTTTGGTTTTTATCCAACTCACTGGACTGGGTCCCAAAATAACCACACTTTCTTGGAGATAAAGACTTGTTTTCAGTGAGGATAACCAAAAGAAAGAGCCTAGTGAGAGCAAGTTAGAAGAAGGGGTGATCTGAGTAAGGCTATATGGGAAGAATTAGCACGTAGCTACTAAAAGGAACTTTAGCTACTAAAGGTAGCTACTTTAAGGCATATTTTTCATATCTTGAGCACTGATAGATTGAACATAAAATCCTCATGTTTCATATCTCCATCTGGAATAGCAAAAGGGTAGAATATGTTTGCCAAAATGTACAGATGGTCTTGAAATACCAATAAAGCATGTAATTTAAATCTAAGTGGGGCACATTGTTTACTTAAGAAAAACCAGTCCTATGTAGGGGCTTCCCAGGTGGCACCAGTGGTAAAGAACCTACCTGCAATGCAAGAGTGCTGGTTCAGTCCCTGGGTTGGGAAGATCCCCTGGAGAAGGAAATGGCAACGCACTCCAGCATTCTTGCCTGGGAAATCCCATGGACAGAGAAGCATGGCAGACAGCAGTCTATGGGTGACAAAGAGTCAAACATGACTGAACACGCATGTATTAGTCCTATTTAAGTCATTCTCTAGTGCCTCCTTTGAGCAGGCCTTTATCTTAAAAGACTCTTGTGTGTTAATTGATCAGGTACTTTGGTTCAGAGGATGAAGAATGTCACATACCTTATATTGCAGTCAACAAGACATCAGACACTGCAGCCACCCCCTGAGGGGATTCAGGATAGAGAAAAACAAGATACCGTCCCAAAATGTTGTTCAGTTACTCTCAGTTGTGTCTGACTCTTTGCGACCCCATGGACTGTAGCATGCCAGGCTTGCCTGTCCTTCACTATCTCCCAGAGTTTGATCAAACTCATGTCCATTGAGTTGATGATGCCATCCAACCATCTCATTCTCTGTTGCCCCCTTCTCGTCCTTCCCTCAGTCTTTCCTAGCATCAGAGTCTTTTCCAGTGAATTGGCTCTTTGGATCAGGTGGCCAAAGTATTGGAACTTCAGCTTCAGCATCAGCCCTTCTAATGAGTATTCAGGGTTGATTTCCTTTAGGATTGACTGGTTTGATCTCTTTGCTGTCCAAGGAGCTCTCAAGAGTCGTCTCCAGCAGCACAGTTCGAAAGCATCAATTCTTCAGATAGCTGAGGTGCATATCAAAGGAATGATTTCACTGTGCCCAGACTCTTACATCTTCCCATATGTAGAAAAGTGTTAAATTCATTCACTTGAGATATTTGGTTTTCTTTAATTAACAATTATCCTTTGATAGTCTGACTACCTGGTTTTTATTGCAAAACTCCCATGCATCCTGGATCCTCCCTTACCTCTTTGAAGCAGTCTCTCAGAGCTCTCTGAGAGGCTGTCTTCTGGGCTTAAGCCCTCAGGAAGTCCACTGGATAAAACATAATTATCAACTGAAAAAAAAAGAAAGCATGTAACTTAATGTGATGACTTTTTAAGAGTCACGTCCTTTGGAAAGGGCTTCCCAAGTGGCGCTAGTGGTAAAGAACCCACCTACCAATGCAGATATAAGAGATTTGAGTTTGACCCCAGGTTGGGAAGATCCCCTGGAGGAGGGCATGACAACACACTCCAGTATTCTTGCTTGAAGAATCCTATGGACAGAGGAGCCTGGTGGGCTATAGTCCATAGGGTCGAAAAGAGTAGGACACAACTGAAGTGACTTGGCACATGTAGCTCGCATATCATTTGGAAAACTGGGATCAGGCGTTTTGACATCGAACCCAGTAAATCTCCCTTTCCCCCCAAGCCTTAGTGGGTATTACATTTTCTTTTAGTAGATTTCCTTCCACTAGAGTAGAAGTGACCTTTGGTTCTTTGATAGAGAACAGACTTTTAATTCTTGGTCAATTATAATTTAGGAGGTGATATTGCCTAGTAGTGCATTCAATTGCACTCAATCCTTTTGTGCATCATTGCATCTCGCAGTGAGAAGATTGGAAGAGGGAGATAGTGTGAAGGAGAGAGCAAGGCCATTGGAATCAGAGAAGTGGGGGTTGTAATGCTGGCTCCACACGCAAGAGCTCTGTGACCTTGAACAACCTCTCAAAGGTTTGGCATCCTCATTTGCAAACCCTGCAGTGTTATGTGTGGACTTAAAGAGACAGTATAAATAAGGTGCTCAGCACAGTGGGTTCTCAGTAAGCAGAAGCCATTCTAACAACATGAGAAATGGATATTTCCTGCCATATCAGTAAACAAAGGGTGTCATAATCTTCAATGATTGCAGCCACCACCGTTGGTGAGCTGTTGAACCCTGAAGGAAGTCAGGAAAGAAAGAATACCTGCCATCTAGCCATCAGACTGCAGCCATTCCCCTCGATGAGCCCTGAGGAAACTCAGGATGTGAAATCACAGGATACTGGCCCCAGAGAGCTGGGATGCATATCAAAGGAATGATTTCTGTGAGCCCAGACTCTTGCATCTTCTCATACACAGGAAACTACTAAATTCCTTAACTTGGGATATCTGGTTTTCCTTTAACAATTATCTTTTGATGTTCAGACTACCTGTCCGTTGTTGCAAAATTTATGTATAACCTGGCTCCCTGCCTTGCCTCCTCAAAGCAGTTCTCTCAGAGTTACTTGAGATGGTGTATCCCAGGCCTGAAGTCCTAAAAATTCCTGCTGAATAAAACATAACCCTCAACTTTTAGGTTCTGAGTATTTTAAAGTCAACAAATGTCATACTATGTACAAGTACAGAGTAAAATCTTCCTGAAGAGTAGGTGCTCCCAAGATGTTAGTTTTCTTAATGTTCTGTGAACATTGAGTAATAACAGAAATGGAGCCTGGGGGCTTCCTGAAGCCCCCTAGGAAGAGGGTAGAATTGCCTCCACCTGGCAAAGGGGCCTTGGACAAGATGGCCTCATAATCCTTTCCGATCTCAGCTTCCAGGATTCCCTACTGAATAGTCTGCTTTTTCTCACAGAGTCTCTACTGAGCATGACATAGATGAGCCACTGACCTTTCCTTGTGTAGGAGAAGAAGTGCCCCCAACTCTGGAGGACAGGACATAGCTATCACTAACTCTATAGCCCATGAGTGAGTGCTGCTGTTGGAAAGATATGGGTGGGTCACTTTGAAGCTTTTCCTTAACCAACCAGCATGATTGTTGATGAGTCCTGACTTAGCAAGAAGCCCAAGTAAAACATTTTATGAGGTAAAGGACTCGCGTGAGGTGGCTAAATAACATGGAAAAATTGGTAGAGAGGGTAAAAGAGGGTAACGCTAAGCGTGGCTACCACACCCACCACTGGCAGAATATAAAGAGCTGGAGAAGACCAGGGCTTACACCACAGAAAGGAACCAGGCTTAGAAACAGACCTTCAGAGCTCTGCTCCCTCCAGCACCATGTCTTACAGCTGCTGCCTGCCCAACCTGAGCTTCCGCTCCAGCTGCTCCTCCAGGCCCTGCGTGCCCCCCAGCTGCTGTGGCACCACCCTGCCCGGGGCCTGCAACATCCCCGCCAATGTGGGCAGCTGCAACTGGTTCTGCGAGGGCTCCTTCAATGGCAGCGAGAAGGAGACCATGCAGTTCCTGAACGACCGTCTGGCCAGCTACCTGGAGAAGGTGCGGCAGCTGGAGCGGGAGAACGCGGAGCTGGAGAGCCGCATCCTGGAGCGGAGCCAGCAGCAGGAGCCCCTCGTGTGCCCCAACTACCAGTCCTACTTCCGGACCATCGAGGAGCTCCAGCAGAAGGTGAGGGGGTGGGCACTGCCAACTGATGAGCTGCCAGTTGAAGAACTACTTATCTAAATTTGACAGACCTACTTCCAAGTGGATTTAAGTTTGGTCAAACCTAATGTTGAAAATGATAAGGACAGAGACATAGAAGTCACTGGCTCACATAAGACACATCATGTCATCCTAGAGAATCGATGTGGGATGCCCCAGGAAGGAGAGGTACAGACAGGGGAGAGGGTAAGGCATTAGACCAAAGTCATAGCAACCTAACACTACTTCTTGTTTAAAACCAGACTGACTGATGCTTTAGTCCTATTATGGTATTCTGGTCTTGTTTTCCGAGCCTATAGCATTAAAAGGGGCTTCCCAGGTAACTCTAGTGGTAGAGAACCGGCCGGCCAATGCAGGAGATGTAAGAGACGTGGGCTGGATCCCTGGGTTGGGACGATCCCTTGGAGAAGGAAATGGCAACCCATTCCAGTATTCTTGCCTGGAAAATTCCATGGACAGAGGAGCCTGGCAGGCTATAGTCCATAGGGTTGCAAAGAGTTGGACACAACTGAAATGACTTTAGCATACAAGCATGGAGCATGCATAGCATTAAAACATAATAATATGCACCTGAATTATTTCTTGGAGCTAGGAATTTCCTGCGTGAATCCTTAGATATTTCAAGATATAACAAGACAGTGTGTCTATAACAAAGTAAAAGAGCCACCAGCTCCAAAATCCTCCCTAGTATACACAGAGCGGGCTTGCATACACATGAGAATTCAGGGTCAAAAATATGGGAGTAGAAGTGGGATAAGTACAGAGTGAACGTAGAAGTGGGGCTTAATGCATCGTGTAGGTCAGGGAGGGCTTCTCAGAAGAGGCACTATCTGAGAATGGTTTGAAGGATGAAGAGGAGTTTATATTCAATTGCACAAGCCCTTGATTCTCTGACAGAATTAACTGTCCACCATTCAGTAGTTCTGGCAAAGTGAGTGTCAGAAAGGCGGTGTGGGATTTGAAGATCGTGCACTGATTTCTGCACATTTAGTGAGAATGAGGCACAGTGCTGGAACAAGGGATAAAGTACTGAGTGAGACAGTCTCTTTCCTTCAGGAGGTCACAGTGTAATAGGGGAGATAGGAAACAAATAACCACAGTGAAGGTGATTAGATGTGTAACTGGCTAGGTGCAGTTACTGTGGGAGCACCAGGAAGAAGTGACTCCTGCAGGAACTGGGGAAGGAAGGGGAATGTGGCTTACGTAGAGGGTCTTGCTAGGTGGGTGAAGGCATCCAGGCATTCCAAGTAGAGGCAGAAGCTTTGTGCAAAAGCTTTGTCCAGGGCAATGTGAGGGGAGAGTGGAGAGTGGTCAGCAGGGCTGGAATGGTGGTGTGTGAGCATAGGATAACCAACTTGTCTTTGTTTGCTTGGGTTTTTTTGGGGTTTAGCACCCCACCTCCCACTAAGCAAACACGAACACTATGAGAGATTTGGTTCCCAGTATGTTCAGTTACTGCAGGAAACAAGAGGCAGACCAAGAAGAGAAGAATTTACGACAAAAGACACATTTTCTCTTGACTGTTTTAGTTTTGAAATGATCAGTTCTATTAATGAATCCTCCCCTTATCCTCAAACTGAGAATGTGAGAAGACTTGAAGCTTTTTGGAAGGAATATCTGTTTGAAAGAAAATAGTTTTAAATTTTAAGTTATGAGACATTCATTCTTACTACAACTGATTTCACAATTAATCCTGTGCCCAGATCCTGGCCAACAAGGCAGAGAATGCTAGGCTGGTGGTGCAGATCGACAACGCCAAGCTGGCTGCAGATGACTTCAGGACCAAGTAAGATTTCTCTAATGATCAGACCAATTTAGTAATGGACAGGCTGAGTTGCAAAGTGATGAACTCTGTCCTGGAAGCATGCAAGCAGAAGCTGTCTACGATCATAGTGGGAGGTTTCTTGCATTCAGTGAGTTAGGTTAACTGTCAGTCTCCTCACTGGAAGCAAGCATTCTGTGTTTTAAATTTAGTTTGAAGGAGCTCAAGCAGTCATCTATTCACTCTCTTTTTCAACTTAACATCTGGATCAACTTTAAAAGTATATTCCACACAAGTCTCTTAATACAGTTGAGTTATGATCAGCCCATTGGAAAAAGTTAAATGACACAATGAGAGCCAAAATTCATTTCAGAGAATCCATCAGTTTTTCTAGGTATGACCATTATAATCGTCAAGAATCCATTGCATTTTTATGAGACTTTATAGTTTGCAATGTGATTCTACCTATATCATTTTTTCATCTTTGGGCCAACCTGACGCATTTT
>NW_011494752.1:1678538-1718565 GCF_000754665.1 Bison bison bison
TTTTTTGGGGGGGGTGGAGCAAGATGAAGTAGGAAAAAATAGCCTTATTGCTTTGCCTAGGGGGCCACAGAGGGCTAATGTCCTTAAAACTGTGTGTCCCTGACATGTCAGTTTGGTTCCCATTTTACAGATGAGGAAATTGAGGTTGAGAGAGATTAAAGAGCTTACCACTGTCCTCACGGCAGGGCTGAATCTCACTGCCTTCTAATCCAGTGCTGCTCTCATGATACCAGGTTGCTTCTCAGGGTGGTTGGTAAGGATGGTGAGGAGGTCCATAGCGGGCTAGTGAAGTCACCAACTCACTTGAGAATGGAAGATGACAGGGCTTAGTTGTTAGCAGCCTGTGATGGGGAATCAGAACAAATGAAGTTAAAGGTAGATTTAAACTATACAGTGGCTTCCCTGGTGGGTCAATGGTAAAGAATCTGCCTGCAAAGCAGGAGATGTGGGTTTGATAATCCCTGGGTCAGGGAGATCCCCTGGAGAAGGAAATGGCACCCGCACTCCAGAATTCTGGCCTAGGAGCCAGGCCTGGGTTGCAAAAGAGTCAGACATGACTTAGTGACTAAACAACAACAAAAACTATACAGGGGTGCCCCACCAATACCTTCTCTGTGGGTCTCAGGGAGGAAATAGCCTTTTCACTCTGTGCAGTGGTCTTTTTCCCTTTCAAAAGACTGCAAAAATTCCAAATATTTCACAATGTAATGAATTAGACCAGGTGAGCCAAGTAAAGCCTAGGAAAAAGTCTTCCTCTTTGACCTCCTTTGACTGCTGTTTGTGTGTGCAAGGTACCAGACAGAGCTGGGCTTGCGGCAGCTGGTGGAGTCAGACATCAATGGCCTGCGTAGGATCCTGGATGAACTGACCCTGTGCAAGTCCGACCTGGAGGCCCAGGTGGAGTCTCTGAAGGAGGAGCTGATCTGCCTCAAGCAGAACCATGAGCAGGTAAGAGAGTCCCAGCCCCTGACATTCCTATACTGAGAGTCCTGTAACTGCCCTGAGCAGGGTAATATAGGTCTTTAGGTCTTTGCTAGACATCCTAGAGCTGAGAACATTTTGCTGGATGCTCAAAACACCCTTGGTGGGTTGTTGGGGAAGCTTACTTCTTTTACCTAAAAGGGTGTGGTCATCTAATCTATTTCCATTTGGGGCTAGAGCTTTAAAATACTTTCTACTGCTTGATGAGATTGGCTGTCTTCTGAATAGATTGTCTTCCCATTAATGACTTAGACTGAAAGGAGATAGCAAACTTCTTTATGTGTCACCTAGAAAGAACCCAAGCTAGAATAAATGGATGGAAGGATGGATGGATAGATAGGAAAATAGAAGAAATGAAGGCACTGAAATAGTGGTTGATTCAGACCTCATGGTTGAATGTAACACTAGGATATCAGAAACATGTCTCAAACATTAGATGTTTAGATGAAGAGGAAAAAACCCCTCATGGACAGGGTGTGATGATAAGACATGAAGTAAATGGGACCAGTTAAGCCCAGTTTCTCTCTATTTAAGTAGCATTTAAGTGGCAACAATTATAAACCAGTTATCATGCCAGGTTTATCACTGAGCAAAGGAAAAGTAAAAAAGAAATGGTAGAATCTTGGAGTGGCAAGAAACATTAGCAATCAAGCAGCCTCATGATACAGATGTGGAGACTCTCAGACAGGAGGCCTGACTCACAGGAAATAACTTCATCGAGTTTTATATCAATATGTGTCCTAAATTCTAATGCAACCTTTCCACCACAAGAGAATTCATATATAGATTTCTTTCTATGAGTTCATTCTTTCCCCTTCCTCCACCAGGAAGTCAACACCCTGCGGAGCCAGCTGGGAGACCGCCTCAACGTGGAGGTGGACGCCGCCCCCACTGTGGACCTCAACCGTGTGCTCAACGAGACCAGGGCTCAGTACGAGGCCTTGGTGGAGACCAACCGCAGGGACGTGGAGGAATGGTACATCAGGCAGGTGAGCATCTCGGCACGTGGTCTCTCAGGACCCTCAGCCCCTTGGGGCCCTTCAGGTGGGGTCTGATTCTCTCTTCTGCCCTTTGGTGTTTCAGACTGAGGAGCTGAACAAGCAGGTGGTGTCCAGCTCAGAGCAGCTGCAGTCCTACCAGGCAGAGATCATCGAGCTGAGACGCACGGTCAACGCCCTGGAGGTGGAGCTTCAGGCCCAGCACAACCTGGTGGGTATTGATGAGACTCCTGGTGAGGAGGTGAGGTTGGGGAGTCAGGGGCACTGGGATGCCCTCTGGACCATCCTCTCCTGAACTCTTGGAGCTGGTGACTTGTTTGGAAGCGATGGAGAAGCCCCTGAAGGAGCAGCTCTGTGACTTTCCTCCCCTTCCCTCTGACAGAGAGACTCCCTGGAGAACACCCTGACGGAGACGGAGGCCCGCTACAGCTCCCAGCTGGCCCAGGTGCAGGGCCTGATCGGCAACGTGGAGTCACAGCTGGCGGAGATCAGGAGTGACCTGGAGCGGCAGAACCAGGAGTACCAGGTGCTGCTGGATGTGCGGGCCCGGCTGGAGTGTGAGATCAACACGTACCGTGGGCTGCTGGACAGCGAGGACTGCAAGTGAGTACTGAGCAGGTGGTACCCCTGGCATGGTACATTCACAGTCCTACCAAAAGTCAAAACAGGGGCTTCCTGGGTCAAGTTTCTGATGCCAATATATCTGCAAAGACTAGAGTTTAATACTGCAGCAGTGGGAAGTGAAGGGTGTTTGCTGCTGTCACGACCAGGCCTAAAGGTATTGTCTGCTCCAAAAGATACTCCTGAGCCTGACTGTTTCCACCACTGGTGAGCTTTTGGAGGCTGATGGGTAAATAAAGCTTTGTACCTTCAGCAAAAGGGAAAACAAACCTGTAACCACCATCACATGTACTTGAATAATGCTTTTGGATTTAATCCCCAGTTTCACACCTATTGTTTCATGGATCCTGGCTGGGATTCCCCTGAGACAGGCAGAGTGGGGATCTGAGGATCTGGGGATCAGGGCAACCACCTTATGGATGAGCATTTGAGTATCAAAAAGGGGAGGTTACTCAAACACTTCTAGGGTCCAGCACTTTTCGCCTGTGTATTTTCATGAACATGATCTGTGCGGTAGATATTATCAATCTATCTCACAGGTGAGGAGGGATGAAGGGCTTTCCCCACAACTTCAGGCTTATCGATCTGGTTCCATCTCAAGGCTTATTTAGGAGTGATCCGAATAAGACTTGGCTTCCTAAGAAGTCAGAGAATGGCTTCTATTTGTCCCCTGTCTCCTTGGGTTGAACTCCCTCCTTTATTTTTGTTATTATCCATCTTATGCTGATGAGCTAATGGTTCTGTGTCCCAGGCTGCCCTGCAACCCCTGCGCCACGACCAATGCATCATCAGTCGGGTCCTGTGTCACCAATCCCTGCACCCCCTGCGGCCCACGCTCCCGCTTTGGGCCCTGCAACACCTTTGGGTGCTAGACAGCCAGGGCCAGCAGGAGGACTGTGAAGACAGAGGACCCTTGATGGACCAGCCCTGCTCTCTGACAGCCATCAGCCATTGGATAGTACCCCAGTCACCACCATAATTCACAGTTTGGAAAGAGAATGTCCAGGCCCACCTGATCCTCTTAATTCAAGGCCAGTTTCTTGTGACCTGATGGTCTGACAGGTTTGGGCTGGGGAGTTGTCACATGAGGAGTTTTGTGGTTCTCTCTGCTGCTTTGATCTGTCTTGCAGTTCCCCAAATCCCCTTGTTAACCTCCTAATAAACTTTCCTCTTGCAGAGCAGTGATGATTCTCATTTGTATTCATTCCTTTTAAAGTGTTCACTCTATGTGTTCATGCTTCATATAAAAGCCACTTGAAAGTGAAGGAGGACTTGTCGTTTAATCCTCTCCTTAAAGTTCTTTATTACCATTTGTTAACATTCACTAAACACAATGTGTCCCAGTAGAGACTCAGGCCAGCAGGGAACCAGTGGGACCACTAAGGCAAGAAGTCTCATCTGAATATGATAAACATGTTAGTTATGGGATCTTACTCAGTAAAGTCCAATGGCTAACATTTCTCAAACATTCCACCTTTCCTTTTCCAAAGGCCTACAAAAGGACAGGCACTAACATTTATTAAATGCCAACCAAGCACTAGAAACTGCATGACTAATTTTTTTCTCTTATGGTTATAGTAAGTAGCAATGTTAGGATCAAACCCAGAGCTTATTCTCTGAATATCAGTTACATGTGAGGTGTGACTATGAGAGGGTAAAACTGATTTTGAATAAACATCCTTCATGATTTTTACCTGGGAAGGGAGGTTGCTATTAGTACCCCAAACACATCTGCAGAAGCTCTCCTTCAGCAAATACGGAAGAACTCATAACAGTAAAAAAGGGTGATCTCTGTTTCTCTTCTCTCTTGAAATTTTTTATCCACTGGATGGATGAATGGATAAAGATAAATATACATAATGGAAGGAAAACAAAGAAGAAAATCCTGACATTGAGACAACATGGATGAACTTGGAGGGCATTATGTCAGGTGAAATAAGCCAGACATAGAAAGACAAATACTGCATGATCCTGCATATATGTGAAATCTGAGTCACATTCATAAAAGCGGAGTAGAATGGTGATTTCCAGGGGCTGAAGGATGGGAGAAATGGGAAGATATTGGCTAAAGGGTACAAAATTTCAGTTATGTAGGAGGAATAAGTTCTGGTGATCTAATGTACAACATTATGATGATAGTTAATAATACTGTGTTGTGTAGCTGAAATTGACTTCTGTTTGTTTCCAAGACAAGCCATTCAAATTCACAGTAATCCAAGTCTATGCCCCAACCACTAATGTCAAAGAAGCTGAAGTTGAACGGTTCTATGATGACCTATAAGACCTTTTAGAACTAACACCAAAAAAAAAAAAAAGATGTCCTTTCATCATAGGGGGCTGGAATGCAAAAGTACGAATTCAAGAGATACCTGGAGTAACAGGCAAGTTTGGCTTTGGAGTACAAAATGAAGCAGGGCAAAGGCTAACAAAGTTTCACCAAGAGAATACACTAGTCAGAGCAAACACACTCTTCCAACAACACAAGAGAAGATTCCACATGTGGACATCACCAGATGGTCAATAACAAAGTCAGATTGACTACATTCTTTGCAGCCAAAGATAGAGCAGCTCTGTACAGTCAGCAAAAAAATGACCAGGAGCTGACTGTGGTTCAAATTATGAACTCCTTATTGCTAAATTCACACTTAAATTGAGGAAAGTAGGGAAAACAACTAGACCATTCAGGTATGACCTAAATTAAATCCCTTATGATTATACAATTGAAGTGACAAATAGATTCAAGGGATAGATCTGATAGACAGAGTGCTTGAAGAACTATGCACAGAGGTTCATGACATTGTACAGGAAGCAGAGATCAAGACTATCCCCAAGAAAAAGAAATGCAAAAGGCAAAATGGTTGTCTGGGGAGGCCTTACAAATAGCTGAGAAAAGAAGAGAAACTAAAGGCAAAAGAGAAAAGGAAAAATATATCCATCTCTACCTAAATGCAGAGTTCCAAAGGATAGCAAGGAGAGATAAGAAAGCCTTCCTCAGTGATCAATGCAAAGAAATAGAGGAAAACAACAGAGTGGGAAAGACTAGAGATCTCTTCAAGAAAATTAGAGATATCAAGGGAACATTTCATGCAAAGATGGGCACAATAAAGGACAGAAATGGTATGGACTTAACAGAAGCAGAAGATATTAAAAAGGGGTGGCAAGAATACACAGAAGAACTATACAAAAAAGATAGGAATGACCTAGATGTGTGTGGTCACTCACCTAGAGTCAGACATTCTGGAATGCCAAGCCAAGTGGGCCTTATGAAGCATCACTATGAAAAAAGCTAGTGGAGGTGATGGAATTCCAGTTGAGCTATTTCAAATCCTAAAAATGATTCTGTAAGGTGCTGCACTCAGTATGCCAGCAAATTTGGAAAACTCAGCAGTGGCCACAGAACTGGACAAGGTCAGTTTTCATACCAATCCCAAAGAAAGGCCATGCCAAAAGAATGCTCAAATTACCACACAATTGCACTCATCTCACATGCTAGCAAAGTAATGCTCAAAATACTCCAAGCCAGGCTTCAATAGTACATAATCCAAGAACTTCTAGACATTCAAACTGGCTTTAGAAAAGGCAGAGGAACCAGAGATCAAATTGCCAACATCTGTTGGATCATAGAAAAAGCAAGAGAATTCCAGAAAAACATCTACTTCTGCTATATTGACTATGCTAAAGCCTTTGACTGCGTGGATCACAACAAACTGGAAAATTCTTTAAGAGATGGGAATACGAGACCACCTGACCTGCCTCTTGAGAAACCTTTATTCAGGTCAAGAAGCAACATTTAGGACTGGACATGGAACAACAGACTGGTTCCAAATTGGGAAAGGAGTACGTCAAGGTTGGATATTGTCAACATGCTTATTTAACTTATATGCAGAGTATATCATGTGAAATGCTGGGCTGGATGAAGCACAAGCTGGAATCAAGATTGCTGGGAGAAATATCAATAGCTTCAGATATGCAGATGACACCACCCTTATGGCAGACAGAGAGGAAGGAACTAAAGAGCCTCCTGATGAAAGTGAAAGAGGAGAGTAAAAAAGCTGTCTTAAAACTCAGCATTCAAAAAACAAAGATCATGGCATCTGGTCCCATCACTTCATGTCAAATAGATGGTGAAACAATGGAAACAGTGACAGACTTTGTTTTTGGGGGCTCCAAAATCACTGCAGATGGTGACTGCGGCCATGAAATTGAAAGACATTTGCTCCTTGGAAGAAAAGCTGTGAGAAACCTAGACAGTGTATTAAAAAGCAGAAACATTGCTTTGTGACAAAAGTCTGTCTAGTCAAAGTTATGGTTTTTCCAGTAGTCATGTATGCATGTAAGAGTTGGACCATAAAGAAGGCTGAGCACTGAAGAATTGATGTTTTTGAACTGTGGTGTTGGAGAAGACTCTTGAGAGTCCCTTGGACAGCAAGAAGATGAAACCACTCAATCCTAAAGGAAATCAGTTCTGAATACTCATTGGAAGGACTGACACTGAAGCTGAAGCTCCAATACTTTGGCCACCTGATGCAAGGAGCCAACTCACTGGAAAAGACCCTGATGCTGGAAAGATTGAAGGCAGGAGGAGAAGAGGACAACAGAGGATGAGATGGTTGGATGGCATCACCGACTCAATGAAGATGAGTTTGAACAAACTCCTGGAGTTAGTGAAGGACGGGGAAGGCTGGCATGCTGCAGTCCACGGGGTCGCAGAGTCAGATCCAACTGAGCAACTGAACTGAACTTATACTTGAAGTTCTCTAAGAGGATATATCTTAAATATTCTTAAAACAGACATAGTCACATATAAAAGGGAACCATGTAGAGGTTGATAGATAAGTTATTTAGCCTGATCGTAATATTCTTTTCACAATATATGCACAAAAGTAACAGCATTTAGTTATATATCCAGCAATACCTTAACAGCCCTCTGGGTGATTCTATTACATTCAAATTTCAAGAATGTTAACAAATTTAGCAAATATTGGCAATACATACGAGTATCATGGTATCCTGTTATTTTAAAATCCTGTTTTCTTATTCATAGAGAAAATAAGCATTTGAAATATTTTTTATTAGTCATTTGAGTTTCTTATCTGTAGGTTCAATTTAATTCCACTTGAAGTAATAGCACTTAAAATGTACCTACAACAGTGCCTGGAACTGTCTGAGGTGTCAGGACAAAAGTGAATGAAACTAAGACCAGATCTCAAGGTGGGGAGAGTTCCTTTCAACTGAGAGGAGATGGGCAGTAAAGAATCAAATAAACCTCATCAAGAAAAAAAGGGGTAAGAATCAAATCAACAAAATTAGAAATGAAAATGGAGAAATCACAACAGACAACACAGAAATACAAAAGATCATAAGAGACTACTATCAGCAACTATATGCCAATAAAATGGGCAACTTGGAAGAAATGGACAAATTCTTAGAAAAATATAACTTTCCAAAACGGAACCAGGAAATAGAAAATCTGAACAGACCCATAACAAGCACGGAAATAGAAAATGTAATAGGAAATCTTCCAGCAAACAAAAGCCCAGGACCAGACAGCTTCACAGCTGAATTCTACCAAAAATTTAGAGAAGAACTAACACATATCCTACTCAAACTCATCCAGAAAATTGCATAGGAAGGTAAACTTCCAAACTCATTCTATGAGGTCACCATCACTCTAATATCAGAGTGATATTTGATGCCACAAAAAAGGAAAACTACAGGCCAATATCACTGATGAACATAGATGCAAAAATCCTTAACAAAATTCTAGCAAACAGAATACAACAACATATTAAAAAGATCATACGTCATGACCAAGTGGGCTTTATCCCAGGGATGCAAGGATTCTTTAATATCTGCAAATCAATCAATGTGATACACCACATTAACAAATTGAAAGATAAAAACCATATGATTATCTCAATAGATGCAGAGAAAGCCTTTGACAAAATTCAACATCCATGTATGATAAAACCCTCCAGAAAGCAGGCATAGAAGGAACATATACCAACATAATAAAAGCCATATATGATAAACCCACAGCAAACATTATCCTCAGTGGTGAAAAATTGAAAGCATTTCCCCTAAAGTCAGGAACAAGACAAGGGTGCCCATTCTCACCACTACTATTCAACATAGTTTTGGAAGTTTTAGCCACAGCAACCAGAGAAGAAAAAGAAATAAAAGTAATCCAGATTGGAAAAGAAGAAGTATTTTTTCAAACAGTCATCTCACCGTTTGCAGATGACATGATCCTCTACATAGAAAACCCTAAAGACTCCACCAGAAAATTACTAGAGCTAATCAATGAATATAGTAAAGTTGCAGGATATAAAATTAACACACAGAAATCCCCTGCATTCCTATACACTAACAATGTGGAAACAGAAAGTAGGGAAACAATTCCATTCACCATTGCAATGAAAAGAATAAAATACTTAGGAATAAATCTACCTAAAGAAACAAAAGACCTATATATAGAAAACTATAAAACCCTGATGAAAGAAATCAAAGATGACACAAATAGATGGAGAAATATACCATGTTCATAGATCAGAAGAATCAATATAGTGAAAATGAGTATACTACCCAAAGCAATCTATAGATTCAATGCAATCCCTATCAAGCTACCAACAGTATTTTTCAGAGACCTAGAACAAATAATTTCACAATTTGTGTGGAAATACAAAAAACCTCGAATAGCCAAAGCAATCTTGAGAAAGAAGAATGGAACTGGAGGAATCAACCTGCCTGACTTCAGACTATACTACAAAGCTACAGTCATCAAGACAGTATTGTACTGGCACAAAGACAGAAATATAGATCAATGGAACAAAATAGAAAGCCCAGAGATAAATCCACGCACCTACGGACACCTTATCTTTGACAAAGGAGGCAAGAATATACAATAGAGAAAAGACAATCTCTTTAACAAGTGGTGCCAGGAAAACTGGTCAACCACTTGTAAAAGAATAAAACTAGAACACTTTCTAACACCATACACAAAAATAAACTCAAAATAGATTAAAGATCTAAATGTAAGACCAGAAACTACAAAACTCCCAGAGGAAAACATAGGCAAAACACTCTCTGACATAAATCACAGCAGGATCCTCTGTAACTAAAAGCAAAAATAAACAAATGCGACCTAATTAAACTTAAAAGCTTTTGCACAATGAAGGAAACTATAAGCAAGGTGAAAAGACAGCCTTCAGAATGGGAGAAAATAATAGCAAATGAAGCAACTGACAAAGAATTGACCTCAAAAATATACAAGCAACTCCTGCAGCTCAATTCCAGAAAAATAAACGAAAAAAAATTTAAAAATGGGCCAAAGAACTAAACAGACATTTCTCCAAAGAAGACACACTGATGGCTAAAAAACACATGAAAAGATGCTCAACGTCACTCATTATCAGAGAAATGCAAATCAAAACCACAATGAGGTACCATCTCATGCTGGTCAGAATGGCTGCTATCAAAAAGTCTACAAACAATAAATGCTGGAGAGGTTGTGAAAAAAAGGGAACCGTCTTACACTGTTGGTGGGAATGCAAACTAGTACAGCCACTATGGAGAACAGTGTGGAGATTCCTTAAAAAACTGGAAATAGAACTGCCATACGACCCAGCAATCCCACTGCTGGGCATACACACTGAGGAAACCAGAATTGAAAGAGACACGTGTACCCCAATATTCATTGCATCACTGTTTACAATAGCCAGGACATCGAAGCAACCTAGGTGTCCATCAGCAGATGAATGGATAAGGAAGTTATGGTATATATACACAATGGAATATTACTCAGCCATTAAAAAGAATACATTTGAATCAGTTCTAATGAGGTGGATGAAACTGGAGTCTATTATACAGAGTGAAGTAAGTCAGAAAGAAAAACACCAATACAGTATACTAACACATATATATGGAATTTAGAAAGATGGTAACGATGACCTTATATGCGAGACAGCAAAAGAAACACAAATGTAAATAACAGTTTTTTGGACTCGTGGGAGAAGGTGAGGGTGGGATGATTTGAGAGAATAGCATTGAAACATGTATATTATCATATGTGAAACAGATCGCCAGTCCAGGTTCAATGCATGATACAGGGTGCTCAGGGCTGGTGCACTGGGATGACCCTGAGGGATGGGATGGGGAGGGAGGTGGGAGGGGGGTTCTGGATGGGGAACACATGTACACCCATGGCTGATTTATGTCAGTGTATGGCAAAAACCACTACAATATTGTAAAGTAATTAGCCTCCAATTAAAATAAATTAATTAAAAAAGAGAATCAAATAAGCATAACTGTTTCAAGTGGTAAGTGCTATGAAGAACAATAAAACTAGTGCTATGGACCAAATGTTTTTGTGCCCCAAACTCACATGTTGAGATCCTAATCTCCAATGTGACAGTATCAGGAGGTGGAGCCTTAGGCAGCTGATCAGATACAGGGGTGACGCCTCATGAAAGTTAACCAGGAAGGCTTAATGTTGAATTCACATTTGATCTGCTCTGTGACTTTAACCCTTATCTTGTCACTTTTGTTATTATGTGCTCAGTCTCTTCAGTTGTGTCAGACCCTTTGTGACCCCATGGACTATAGCCCTCCAGGCTCCTCTGTCCGTGGGATTTCCCAGGCAAGAATACTGGAGTGGGTTGCCATTTCCTCCTTCAGGGGATCTTCTCAACCCAGGGATCAAACCTGTGTCTCCTGTACTGTAGGTGGATTCTTTACCGCTGAGCCACCAGGGAGGCCCACTGCAGCATTTACTGTTGAATAAAATTCACATGTAAGTGGATCCATGAAGTTCAAAGCCCTGTTTTTCAAGGGTCCACTGTATATATATAATTATTATACTATAAAGTTCACCTATATAAAGTATCTAATTCAATAATTTTTATATTTTATAACATTTCATCACCCATTAGTAGCTCTTCCCCATTTTCCCTACCCCCAGGCCTAGGCAATCATCATTGTTTCTATGGATTTGCCTATTTTAGATATTTGTTGTGAGTGGAATCACACAGTACGTGGTGTTTTGTGACTGACTGCCTTTATATAGCATCACGTTTAAATTTAGAGCCCAGGAAGAGATAGCCCAGTTTTTTCTTTTTCTTTCTTTTTTAAAAAAAGTCTTCCTGTGGTAATGAGCATCTTTTAAAGATTTCTAGGTCACCTTTTCACTAAGGGTGCAGTCTTTTGAGAGATGTTTCTTCATTGGTCTGAGTCCTGACTCTCTCATAAAGACCAAAGGACTTGACCCTGGTCTCTCATTTCTCGAATTTGATTTATTCTTTTTCAATCTAGGCTCTTTCACAGATTCTCTGTGTAAGCTTGAGCAAGTCATTTCCCTCTTTGGGTCAATGTTTTCTCATTTGTAAAACAATGAGTTGAATGAGATGACCACTTGGGCTGTTGGTAGCTCCAACATTCTAAGATTCTAAGCTTCCTCTGACTTAGACATTGTTTCCATAAAAGAATTTCCATCACCATCTATACGTGTGGGGGAAATCTGTTCTAAGAAAGTGGTTCATTTTCTTAGAATGGGCTTGCAGTACTTGGCAGTACATTTCCCTAAGGGTGATGCCTCTTTGCATTCTCTTGACATGAAGCTCAGATCTTGACATGACTTCCCTTGATGAAGCTCACATCAGTCAGTTCATGAGCTACAGGTTGTATGATCCCATAGCAAGCTTGTTTTCCCTTCATCACTTTTTAATAACTCACCTTTGGAATTGACAAAGTCAGCAGTAATCACAAAGGTGTGAATGCCAATCATGACAGAGACTTTATTTCCAGAATAACAAGCTTGAGTGCGATTTACTGATCGTTTTGGACTAGGATCTTTACTTGTGTCCTTTAAGAACTTTTTATTTCTTTAGAGGACTTGTAAGAATTTCCTTTTGGGTTTTTTTTTTTCCTTTTGGGGTTTTTAATGTAAATTTTATTTCTTTTTCTTGTGAGGAAGTAATTAATATATACATTTTCAGAAAAATTTGGAGAGGACAAAAGTATAGAGAAGGAAAAGAAAAGCATTCATAATCTTACCATTTAAAAGCATCCAGTGTCATCACTGTAGTGTGGTTCTATTTATCTCTCAATTATCATTGTTAAAGTCATATTTTAAAGTTTGTTATGATGATATTTATTTGTGGTAAGTGTAAAGCTCTTGAGTAGGGTCACCATCATTTGAACAGTTGTGATTCTGAGTTCTTCCAAGTGACAGGATATACTTGTAGCTGAATTGCTCCAAACTGTTAGGATATAATAGTGTCATTGATGTAGAAATAATAGTTGGAATCAGGGAGACAACAAGGAACTTCAGTATTGCTGAATTCTACTTACTTCCACACTCATCCTTCATTCTTCTTCAACAGAGTCTATCTATGGATAACAAGATTTTGTTCGTTTTTATTTTTTCTCACTGACTTTGATTTCTGCCCTGAGGTAATGGCAGATCAGATTGTTGTGAAATTATTCAACATTTCTGCAGCATGGTTATTGGGGCTGGAAATACAGTGAGGATCAGCAGATTTGAGTTCTAACTATATTACCCTAAACAAGCCATTTCTCCATTCTGAACCTCAGTTTCTCCGTTTGAAAATGAGAGGATTGGGTGAAATGAGCATTAAGGTCCCTGACATTACTTGCTCCAAGTTTCCCCCTCTTTTCACTATTTTGGCATTTGGGATCTACCTTAGGAAGTGGAAGGGAAGAAGGGAAGAGCCAAGTGCAAAGCAGTCTTTGATCAGCAGCTGTAGCAGAGATTCTTGGACTCTGCTGCAAGCATCCTTCTCCAAGTTCTGTTCTGTCCCTGGCTTGGATGACAATAAGGAGCCTCTTCTCTTCCTGGGCAATGTATATAGGCACACAACTGAATTCTTTCCTCATTGCCTCCCTTTAGGATATCAAATAAGTCTCATCTTATGCTTAGTGGCAAAATAGAAGTAGATGAAATAGAAGTAAAGTTATACACATGGGCAGTTCCAAGTGCTTATGCTTCCTGGGTAATTAGTCCCAAATCACTATTATGAATCATCAAATCCAAACAAGCTTGACATCTTTAAACTGCTTAACACACATTCTAATTATTGTAAAAACTCTATATTGGTAAGACTAAAGCTTTATAATCAGGCATACAAAGTGATTGTGGCAGCACTTTTCTAAATAATGAACATCTCAACTCTGGGTATTTAAGTGTCAGTTTACCAAGGCTCATTTTGGGTGTTAAACAACTTGGGTGCCATATTAGAGATGTCCTGGGGACATAATCAAGTCTCTGTCCATGGTTTCATCTTAGGAGGTCTCTTTACTGCCCTTGACAATTTTGACCTTCACCTTCATGTTGAAGCTCTCTCCTCCCTGACCTTCTGTGAGCAGGTCTGCTCTCCCAGCCTGATCTCTGGTTGGGAAATTCCCCCAAATTTGGTCCTCAGCCCCTTGTTGCTTTTTTCTTCATATACTCTCCTTTGGCTCTCTCTCCAACTCTCACATCTGTACTAGGTTCGTATCTGCCCTTTTCATCCCCAACTCATCTCATGAATTCTAGTCTAGCAACTCCAAGGACTTGTTGAAGATTTCCTGTATGAAAATATACAATGCTAATCAAAATTGCATACAATGCTTATCAGAAATAAACTACATCACTCCTCTTCTTAGAACCTTCAATGGCTCCCCATTTCCTTCCTTTGTCCTTTCCCCTTCATTTCTTCCTCCTTCCCTTCTTCCTTCCCTCCCTCCCCTTCCTTCTTTCTGTCATTGAAGTTAGTTTACCCAAAATATTGTGTTAGTTTCAGGTGTACAATATAGTGATCTGACAATCAAATACATTTCAAAATGATCTCCACAGGTCCGGTGACCATCATACAAAATCACTGCAGTATTCTTGACTCTATTCCACCATTACATCCTGTAACTTATTCAGTTTATAACTGGAAATATGTATCTCTTAATTACCTTCACCCATTTTACCCAACCTCCAAACCCCTCCCCTCTAGCAACCACCAGTTTGCTCTTTGTATCTGTGACTCTGTTTCTGTTGTTGGTTCATTATTTTGTTTGTTTGCTTGTTTTTTTAGATTCCGATTATAAGTGGGATGGTAAAGTATTTGTTGTATTCTTTCTGACTTATTTCACTGAGCATGATAGCCTCTAGGTCTACCCAGTTGTTGCAAATGGAACATTTTCCTTTTTTTTTTTTTTTTTATGGCTGAATAGTATCTTTCACACCTTCTTATCCACTCATCTATTGATGGGACATTTAAGTTTCTTCTGTATCTTGGATATTGTAATCAATGCTGCAGTGAACATAGGGGTGCATCTATCTTTTTGAATTAGTGTTTTTGTTTTCTTTGGGTAAATACCTAGAAGTGGAATTTCTGGATATTTTGGTAGTTCTATTTTAAATTTTGAGTGATTGCTATTCTGTTTTCAACAGTGGCTGCACCAATTTACATTCCCAACAACAGCATATGAGTATTCCCTTTTATCCACATTCTCACTGATACTTATCTGTTGTCTTTCTGATGGTAGTCATCCTGAGAGTGGTGAGGTGATATCTCATGGTAGTTTCTAAAAAAATTAATTTATTTGTTTATTTTAGTTTTGGCACTGCTGGGTCTTTATTGCTGCACAGGCTTTTCTCTAGTTGCAGCGAGAGAGGGCTACTCTCTAGATGTGGTGTTTGGGCTTCTCATTGAGGTGGGTTCTCTTGTTTCAGAATACAGGTTCTAGGGCTTTACACTGTGGTGCACCGGCTTAGTTGCTCCAAGGCATGTGGGATCTTCCCAGATCAGGGATCAAACCCGTGTCCCCTGCATTGGCAGGCAGATTCTTTACCACTGAGGCACCAGGGAAGCCCTCTCGTTATAGTTTTGATTTACATTTCTCTAATAATTATCAATGTAAAGCATTTTTTCATATGCCTGTTGGCCATCTGTATGTTTTTGGAGAAACTTGTATTTAGGTCTTATGCCCATTTTTTGATTGGGTTGTTTGTTTTCTCATATTGGGTTGTATGAGCAGTTTATATATTTTGGAAATTAAGCCCTCATCAGTTGCATCATTTGAAAATACTTTCTTCCTGTCCATAGGTTGTCTTTTCATTTTGTTTATGGTTTCTTTTTCTGTGTAGATATTATATTTAATTATTGATTACATTTTGAGTTTATTTTTGGATATGGTGTAATAAAATGTTCCAGTTTCATTCTTTTGCATGTAGCTCCCTAGTTTTTCCAGCACCATGTATTAAAGAGGCTCTCTTTTCCTCACTGAAAATTTTTGCCTCATTTGTCAAAGATTGATGATATAAGTGTGAGCTTATTTCTGGGATTTCTCTTCTGTCCCATTGATCTATATTTCTGTTTGTGTGTGAGTACAATACTGTTTTAATTTCTCTAACTATGTAGTAAATTTTGAAGTCAAAAGGCATGATACTTTAGACTTTTTCTTTCTCAAGACGTCTTTGATTCTCAGGGTCTTTTGTAGCTCTATACAAATGTTAAGGTTATTTGTTCTAGTTCTGTGAAAAATTCTGTTGGTATTTTGATAGGGATTGCATTGAATCTGCATATCTTTGGGTAATACGAACATCTTTATAAAATTAATTCTCCTGGTCCATGAACACAGTATATCTTTCTCTTTATTTGTATATCTTCAATTTCTTTCATCAAAGTCTTACACAGGTCTTTCACCTCTTTGATAGATTTATTCCTAGATATTTTATTATTTTTGATACAATTATAAATGGAGTTGTTTTCTTAATTTCTCTTTCTGATAGATCATTTTTCATGTATAGAAACACTACAGATTTATATGTGTTAATTTGTATTTTGCAACTTCACTGTATTCATTTATTCTATTTTTTGGTGGCATCTATAGGGTTTTCTGTGTGCTGTGTACTAAGTCGCTTCAGTTGTGTACAACTCTTTGCGACCCCATGGACTGTAGCCCACCAGGCTCCTCTGTCCATGGGATTCTCCAGGCAAGAATATTGGAGTGGGTTGCCATTTCTTCCTCCAGGGGAATCCTCCCAATCCAGGGATTGAACTCCCTTTCTTATGTCTCCTGTATTGGCAGGCAGGTTCATTACCACAACACCACCCGGGAAGCCCGTACAGTTTTCTATATATAGTATAAAGTCATATACAAATTATGAAAGCTTTCTTTGTTCCTTTCCCATTTAGATTTCTTTTCTTTTTGTCTTATCTAATTGCTATGACTAAGACTTCCAATAATATGCTGAATAAAAGTGGCACAAAAGGCATCCTTGTCTTATTTCTGATCTTAGAAGAAATGTTCTTAGCTTTTCACCACTGAGTATGAGGTTAACAGTGGGTTTATCATATATGGGCTTTATTAAGTAGAAGTATGTTCCCCTCTATGCCCACTTTGTTGAGATTTTGTATCATGAATAGATGTTGAATTTTGTCAAAAGCCATTTCTGCATCTATTGAGATGATACATGCTTTTTATTTTTCCTTTAGTTAATGTGGTATAACATATTGATTGATCTGGAGATACTGAACCATCTCTGAATCCCTGGGATAAACCCCACTTAATAATGGTGTGGATCCTTTTAATATATTGTTAAATTTAGTCTGCTAATATTTTGTTAAGAATTTTTACATCTGTGATCATCAACGATATTTACCTGTAACTTAATTTTTTGTAGTGCCTTTGTCTGATTTTGGGATCAGGGTAATTCTGGCCTAGTAGAAAGAATTGAGAAGCATTCCTTCCTCTTCAATATTTCATAATATTTTGAGAAGCAAGTACCAAATTTCTTTAAATGTTTGGTAGGATTGACCTATGAAGCCAACTGGCCCTGGACTTTTGTTTGTTGGGAGGGGTTTTTTTTTTTTTTTTTGCTTTTTTCTGATTCAACTTCGTTACTTGTAATCGGTCTGTTCAGATTTTCCATTTCTTCAATCTGAGAAGTTTTATGTTTCTAGAAATTTATCCATTTCTTCTTGGCCATTTAATTTGTTGGTGTTTAAAAAAAAAAAAAATTTTAGTAAACTCATGATAATTTGTATTTCTGTGGTGTTAGTTGTAACTTCTCTTTCATTTCTGGGTTTTTGGGGCCTTCTCCTTTTCCTTGATGTGTTTAGTTAAAGTTTTATAGATTTTTAAAAAATATTAAAAAAAACTGCTTTTAATTTCATTAATCTTTTCAATTTTTTTTTTTTTAGTTTCTATACCACTTATTTTCATTCTGATCTTTATTATTTTCTTCCTTCTAGTAACTCTGGACTTTATTCTTTTTCTAGTCCCTTTATGTAGAAGGTTATGTTGTTTATTTGAGATTTTTCCTATTTCCTGAGGTAGGGCTATATTGCAATACACTTCCCTCTTGGAACTGTTTGCTGTGTCCCATAAATTTTGGATTGTTGTGTTTCATTTTCACTTGTCATAGAGTACTTTTGGATTTCCTCTTTTACTTCTTCAGTAATACTTTGATTGTTGAGTAGCATGTTGTTTAGACTCCACATATCTATTTTTTTCAGTGTTCTTATAACTGATTTGTAGTCTCATATCATTATGGTCAGAAAAGATGCTTGACGTGATTTCCATTTTCTTTAATTTATTGAGACTGGTTTTGTGGCCTAACATATAATCTATTTTGGAAAATGCTCCATGTTGATGTGAAAAGAATATGAATCTGATGTTTTGGGGTGGCCTGTATACATCTATCAAGTCTGTATAATCTAATATATCATTCAATGCCAATATTTCCTTATTAATATTTTGTTTAGGTGATCTATCTATTATATAAGTGGGGTAGTGAAGTGTCCTACTATTATTGTATTGTCGTCTATTTCTCTGTTTATGTCTGTTAGTATTTGCTTTATGTATTTAGGTGTTGCTAAGTTGGGAGCAGGTATTATATCTTCTTGCTGGATTCATCTCATTATTATTATATAATGTCCTTTGTCTCTTGTTACAGTCTTCATTTTAAAGTCTATTTTGTCTGATGTAAGTATTGCTACCCCAGCTTTCTTTTTATTTCCATTTGTGCAGAATACCTTTTCCCATCCCCTCTGTGTGTGTCTTTATATCAGAAGTGGATCTCTTGTAGACAGCAAGATTGTTTTTTTAAAAAAACCCATTCAGCTACATGTAAAATAATTGCTTGATTATTGGTTGTCCTGGATCTTTGTTGCTGCAGGCAGGCTTTCTTTAGATGCAGTGAACTGGTACTACTCTCTAGTCGTGGTGCTCAGGTGCTCAGGCTTCTCATTGCAGTGGATTCTCTTGCGGAGCATAGGCTCTAGAGTACAGGCTCATTAGTTGTTGTGCATGGGCTTAGTTGCTGTGTGGCATGTAGGGTCTTTCCAGATCAGGGATTGAACACTTGTCCCTTGCATTGGCAGGCAGATTTTTAACCACTGGACCATTAGAGAAGTCCCCCATTGAGCCAAGGAGTGATCAGTTCCTTTAGCATTGATCAGCTAGTCAACCCTAAAGGAAATCAGTCCTGAATTTTCATTGGAAGGACTGATGCTGCAGTTGAAGCTCAAATACTTTGGCCACCTGATGTGAAGAGCTAACTCATTGGAAAAGACTCTGATGCCAGGGAAGATTGAAGTCAACAGGAGAAGGGGGTGGCAGAGGATGAGATGGTTGAATAGCATCACCAATTCAATGGACATTAATTTGAGCAAAATTTGGGAGATAGTAGAGGATAGAAGAGCCTGGCATGCTGCAGTCCATGAGATTGCAGAGTTGGCTACAACTTCACAACTGAATGACAACTGCTTTTGTGGACTGAAATACATGGAGAGATAAGCATATAAGTCATGCAGTGTTATGCTCAAAGTGAAATGAAAGCTAAGAGAAGAGGCAGAGATAACTTAGGAAAAGAGGTAGTTCATTTATTTAAGCAGCATGATATGATGGAAAGAATAGAGATCTGTGTTGGAATCCTGGCTTCACAATATATTAATCCCTGTCCTGTATGTCTCCATTTGCCCATCTGTACAATGGGGATATAATCAGGTACCTTGAAGGGTCATGGTGAGATGTGAATAACAGCATGATTGTGAAGAGTGTCTAGTACCACTTTGGGCTAGTACAGGTATTCAACAAGTATGAGCTCCTTCTGACCACAGCCCTGGTCCTATCTTCTGTTTCTCACAGTGCCCTGTATGAACTTTGACCCTGGTGACCATCTGCTATTTTATTGATTGACATGATTATGGATATGGTTCCTGATATGCCTATCATATCAGGAAACAAAACCACTAGGAACTATTTTAATGGTCTGAGAGGATCTTCCTTGGTGGCTCAGATGGTAAAGAATCCAACTGCAGTGCAGGAGACCTGGATTCGATCCCTAGGTTGGGAAGATCCCCTGGAGGAGGGCATGGCAACCCACTCCAGTATTCTTGCTTGGAGAATCCCCATGGCCAGGGGAGCCTGGTGGGCTACAGTCCATGGGGTCACAAAGTCGGACACAACTGAGTGACTAAGCAAAGCACAGCACAGCACAGAAAGAATCTATTCCTCTTTCTAAAACCATGAATTTGGAATTTGACTTAGCGAATGATAAATGGGTAAGGGTTGTTTGTCCATCTCAGCAAGAAGAGCCAGAGACTTGCCACAGAGTCAGGGCTGTCAAGCCAGAAAGAGCAGAAGCAATAGTGTCCCTGGACAGACCACACCCCAGTAATGAAGGTCAGGGCTTTCATGAGTCCAGCCCTTTGAAGCCACACCATGAAGCTCTTATTTCACTGATGCCCAGCATGGAAGAGGAGTTCTGACTTAGCAAGAAGCCCAAGTAAAGTCTTTTATGAGTTGAGGGACTCTTCTGAGGAAACATAGCAAACCAAGGGGAGGGGCTTTTGACAACCAAATGAGTAAGAAAAGAAGGGTTGTCTTCCACATCCACACCCTCTGCAGAGGGGGTATAAATGCTCCCAGGAGGAAGGAGACTCACAACTCTGGCTTGGTGAACTTGGACTCTTGTGTTCAGTCGGGCACCTCGCTCCCTCCAGCACCATGTCTTACAGCTGCTGCCTACCCAACCTGAGCTTCCGCTCCAGCTGCTCCTCCAGGCCCTGCGTGCCCCCCAGCTGCTGTGGCACCACCCTGCCCGGGGCCTGCAACATCCCCGCCAACGTGGGCAGCTGCAACTGGTTCTGCGAGGGCTCCTTCAATGGCAGCGAGAAGGAGACCATGCAGTTCCTGAACGACCGTCTGGCCAGCTACCTGGAGAAGGTGCGGCAGCTGGAGCGGGAGAACGCGGAGCTGGAGAGCCGCATCCTGGAGCGGAGCCAGCAGCAGGAGCCCCTCTTGTGCCCCAACTACCAATCCTACTTCCGGACCATCGAGGAGCTCCAGCAGAAGGTGAGGGGCTGGGCACTCCATTGCCTCCAGCAGGAAGTTGTAGGGAGGGAATCCGAGATATGGTTAAGGAACAATATAAGCTATTCGATTGCCATTTTGCTTTTTCATTTTGTTTTCCTGAGGGTCCGTTTTAGGACCAGGACTGTTAGATCTGAGTATTTGCATAGTGTTAGCCTTTGTGGAGGTAGCAGCACTTTGCATAAATAAGCTGTAATTAAAAGCTGCCTCTGAATGCTTCCATGTATTTGCCGACTCTGGAATTATTACCCTGAGGTGTGAGAAAAGACAGCCCAAGAAGGAAGCTGAGAAAGCGAGACTTTTCGTAAGAACTGGGCCAATTTCTTTCTCCCTTATCTGGGCTTTTGGCTGCTCTAACCACTTGTTGATGTCCTCTTCTGGGTACTTAATTATCCTGACTCCATCATCTTGATCTAGAAGCCTCTGGGCTTCTCCTGGTGCCCAGTGCCCAGTGAGGGCATAGAATAGTTGATTAGAACTTGAAAAAGTGTAAGCTCCCTAGGAGGACCCAGCTATCCAGGATGGCTGGGCGCACATGGCTCTGTCTCTGACTCAAGCCCCTCCAATTGCTAGCCGACATATTTATCTTCTCCATTGAAATGAAAGTTTCTGAGGGCAGGATTTAGTGCTTACTCACTTTTCTATCTTTAGCTCCTGCAACCATGCCAGACATAGAGTAGGTTTTTAAAGAGAAACAATGTTAGTTATTATTATTATCAGCTTCTCAATATTTCTTATTAGGAAAGAAAAGGAAAAACTGTGTATGTACTGATACTTTCCTGGCATATGTCTGCATTCTTCCTCCCTCAAGTTTGAGCTCTCTAATATTGAGCAAGTATTGCACATGGGCAGTAATCTTAATATAAGATCCACTGTGATTTCTCATTCTATTTCTTCCATGTAAGTGAATTAGTAGGGATGCTGTTAACTAAAGATAACCAAGCTCATTCTAGAATGTTTTGGGTCTTCTAGATCCTGTGCAGCAAGTCTGAGAATGCCAGGTTGGTGGTACAGATTGACAATGCCAAGCTGGCCTCAGATGACTTCAGGACCAAGTGAGTGGGCAAGGGGGCTGTTGTCTTGCCTCTTTGCTGTCCTTCCTCTTAGCCTGTCTTCTATAACAACAAACATTGACAAAGTTTTGCTAACCAGAACTCGGAAACCCTTCTCCAGAGTCAGACTCCTTGCCTGCTTTTCTTTTCAGAGGACATCTTTGAATCCCATCCAGTGTAGAAGTCATGGTCCCCTGATGCTCCACTAAACACAGAATCCAATTAGGAGACTGGAGGAAGTGTATTAATTTTGGAAATCTCATGGTTTATGGGTTTTTATCACATTAAATCCACTGTCTCTTCATTTATTAGAAAATACTTGTTGGTGTTCAGTCACTCAGTTATGTCCAGCTTTTTGTGACCCCAGGGACTGTAGCACGCCAGGCCTCCCTGTCCATCACCATCTCCTGGAGTTTACCCAAGTTCATGTCCATTGCATTGGTGATGCCATCCAGCCATCAGTCCTTCCAATGAATACTGGAGCTTCAGCTTCAGCATCAGTCCTTTCAATGAGTCAGTTCAGTTGCTCAGTTATGTCTGACTCTTTGTGATCTCATGGACTGCAGCACACCATGCTTCCCTTTCTATCACTAACTCCCAGAGCTTGTTCAAACTCATGTCTATTGAGGTGGTGATGCCATCCAGTCATCTCATCCTCTGACACCCTCTTCTCCTTCTGCCCTCAATCTTTCCTAGCATTAGGGACTTTTCCAATGAGTTGGCTGTTTGCATCAGGTGACCTAAATACTGGAGCTTCAGCTTCAGCATCAGTTCTTCCAATGAGTATTCAGGGTTGATTTCCTTTGGGATTGACTGGTTTGATCTCCTTGCTGTCCAAGGGACTCTCAGGAGTCTTCTCCAGCACCACAGTTCAAAGGCATCGATTCTTACCAGTGCCTTTTCCTCCAGGCTCTTTGGCTCCATGTTGAAAACTTGAGTCAACGAGATGGCTGTAAAAACCACAAGCCCCAACTCCCAGATGTCTGACAAATCAAACCAAACTAGAGTCAAGGCCAGGCCTGACCCTGATTCTCTGCATCACAGGTACGAGACAGAGGTGTCCTTGAGGCAGCTGGTGGAGGCAGACCTGAATGGCCTGCGTAGGATCCTGGATGAGCTGACCCTGTGCAAGTCTGACCTGGAGGCCCAGGTGGAGTCCCTGAAGGAGGAGCTGATCTGCCTCAAGCAGAACCATGAGCAGGTGAAGCTCCCTAACAGGACCAAACTTGCTGAGGCCTGTTTCCAACCACAGTGGGGTGCGGGAGAGGCTCAACTAGCTGAGGAATCTGTTTTCCAAACAAAAAGGGATTTGTAGAGAATGAGTCATCTGATAGGAAGCAAGGGTTTTTCTGCTGGTGGCGAGAATGAGGGTGAAGGAAGTTGGCAAGCTCAGTAATAAGGAAAGGTCAACAGCCAGGCAGCACCCACAGCCTCTTCCATTCCCACGGTGGAGCACATGCGGCCACAGAAATCTTTTACCCCAATTCTTCAATTAGTCACTGGGGACACCAGCAAGACCACCCTGCAGAGAGGGCTGAGCTGGAAACACAACCCCACTCTACTCATTCAGAGCTCCTTCTGTTATTCGCGGAAAAGCACTCACATCATTGCTTCATTAGTTGCATGATAAAGAAGACAGATATTTTGTGCAAATTTTAAAATCCAGAACAATGTAAATGGTGATAGTTAATATTAATTGAGTGCTTGTTGTGTGCCAAACACTGTGCTAAGTGCTTTAGAACTCCAGAGACAGTTCTCATCTTACAGATGAAGCACTTGAGGTTTCTAAAAGCTTCTAGTCTAGAAAGTGGTAGGCATGAAATCCAATTCATTAGCCTTGAAATGAGCAGATAACTATTTCCTTTATCAAAAGCTAAACTGGTGAAATCAAGAAATGACCAGTTAGGTCTATTCTCTCCCAGGATGGCAGATTATGAAGTACGCATTCTTTGCTTCCTCTTTAGCTGGGTTGTATCTTTTTTTTTTTTTTTTTAACTCACAGCTAAGATTCAAACCATAGGCTATATGGTATACTGGCAAGAACACTAGACTGGGTGTTTGGGCTTTTAAAATTATGGTCTAGTGCATCTCAACTCAGTCCAAACCACTGCACCTCCAAGTAAGAAGTGGTATACTGAGTACAAGGGTGGAAAGAGGCCATGGACTTGAAAGCACTCTGTAAAGTAGAAGACACAGGTTACTCACTGAATATAGAACCCAGTTAATGAGAGGATCAGAGGGAATGGGGCTTCTGAAAGCTTAAGAATAATCACCAATGGAATTGCACTCTCCCAGAAGAGAGAATCAGGATCTTCTGAGATACTTTGAATTGTCCCCTTCCTCCACCAGGAAGTCAACACCCTGCGGAGCCAGCTGGGAGACCGCCTCAACGTGGAGGTGGACGCCGCCCCCACTGTGGACCTCAACCGCGTGCTCAACGAGACCAGGGCTCAGTACGAGGCCTTGGTGGAGACCAACCGCAGGGACGTGGAGGAATGGTACATCAGGCAGGTGAGCATCTCGGCACGTGGTCTCTCAGGACCCTCAGCCCCTTGGGGCCCTTCAGGTGGGGTCTGATTCTCTCTTCTGCCCTTTGGTGTTTCAGACTGAGGAGCTGAACAAGCAGGTGGTGTCCAGCTCAGAGCAGCTGCAGTCCTACCAGGCAGAGATCATCGAGCTGAGACGCACGGTCAACGCCCTGGAGGTGGAGCTTCAGGCCCAGCACAACCTGGTGGGTATTGATGAGACTCCTGGTGAGGAGGTGAGGTTGGGGAGTCAGGGGCACTGGGATGCCCTCCGGACCATCCTCTCCTGAACTCTTGGAGCTTGTGACTTGTTTGGAAGCGATGGAGAAGCCCCTGAAGGAGCAGCTCTGTGACTTTCCTCCCCTTCCCTCTGACAGAGAGACTCCCTGGAGAACACCCTGACGGAGACGGAGGCCCGCTACAGCTCCCAGCTGGCCCAGGTGCAGGGCCTGATCGGCAACGTGGAGTCACAGCTGGCGGAGATCAGGAGTGACCTGGAGCGGCAGAACCAGGAGTACCAGGTGCTGCTGGATGTGCGGGCCCGGCTGGAGTGTGAGATCAACACGTACCGGGGGCTGCTGGACAGTGAGGACTGCAAGTGAGTAGGAGGCTAGTAATGGTCTCCTTGGGGGCTCGTGAGGTGGCTATGAGGATGAAAGATCTTCTTGATGGAAATTAACTTATAGTTTCAAGCTTTTGACTGGAGGCACTCAGGACGTAGCAATACAATACTCTTATACAAAGTGTGTTTCGTATCTTTCTAACTCTTCATTTCACTTTCCTGTAACATGCTGTAATGGTGTTCTGCCTCCAGGCTCCCCTGCAACCCATGTGCCACAACCAACGCTTGTGAAAGGCCCTGCATCTCCAATCCTTGTGTCTCACGTGCTCGGTGTGGACCTTGCAACACCTTTGTGCACTAGAGGCCTCAGTGCCAGCAGGAGGTCAAGGGCTCCAAAGTCACATCTCAGTTCCACTTCTGGGAGCAGCCTTCAACCAGCATCAGCTTCCACTGAATTCCCAGCTAGATCCTTTAACACAAGAGGCTGCAAAGTCCACCAATGGCTCAGTCTGTCTTCTGAGTCCCACGAAGAAATCTACAGCCGGATCAAGTAATGTCTATGCTTACAATGATATATTTGCTTAATGTGTTATGCTCTAGCAAATACTTATCTGTGATTTTAAATAATTACATTAAGTATGATTGAGCTGGTAGGCAAGCTGTGAAACTGAACATAATTGGAAGAAATCTTCCTTGTCACTCTTTTGGTCTTTGGAGAAGTGATAAATATCCCTTGTTAATCTCTTAATAAATTCTTATTCTGGCACAAAAATAGTAATTGTCCTTTTCATTCATTCATTTCAAAATTGGGTGTCTTCTGTAGATAAAACAGAATCAGTGTTCTTCCCATCAGATGAAGGAGTCATCACCCCAATAGATGGTCTGTTGTTCAGTCACTAAGTTGTGTCTGACTCTTTGTGACCCCATGGACTGCAGAATGCCAGGCTTCCCTGTCCTTCACTATCTCTTGGAGTTTGTTCAAACTCATGCCCATTGAGTCCGTGATGCCATCCAACCATCTCATCCTTTGTCATCCCCTTCTCCTGCCTTCAATTTTTCCCAGCATCAAGGTCTTTTCCAATGAGTCAGCTCTTCACATCAGGTGACCAAAGTACTGGGGCTTCAGCTTCAGCATAAGTCCTTCCAATGAATATTCAGGGTTAGTTTCCTTTAGGATTGACTGGTTTCATCTCCTTACTGTCCAAACTACCCTCAAAGATATCTCCCTCTGCCATGGATTTTGTGTTTTGGAGGAAGATGATAGGAAAGGGATGACAAATCCACCAGAGAGTATCTGCAAGCATTTTCTGTCAAGTTCTTCAAAGGGAATCTGAGAGAACCACAGGAAGGGAATATCAGCATCATGTACCACTCTGCCCTCAGGGAGCAGAGTCCTGTAGGACGGAGAACAGATGTTTCTAATCTACTCCAAGATTTGAGAATCAGCCCTTTTCAGCAGAGAGGATCACTGTCTGAAATATCGGCAGAGGACCACATGCACAAAACAATTCTTTAGAGTTTGGTAGAGAAGAATCAGTAGAAAATATTTAAAAAATCAACTTCCAAAATGATTAACATGGATACAAGATAGGTCTCAAATCCACATAGAAAGTCACATCATCATTATTAATAAATGTTGCTTGTTTAGAATAAGAAGAGAAATAAATGGGTCTGGAACTCTCTAGTTCTAGTTAAAAAACTCTCTAGTTTTTTAAATTGTCTTTCAGCAGCAACAAAGAGGCAGGAAGAGAAAAAGAGAGCTCTCTCACAGGTAAGGTCCTTCCATTCAACTCTGGGCACTCCAGGCTTACGATCAATTTCTTTCTTCCATGGGGGCCTCAGCCCACCATCACCAAGGTCGTCAGTTCCTAGACACAGTGCTGTCATAGCCCAGAAGCAAGAGTACCAGAACCTGGGAACTGCCTCCCAACCCCTCTCTTCCCTCCACGTGAAACATGCAACACAAGGCTGGGACGAGTCTTACTCACCAGATGACAGCGTCAGATGTTGTTTACTTCCTTAAATTTCAGCCTGTTCCTTTGAGAGAGCACCTGGGGCTGGTGTCTCATGCTATGATGATCCCTGTACTTGGAGGCATGGCATACATACACATAATAAAAGAAAAAAAAGTCACCAGAGAAGGCCCGTACATGTAACAATCCTTAGTATTATTGCCATTGACCCTTTTAACCTTGAATACTAATTCTTGGGCTCTGAGTCTAATTTTAAGATTGTATATTCCCAGCTTCCTCTTAGGTCCTCTTTCCCTCCCTTTGACTGGTGTAACCTGGACTCCTGTTTTTCAATGTGGAGCTGGGGGTCATACAAGACTAACCTCCCCTTCTGTAGAGATGACTAATTTCTCCCGTTATTCCTGGTGTCCCTCTTCCCTGCTTGCTCATGGAATTCTAGGACCCAGAGTAGCATGAGTTTGACATGAGAGGAGGAATCATAGAGACTGGACTGTGATGGGGAGCCTTGTGGTGAGCAATGAAAAGAATATTGTCTGTGGGGAAATGTGGGAAGATGTGGGGTAAGGAATGTGGGATGGTCTGCCACGTCTCTCCTGGATGCCTGTTTTAACCTCTTGTCCCTTACAGGCACCTGCATTAGTTCCCTTTTGAGGGTAGCTGTATATGGGTGGCTCTGAGAAGGAGTCACTCACAGGATGGATTATTAAGAGGCTCAAGGGAGGACCTTGAGCAGAAGCAACCTGGAAAGGACCTCCATTTGGCCAAGAAGATGTGGAATATCCACCTGTGGGGATTGCCGTTTGCTCTGGAAAATCCTATAGCTGCTAAGGTCCAGAAGTCTTGTTCCATTGTTCTCTTGAAGAAATTAACAGAATTGTCCTCAGTCAGTTCAGTCACTCAGTCATGTTCAACTTTTTGTGACCCCATGGACAGCAGCACACGAGGCTTCCCTGTCCATCACCAACTCCTGGAACCTGCTCAAACTCATGTCCATTGAGTCGGTGATGCCATCCAACCATCCCATCCTCTGTCATCCCCTTCTCTTGCCTTCAATCTTTCCCAATATCAGGGTCTTTCCCAACGAGTTAGCTCTTCACACCAGGTGGCAAAAGTATTGGAGCTTCAGCTTCAGCATCAGTCCTTCCAAGGAATATTCAGGACTGATTTCCTTTAGGATGGACTGGTTGAATCTCCTTGCAGTCCAAGGGACTCTCCAGAGTCTTCTTCAACACCACAGTTGAAAAGCATCAATTCTTCGGTGCTCAGCTTTCTTTATGATCCGACTCTCACATCCATACATGACTACTGGAAAATCCATAGCTTTAACTAGACAGACTTTTGTTGTCAAAGTAATGTCTCTGCTTTTTAATATGCTGTCTAGGTTTGTCATAGCTTTTCTTCCAAGGAGCAAGTATCTTTTAATTTCATGGCTACAGTTACCATCTGCAGTGATTTTGAAGCCCAGAAAATAAAGTCTGTCAGGAGCCTTCATTTCCTCTCAGGAGCCTTCATTTTTCATCCAAGTCCTTGACTTTTTCTAGAATAGTCAAGTCATTTTCAAGAAGCCAATTTTGCATGGTTTTGGGTCCACCTTGGTGATGGACAGGGAGGCCTGGCGTGCTGCGATTCATGGGGTCGCAAAGAGTCGGACACGACTGAGCGATTGATTTGATCTGAAGGTGGGATCTACTCCATGAAGTCCTAGAACACAAAATACTGTTGATGTTGAAAAAGACTCAATCCCAACCCTTGCCTCAGGCCACTGTTTGTTACTCATCTGCCCATTTTGAGGATTTACCCCATGTCCATGCCTGGTGGGTGGGACAACCTTGATTATCCAACTTGCAGAAGAGGAACTTGCTCACGGGTGGGGTGGTCTGGTTCCAGAACACCTGCTCCCAGCTGCACTCCCAGCCTGTGGGTCTTGTGCTGGTGAGGGCCCAGAATAGCAGAACTGCTGTGGGTATTGGTACTCCCTTCTCAAATGTCCTCTTATCCACAGCCACATCTGGGCTCGTTCTATGTGCCAGACGGGGATACATAGGCATCACTATCTCCATTAAAATAAAGCTTCATTGATGGATAACTGACATACAATAAACTACGCATATGTAAAGCATGCAGTTTGGTAAGTTTTGACAACTGTACACACCAGAGAAGCATCACCACACATATCCACCATCCCCCAAAGTTTCCTTATGCTGCTTTACAATCCTCCCACTCCCACTCCTTCACCGGCCCCTTCTCCATTTTACAAACAGGCAAATTGAGTTTTCCGAACATCTGGAGCAAGAACAGAGACCACCTGGCTCTTCCCTTCTCCCTGCATATGTGGCTCATAAGGTCAGCAAAGTGTCCTGTAGTAGCAGTGTAGGGCTTCCAATGCTTGATAAGAGAGGAGCTTATATCTATTTACTGTCTACTTTTTTCTTTAAACCAGGGAGAACAGGGAATTATGGTCACTCCATAGATGGAAAGCTGAGAGTAGATTAAGAAAACTTGGCCAAAACCTGCAGGTCAGCGGTGGAACCAGGTTCTCATCTTTCTACCCATGAAATCTGGCTTTTCTCTCCATTCCAGCTTGGATCTGGTATGGTTGCCTTCACCTCCATGCCTTCAATGGAGCTGTTTTTAAAAAATTGCTTATTTATTTGACTGTGTTGGGTCTTAGTGGCAGCACACAGGATCTTCATTGCATCATGAGGATATTTTGTTGCAGTCCATGGACTCTCTAGTTGTGGTGCATGAGCTCAGCAGTTGTAGAGAGTGGGCTTAGTTGCTCCACAGCATGTGGGATCTTAGTTCCCTGACCAGGGATTGAACCCGCATCTCTAGCATTGCAAGGCAGATTCTTAACTACTGGACCACTAGGGAAGTCCCTCCAATGGTGCTTTGACTTCTCCCTCCATTCCCAGGGGAGCTGAAATCATATTTCCTAGACTGACACCTGTCCCACTGCGCCAGGCCTCCCAGGCACATGCGTTTAAAGTACCCCTGCAACCTGAGTCTTCCTTCCTTTGAAACAGAACGCCAGAGGACACTTGGGAGATGGTCGAGAGATTCTGGAACTTAGAGATGAATGAAATGGGAAATGGACTTCTTCTAGGCCAGGTTCATAGAAGAGACATATCTACAACATTACTTGGGCTTCCCTGGTGCCTTAACGGTAAGGAATCCGCTTGCTAATGTAAGAGATGTGGGTTTGATCTCTCTACCCACTCCAGTATTCTTGCCTGGGAAATCCCCATGGACAAAGGAGCCTAGTGGGCTACAATCCTGCTGCTGCTGCTGCTGCTAAGTTGCATCAGTCGTGTCTGACTCTGTGAGACCCCACAGATGGCAGCCCACAAGGCTCCCCCATCCCTGGGATTCTCCAGGCAAGAACACTGGAGTGGGTTGCCATTTCCTTCTCCAATGCATGAAAGGGAAAAGTGAAAGTGAAGTCGCTCAGTCGTGTCCGACTCTTCACGACCCCATGGACTGCAGCCTTCCAGTCTCCTCCGTCCATGGAATTTTCCAGGCAAGAGTACTGGAATGGGGTGCCATTGCCTTCTCCAGGGCTACAGTCTATGGGGTTGCAAAAGGGTCAGACACAACTTAGAGACCAAACAACATCAACAACATTACTTAGAAGTTCAGTCAGTGGGAGCACTGAGGAAGTTTGGATTCATTTGTTTGTTCAATGAATATTTATTAAGCACTTACCCTGGGCCTGTTCTTGTTCTCAGCACCAGAGTGTCTCAGTGGAGAAGATAGGGAGGATCATGCTCACTGAGAGTTCACAGAACAGTGGAGGACACAGGCAGTAAATAAGATGCACTGAGTAAACCAGTCCAGCAGGAAGAGGATTTTATTTTCTTTATTTATTTAAGAAGAGGCTTTTAAACAATGGAAAGCACCAAGAAGAAAGGAAACCAAGGTGATGGATGGGGTCTGGGCAATAGTAGTTACCATGGTCAGGGCTGGGCTTTCTAAGAGGTGGTATCTGAGCTAACCCTGGAAAGTGAGATGCTGCAGACCAGAGGAAAAGGGCATTCCAGACAGAAGGACATCAAGGGAGGGAATGAGGCTGGTGCCTTTGAAGGAGGAAGGAGGGCCAGTGATGGAGTGACAAGCCAGGGAGGAGCCATAGGACCTGGGGCTAGCAGTAGCCTCCCCAGCTCTGGGAACATCTGATTGCATTTTTAAGTAAAGAGGAAAGCCTTAGAAAGGCTAAAATGGTGCCCCTAGCACCAGAGACTTGGCAATATAATGCTATTTTAAAATACTCATTTAGGTAAGAAGATTCTGCCTAAATCAAACATAGAGAAGATTCTTGGCTGAATTTAACATTGAGAACTGTATTACCATTTAGAGATTGATTCCCAGTATTTACCTTCAATTGGCATCTTGGGGGCATTTATCTAGTTTGGACTTTCTTCCCATTTCAGCTCTTTATAAAGTGTTTACCTTCTCTGAAAAGAGTTTGGAGCCCAAATAATAATTTTTCACAGAGATATCCAGGAACTCTTGTAGTGGCTAAAGGAGTATCTGACCAAATGGAAAAGAAATAAAATGGTAAAATTATAACACTGAAAAACGTTTTTTTGGGGGCTGTCTCAAGGAGGCTTCTGGGGGCTAATCACTAAGTCATCAGCCAGGGAAATGATCTAAGCTGAAGATACTCACTATTTTAACCCCCTGAGATCCACTGATGCTTAGAAACATTGATAAAAAGAATTACATATCTCTGATCTTTCACACAGAGCACAGGATAGGAATTGACTAAATAATGATCAAATTTTCACCCCCTTCCCTTGTAAAAATAAGACAATAATCTTTCAAATACAGTCCCCTGTTTGGCAAGTGATTTCACAAGAACACTTGGAAATCTGGGGGAAAAAACAGGCTAAAATGACGGATTTGATTGACATTGATGTTAAAAGGAGCAATTAGTGGCTGAGTGGGAAATAGATCAGCTGACACTAACATTTAAAACTAGAGGGTAGTGGATGACTTCCCAGGTGGCGCTGGTGGTTAAGAATCCACCTGCCAATGCAGGAGACTCAAGAAACATGGGTTCAATCCCTGGCTCAGGAAGATCTCCTGGAGTAGGAAATGGCAACCCACTCCAGTATTCTTGCCTGGAAAATTTCATGGACAGAGGAGCCTGGCAGGCTACATTTCCTGGGGCTGCAGAGAGTTGGACATGACTGAGCACAGAGCACAGCAGATGGTGTGTGTGTGTGTGTGTGTGTGTGTATGTGTGTGTGTGTGTGTGTGTGTATAAGTTGCTTCAGTCACGTCCGACTCTTTGTGACCCTACGGACCGTAGCCCACCAGGCTCCTCTATGGGATTCTCCAGGCAAGAATACTGGAGTGGGTTGCCAGGCCCTTCTCCAGGAGATCTTCCTCACCTAGGGATCAAAACCATGTCTCATGTCTCCTGCCTTGGCAGGTGGATTCTTTACCGCCAGCACAGAGGATGGCAGTTCTAGTCAAATGCTTTGTTCTGTTTTGTTTTGTTTTGTTTCAAAGAGTGTCACTGCGCTTACAACATCTCACAGTCCTCATCCAAAACAGGAAAGTCAGATAAGAAGTGCCCAAAGTTAAAAGAACTGATAAAAAGAAGATGTGATCGTGATGAGACCTGTCCCTTGTTACTGTGAAACTCACAGACACCTTGATGAGGGTGTGTCCCAGGTAGAGAGATGGGCTCTTACCGGAGCCCATGGCAGGTGTGCTGGATGGTATTGGTCTCTTACTCTCACTTTTTGACGTGCAGGGACAAGCACGGGTCTGAAATTTAAGGGAAGTCAGGACAGATTCGCCGCTCTCTTGGTCAAAGACAGATTTATAAGACATTAAACCATGTGCTCAGCAGCGGCAAGAAATGTTGGCGTCTACATGAGATGATTTCATGTAGCAGCAGAAATGAAATTTGTGGTGGCCCTGATGAACTAAAGCTTGGAACATGACACGCTGGAGGGTGCATGTATTTAAGGTTTTTTAAATGGTTCAAAGACCAAAAGAGAGAGAATATGAAGCAAGTCCCAGAAAAGTCTTGGCTATGAAATAGTTTACTTCTGTTTACCATCACACATTGAGGACTGAGATTCAGATAGATTCAGATAGAGATTCATCCAGATTGGATGAATCCCAATCTGGAATCAGGATTGCTGGGAGAAGTATCAACAACCTCAGATATGCAGATGATACTACTCTAATGGCAGAAAGTGAAGAGGAACTAAAGAGCCTCTTGATGAGGGTGAAAGAGGAGAGTGAAAAAGCTCACTTAAAATTCAACATTCAAAAAATTAAGATCATGGCATCCAGTCCCATCATTTCATGGAAAATAGATGGGGGAAAAGTGGAAACAGTGACAGATTTTAGTTTCTTGAGCTCCAAATCACTGTGGATGATGACTACAGCCATAAAATTTTAAAAGATGCTTGGTCCTTGGAAGGAAAGCTATGACAAACTTAGCATATTAAAGAGCAGAGACATCACTTTGCTGACAAAAGTCCATGTAATCAAAGCTCTGATTTTTCCAGTAGTCATATACAGATGAGACACAACTTAGTGACTGAACGACAACAGCAGCAGTTCTCTATCTGAATGGCAGCCTCTATCTGAACCTCAGCCCTCAGTGTGTGGCTTGACCTGTCTGAGCTTCAGACTCTTAATCTTTAAAGTGGGGAGAATAAGACCCACCTCAGAGCTTTTTAAATAAGGATGAGATGATGCTGGTAAAGGTGCTTAACCCAATGCCTGATACACAGTATGTGCTCAGTCGCTTCAGTCATTCCAACTCTTTGCAACCCTTTGGACTGTAGCCCATCAGGCTTCTTTGTCCATGGGATTCTCCAGGCAAGAATACTGGAGTGGATTGCCATGCCCTCCAACAGGGGATCTTCCTGACCCAGGGATAGAAATTCTCTTATGTCTCCTGCATTGGGAGGCACTAATGCCACTTAGGAAGCCGCTGAAAGGGAGTAAATTCCTAGTAAACATTCATGTCCTTAGGGTCCTATCCCTGTGCTGCGATCCCCAGTTCTATTGACCAGGCCCAAGGCACAGCCTTGAAATTCAAAGGTTTTGCTGACTCAGATCCTTTGACGCCCAGGTTAGGAAGCTTGCTTTAAGTTCGCTCAAGTTCAGGGCTGTAGGAAACTGACAAGATGAGGGTAACAGGCTGAGGAATCTGAGCTGGAGAGCAGAGACTGAGAAATAAGTGAATTCAGGTGTGTGTGTGTGTGTGTGTGTGTGTGTGTGTGTGTAGTGTTGGGAGGGAAGAGGAGGATTAAAATATCAAGCTAGTGGAACTTTCACCAATTCTGGCAATCAGAATTTCCAAACTGAAAGATAAAAATAAAGCAGACGTTTGGTGTCAAGGTCATGGTCATTTAAGTCATGCATGGAAATTGGTTTTCACTTATATCTATCTTATACATGCGGAAGCAACGTTTAAGTTTATTGTGAAAGACCTGGATAAAATTTAACATGTATCTCATTTTAATAACAATTTCATACTGGCATATGCTACCTTTATCACTGTTTGTGGAGCCTGGTTGGCTGTTGACCATGGAGACAAGTTAGTGCAGAAATATTGATTATCAGCAACCTGGACACTGGGGGATGGAGCCATGTGTGGTCCATCCTGCAAGGGCACACTCGGGCCATGTGCAGTAATGTGCAAGTACACACCACCACGGAGATCGGGTCTGAGGAGGGTGTGCTCTGGGGGCAGGGAGAGAGCATTGGTGGGAAAGTTTCATGTCTGTTCTTGTTAGAGTCTTAATGAGGTCGGTTCTCCAAGGCAGCGTACCTTGTCCTGAGATGCAGAAGCACAGGTAGGCTGGTGGGAGGATGGGTGGGGAAGTCTCCAGAATCACACAACTGAGATATGGTGAGCCCCATGCTGGCAGGACTGGCTCCTGAGGCTCGACATTTGGACTTCAAGGATTTTAGAAAAGAGAATGTCTGTTTTGTTCCTCGTGTTTAACTGAGGGTTCACCTTTCTGCTCTGAGGCTGGTATTGAGAGAGAGAGAGAGACAGAGAAAGACGGAGAGACAGAGAGAGGAAGACAGAGTTAGAAAAAGAGAGAAGGAGAAGAAGAGGAAAGAGGAGAAGGAGGAGAGGGAGGAGGAAAGGAAGCAAGCAAAGGGCCAGGCAACCCGACTGACTCTACTACAGCATCTTAGCCCCTCTCAGCGTACTTCATCACTTTGGTCTTTGTGAACCTGTTTCTGCTCTATCTTGGCCTAATCTCCCAGTTCTAGTCTCAGGTTTGCCCTTTATTTGTTGTCATGTAGTCACTAAGTCATGTCCATGTCCGTCTCTTTGTGACCGTGTGAATTGCAGCACGCCAGGCTTCCCTGTCCTTCACTATCTCCTGGAGTTTGCTGAAACTCCTGCTGCCTTCGCCTCTTTGCCCTTTATATTTAATGGGAAATCCAGTTTTTCTAATCCTCAACTTGTGTGCCCAGGGACACTGTTTGCCCCCATCCTCCAGCTCACGCTGTTTTTGTTCTCCCCATTCAGGTCTATAATAACCCACGTGTGCCATTGGTGAAGTGGATAAAGGCTCTCTTTCTGGCTGGACACAGTCCACAGGTGCCTGGTTTGGCAAACAGGACATAAACTGGCCTTCAGGTCTATGCAACCCCACAGCTGGGTGCTCTTGTGCCTGGCATGATTCTTACAACCGTGTGTGGCAACCATGAGATACAACCTGCTCCAAGTCTGACCCCTGGACTCCATACAGGCCTTTGTGTCTAAATAGGCCCTTGAGTCAGATAGCTTAAAAACTTTGAAGAATTTTCACATTTCCTAACTAATCCTCGTGGTGCTTTGTATGGCAGACACATAGAAGACACACAACAGGGGCTCAGTAAGTAACAACCTGCCTGCCTGAAATTGCTAACTCATTTAGGGCAGATGAGGCAATGAGCCCAGAGAGGTTGCCTGAGCAATGTCACACAGCAAGAAAATACTTTTTACTCATTAAGAGGAGATGCTCTTGGGTATCTCTGAGAAGAACAAGAAACATGTAGGTACACGGTTATCTTTTTCTAATGAGAAGGGAGTAATTCCCGTTTCTTTTAACCTTGGCACTGTGTTCTTTGAAGGCGGTATGTCATTTCTACATTAACAAACATGACACTTATAGGATTAGACATGAAACTTCATTGTGAAAGAATTTTGATGACAAGAACGGGGTACAGAGAGTAATATTTGAAATAAGCCCAATATAAAAGAGACATTAAGTAAAGAACTAAAGTAGTTTGACTAAACAAAGATGGGATTAATGCCAAGAGTTTTTCTTGTTCTTCTTGGAGGTGCTTAAGTAGACCCAGAAAGTTGTCTGTGATGCGCGTAACACAGTGCTGCCTGGTGAGCCAAGACTTGAAAGCTTTGGTTTCTCCCTGTTGCTTTTTTTACAGAGGGCAGGGCACATTCTGCTAAACAAAAAGCTGATCAACAGTGACAAAGAAAGGTACACATTCTAGAAAGGTTTGAATTTTAGTTGAGAGGGGCAGGGTGTGTCTAAAGAAACTCGTTTCTTCTTTAGTTAAGCTGTGACTGATAATAAAGGAAGACCTGGTGAAAAATGAACCTTTTGTTTGAAACAAAGAGTTCTTTCAAACTCATACTAATTGCATATCCAATTAACTAAGTTAACTGAAAAATGCTAGTTAATGTTTATGTCTGTAATTTAAAAATCTTGGACTTGTATATATCTTTATAAAAGCATGAAATGCTAGAAGGACATACAATTAAATTCATGATTGTGTTTGTCTCTGGGAAGAAGGGATTGGAATTCAAATGGCTATGAAAGTCAAAGAAGTTCTCTCTGTTATCTCTGATGCTGAATTTACTTGAATTCTTAACATAGAGCAAATAAGAAAAAAAAATATTGACACCTTACGATCAGTATCCTAAGTAGAGAAGCATAGACCTTAAGATAAATTTCCTCTGCTCTTTCCTTCTTCTTCTTTTTTTTGGTTTTAATGTCAGGGTCTTTAAGTTTTGTTGTTGTTGTTGTTCAGTAACTAAGTCATGTCTGACTCATTGTGATCCCATGGACTGCAGCATGCCAGGCTTCCCTGTCCTTCACAATCTCCTGGAATTTGCTCAAACTCATGTCCATTGAGGCGGTGATACTATCCAACTGTCTCATCCTCTGTCATCTCTTTCTTCTGCCCTCAATCTTTCCCAGCATCAGGGTCTTTTCCAATGACCTTTTTAAAATTCTTGTCAAAACAAACCAGACACAGAACTGAGTAGAAAAGCAAGCCAGTCTCTTTATTTCAGCCAGTGCTGGCTGTGGTAATCCTGGGCATTAGACCTTCAAATCTTAATGGTGAATTGTTTACCTGATGGAAACTTTTGGTAGAATAAGCTGAGTAACCAAGGGGATACACATTCTTGTGCTAGGTCCTGGACTCCCAACAGCCACAAAGTAATGGCAAATGACATTTGGCCAGATCCTTGCAATTAGGTAGTCCTGTAAAGATATCTATGATTTTCATTCTTATTATAATAAGGGTAAAGGAGGGTAAGTGAGATAAAGGCCTCATTATAAAAGATCTAGCTGTTTTATGCTTTTAATCTAACTGCTTTTTCTTTATGTGCAATATTGGAAGTATTTAATATCTCAAAGTTTATTGAAATTAGAGAAATGTGAGGAGCAGAAAAGATAGTCCATGGTGAATTGTTGAATCTCCATTCTCAAGAAGTCTGGGGTTCTCCTGGAAGCACTGTAAAGTTTGTACATAATGAGCATCCCTCGCTCCATGATAGACTGGGAAACACCATATTCAAGATGAATACGGAAATGTTCTCAAGCACAAAAGCATCAGTAAATAAATGTATGGTTACCAAACATGTGGGCAATCAAGTTTCTCTAAGACATCTGTCTTGTGGACTCGTTATCCTTCTTGTTCAGATCAGAGAAAATTTTTTGTTCAGAATGAGTTTCCTTTTTCAAATACAATTCCCTGATTTTTACTAAAAATATCTTCCAGTAGTATGCTTCTTTGTGAGAATTTTTACAACAGATGATTAATGTTATGTATCAACTTGATTGGGCAAAGGGATAACCAGATAGCTGGTATACATGATTTCTGGGTGTGTCTGAGAGGATGTTTCTGGAAGAGATTAGCATTTCAGGCAGTAGTCTGAGTAAAGATCACCCTCCCCAATGCAGGTGAGCATTAGCTGGTCCATTGAGGGTTTGAATAGAACAAAAAGGTAGAGGATGAGTGAGTTTGCTCTCACTGCCTCCGCTGGGAGATCCATCCCCTCTCCCCCTTGGACACTGGCACTCCTGATTCTTAGAATTTCAGACTCGGACTGATCACTGCCTCCGCTGGGAGATCCATCCCCTCTCCCCCTTGGACACTGGCACTCCTGATTCTTAGAATTTCAGACTCGGACTGATCACTGCCTCCGCTGGGAGATCCATCCTCTCTCCCCCTTGGACACTGGCACTCCTGATTCTTAGAATTTCAGACTCAGACTGAAGTTACCCCCCCAGCTCTCCTGGGTCTCTGGCTTGCAGATCACAGATCATGGGACTCAGCTTCCATAATCATGTGAGCTAATTTCTATAATAAATTCCCACTTATACTTATATCTATCCTTTTAGTTCTGTTTCTCTGAAGATCCCTGACTAATACATGGAGGCAGGGTTCCAAGATGGAAGGTACTAAAGTTTGTGGTGACATGAATATGCCCAAACACAAAGCACAGGATTGGGAAGCTTTTCCCGGGAATAGGAGACTGGGAATGGAGATGCATGTGCATTCAACATCAACCATCTTTTGTGATCCTCAGAGTTCTCTGACATTGGTGAGCACGTAGATATTGAATTTGCCTTCAGAGCTGGATGAAAGGGCTTCTCTTCCTTTTTTTTTTTTTTTTTCCAATGTCTTTCCCATAATTTCTTGCTAATGGAGGGAGAGAGAGAAGAAATAGACTGAGATGCGAAGTATGGTTCTGTTAAAGAGTTATTAGCCAAGCTGAAGAAATGGCTAGTATCAGACACCTTTGGCTTTGGTTTTGTTTTGGGGGAGAAAGAAGGGAGAACAAGCAAAAAATAATGACAGTAGGTCATTAGCATTCGACAGGTGGTTGGGGAGAGGATTGCTTGGGAGGGGAGAGAGACTGTATGAGGAGAGAACCACAACAATGTCTCTTATCCCCTGTCTTCTTACAGCAGACTTTGCTGGTTTTCCTGTTGACATAAACCCTCTCTACGAATCAAGGTGAGGTTCTGACTGTAGAGGAAGTGACACTATGTGACTTTTTTTGATAAAATATGAACCATTTATTTGTTAAAGGTAAAGCAAGAAAATGCTACTTCAATAAAATTTTTAAAAAATGCAAGCCATTAGGTTAAATATTAATTTCAATGTCTACAATAATGGTTACCTCTGCTATTTAAGGAAGACATTATTCTACTGTGTAGTCGACAAGCACATTTTTTAAAAAAGTATTTATTTTAATTGGAGGATAATTACTCTATAATATTGTGACAGCCTCTGCCATACATCAACATTAATCAGCCATAAGCATACATGTCGGAGAAGGCAATGGCACCCCACTCCAGTACTCTTGCCTGGAAAATCCCATGGACATAGGAGCCTGGTAGGCTGCAGTCCATGGGGTCGATAAGAGTCGGACACGACGACTGAGCGACTTCACTTTCACTCTTCACTTTCATGCATTGGAGAAGGAAATGGCAACCCACTCCAGTGTTCTTGCCTAGAGAATCCCAGGGACGGCAGAGCCTGGTGGGCTGCCGTCTATGGGGTTGCACAGAGTCGGACACCACTAAAGTGACTTTGCAGCAGCAGCAGCAGGCATATGTGTATCCTCTTTCTTCTGAACCCCCTCCCACCTCCCTCCCAAAAGGGCAATTCAGCTTCCACCTGGTTCTCCTGGACTGCTATGAGGAGA
>NW_011494752.1:1718914-1732810 GCF_000754665.1 Bison bison bison
ACCATGCTGCTGCTGCTGCTAAGTCACTTCAGTCATGTCCGACTCTGTGTGACCCCATAGATGGCAGCCCACCAGGCTCCACCATCCCTGGGATTCTCCAGGCAAGAACACTGGAGTGGGTTGCCATTTCCTTCTCCAATGCATGAAAAGTGAAAGTGATGTCGTTCAGTCGTGTCTGACTCCTAGTGACTCCATGGACTGCAGCCTACCAGGCTCCTATGTCCATGGGATTTTCCAGACAAGAGTACTGGAGTGGGGTGCCATTGCCTTCTCCTCCAAAGACCATACCTGTACCTGTAGGTATTTTCTAGCTTGTCTTTTCTTTCTTTAAAGATAGCACTGTACTTGATTATAATTGTGTTTGATCATCTCAGTGTCTGAACCGTAGTCTATTTATGATCTATCACTGCTACTGGTTCTCACTCATGGTGTGCTTAGTCATATGTTTGACTGTGAGCTGGTCACAGTCTTGTATCTGTGAGAGTAGGCTACATTGCAGTTATTGCAGTAATAAACAACTCTCAAATTTCCCAAATCTTATCACAATGAGAGCTTATTTCTTGCTCATGCTCCATGTCCAACACATGTGATTAGGAGGCTCTACTTACTCAAGAACTCAGACTGACAGTAGCTCCAATTCTAGATATGCTTCCACAGATCAGCCTGAGAGGGTGAAGAAAAAGTGGCAAATTGCAAACCTGCTTCATAAACACATTTACACATTATTAGACAGAGCAAGTCCCTTAGTCATGCCTAACTTCCAAGGAGACAGAGAAGTGCATTACTGCAATGATCCTGAAAGGCAGAGAGAGAGGAAAATACTTGGTGATAGAAATAATGATTGCCACATTAATTTTCTTTGGAACATCACTTGTGGGACTTTGTTGAGGTAGGAGGATGGTATGTTCCTCCAGAAAAGATTTGCTTTTGTTTCTGCCGGTGCACTGGGACACTATCAGTCAAAGCCATCTTTCAGTTCATGGCCTGAAGTTTTTATAATCATCCAGGTAATATATAAGACAAATTTCCTTAAGTGCCTTGGTGGTAGGAGTGTGTGGGTGGAGCCTGTGTCTGGGTTGAGCCTGTGTCTGGGTCACCATTGCACCAAGGGTGTGGCCCTTTGAGGGTCCCAGCTTTATGGAGGAGAGGTTCTCCTAGAGGCATCTCCACCTTGGGTAGATTCTGGATCTTCTGTTTCTGTCTGAGAGGTCATGAAAATTGCAGTTCAAGTTTTCCAACTTTAGCAAAGTTTTTGAGAGAGAAGCATTTTTAGTGCTGAATTCACCTCTCTGAGTACCTGCTTTACTTGTTCTTTGATAATCACTTGGCACTTTGTATTATCTTGTCAGAACTTGATGCTTTTAAGAAGACTCAAACCTAAAAAAATATGGCATGTTTAGTTGTTTTCATGATGCAGGTTAATCCAAGTAACCTAACCTGACATACCATCTGAAACAGACCCTTTGGGGCTTTACTGTGTAATATAGAAGCCACTGGCACATGCAATTATTTCACTATAAATGTATTAGCAATAGATAATATTAAAAATTCAGTTTCTCCATCACAAAAGCCACAGTTCAAGTGCTCAGTGGCTGTAAGTGTCCAGTGGTGTTCCATATTGGACAAAGGAGATGGGCATTTCTATTATTACAGAGAGTTCAGTACTGTTTCTGGATCCAGGATTGAGTGAAGCATTGATTGAAAATGATGAAAGGTGAGTGAGTGACATTTGTTTATTTCCACTCCTGTTGCCCTTGCCTGAGAGACAGATTCAAAAAAGTATTCCTAAGACTGATGTCAAAAAGTTTGTTGCTTATTTTTTTTCTTAGCAATTTTATGATTTCAGGTCCTACATTTAGGTCTTTAGTCTATTTTGAATTTATTTTCATGTATTATGTGGGAAAATGTTCTAGTTTGTTTCATTTACATTTTCTTGTTGTTGTTCAGTTGCTCAGTTGTGTCCGACTCTCTGTGATCCCATGGACTGCAGCACACCAGGCTTCCCTGTCCTTATCATCTCCCGGAGCTTGCTCAAGCTCATGTCCATTGAGTCAGTGATGCCATCCAACCGTCTCATCCTCTGTTGTCTCCTTCTTCTCCAGCCTTCAGTCTTTCCCAGCATCAGAGTCTTTTCTAATGAGTTGGCTTTTCACACCAGGTGGCCAAAGTACTGGAGCTTCAGCTTCAGCATCCGTCCTTCCAAAGCATATTCAGGATTGATTTCCTTTAGGATTGATCTCTTTGCAGTCCAAGGGACTCTCAAGAGTCTTCCCCAATGTCACAGTTCAAAAGCATCAACTCTTCAGCCTTCCTTATGGTCCAACTCTCATATCCATGCATGATTACTGGAAAAACCATAGTTTTGACTGTATAGACCATTGTTGGCAAGGTAATGTTTCTGCTTTTTAATATACTGTCTAGGTTTTCCAAAGCTTTTCTTCCAAGGAGCAAGCGTCTTTTAAGTTCATGGCTGTCTTTATAATTATTAAGGTAATATATAAGACAAATTTTATAATATTTGAAATTAAACCCTAACCTAACCCTAACCCATCTGCAGTGATTCTGGAGCCCAAGAAAACAAAGCCTGTCACTGTTTCCGTTGTTTCCTCATCTATTTGCCATGATGAGATGGGACCAGATGCCATGATCTTAGATTTTTGAATGTTGAATTTTAAGCCAGTCTTTTTGCTTTTACATTTATTCATCCAACTTTTCCAATACCACTTATTGAAGAGACAGTCTTTTCCCCCATTGGATACTCTTGCTAACTTTGCTGTAGATTAATTGACTTTATGTGTTTGGTTTTATTTCCGGGCTCTCTATTCTGTTCTACTCATCTATGTCTCCAGTCTTGTGCCACTACCATACTGTTTTGATTACTATAGCGTTGTAGTATACTTTGAAGTCAGGGAGTGTGATACCTCCAGCTTTGTTCTTCTTTCTCAAGATTGCTCTAACTCTTTGGGGTCTTTGGTGGCTCCATGCAAATTTTAGGTTATTTGTTCTAGTTCTGTGAAAAATGCCATGAGTATTTTGATAGAGATTGCATTGAATCTGTAGATATCTTAGGGTAGTATGGACATTTTAACAATATTAATTCCCACAGGATATGTTTTCATTTTTTGTGTTTTCAATTTTTCACCAATGTCTTATTTTCAGATTACCGGTCTTTCCCCTTCTTGGTTAAATTTATTCCCTGGTATTTTATTCTTTTTCATTTGACTGTAAATGGAATGGTTTTCTTGATTTCTATTTGTAATAGTTCATTATTAGTATATAGAAAAACAACAGATTTATGTATATAATTCTGTATTCTGCACCTGAATTCATTCATTAGTTCTAAGAGCTGTTTGGTGGAGTCTTTAAGCTTTTCTATATGTAGTGTCATAGCACCTGCAAATAGTGAGAATTTTACTTCTTCCCTTCCAATTTGGCCTTTTACAAGTCTTTTATTTGTCTGATTGCTGTGGCTAGGAAGTTTTTGCACAGTGAAGGAAACCAATGAGACAAAAGGCAGACAACCCACTGAATGGGAGAAGATATTTGCAAACAGAATGCCCAAAAAGAAGTTAATATCCAAAACATACAAGGAATGTATACAACTCAATAAAAAAAAAAAAGGCCAAATTTCAAAACAGGTAGAGGACCTAAATAGGCATTTTCCCAAAAAAGACATGCAGGTGGCCACATGCAAGAAGCAGGTGGAAAGACACTCTACACCACTAATCATCAGGGAAAAGCAAGTCAAAAACCACAATGTGATATCACCTCACAACTGTCAGAATGGCTATCATCAAAAAGATAACAAAGAGCAAGTGTTGGTGAGATGTGGAGGAAATGGAACCCTAGTATACTCTTGGTGGAAACAAATTTATGCAGCCCCTATGGAAAATAGAATGGAGGTTCCTCAAAAAATAAAACATAGAACTGCTTTATAATCCAGCCATTCCACTCCTGGGCATTTATCCAAAGAAAATAAAAACATGAATTCAAAAGATATATGCACCCCAAAAATTCATTGCAGCATTAATTGCAATAGCCAAGATATGGAAGTAACCTGTGTCCATCAACAGATGAATGAATACATAAAGAAAATGTAGTATATCTATCTATACACAAACACGATAGAATATCAGTCTTACTTAAAGGAGAATGAACTTTTGCCTTTTGCAGCAACACAAATGGACCTGGAGGGTAAGCTCAATGAACTAAGTCAGACAAAGGCAAATAGTGTGCATATTTCACTTATATGTGGAATCTTAAAAAAAAAAAAAGGAAACCCATAAACAGAAACAGATTCACAGATACAAAGAACAAACTAGTGCTTACAACAGCAGAGAGGGGTGGGAGAGGAGCAAAATAGATGAAGGAGATTAAGAGGTGCAAACTAGCAGTTATAAAATAAATAAGTCACAGGTATATAACACACAGGCCTGGCATATGTGGGGTCGCAAAGAGTTGGACACGACTGAGCAACTGAACTGAACAAGGGACATAGTCAATGTTTTATAATAATTTTGTATAATGTATAATGTATAAAATATTGAATCACATTGTACACTAGAAACTAATACGATATTATAAGTCAACTATACTTCAGTTAGAGAAAAGATGAGTGAAGAAAGGTGACAGAGACCTCATTCTCTTCTAGTTGAATGCTTTGATTGTATCGCACTGCAGGGAGTGATCTCACATTCATTTATGATCTCATTTAATTCTTTAAGGAATATTGTACACGCTCACCATAGAGTAGCCACTGGATGTAAACTGGTGCATAAAGCTATAATCTCTGTGGTTGTGCAGCTTACAGTTACTTTAAGATATTCTTACTTGAGACTTACCTTAAGACAAAGAGGCAATTTTCTGTGGTATCTATAAGAAAGCCTGACATAGAAGAGGGGATGGACTTCAGAAGCAGACAGATCTGGGTTCAAATTCAAGCCCTGCATCTTCCAGTGAAAGTTTTTGACTTTCACAAGCCTCAGTTTCCTCATGTACAAAATAAAGATAATACTACTTATTGTATATGGTTATCTTGAGTTAAGGGGCATCTCCCGTGGCTCAGTCAGTAAAGAATTGCTTGCAATGCAAGAGACGCAGGAGATGCAGTTTGATCCCCCTGTTAGGAAGATTTCCTGGAGGAGGGCATGGCAACCCACTGCAGTATTCTTGTCAGGAAAGTCCCATGGGCAGAGGAGCCTGGTGGGCTACAGTCCATGGGGTCACAAAGAGTTAGACATGACTGAAGTGACTAAGCACACATCTTGAATTAACCAAGAAAACACATATAAAGTGTATAGTGCAGTACATGGCACACAGGGAAAGGGCTGATAATGTGCCAGTGATGGCTAATTGGACACATGATTTAAATAAATGCTATGTAATCAGCACCCCACTCCAGTACTCTTGCCTGAAAAATCCCATGGATGGAGGAGCCTGGTAGGCTGCAGTCCATGGGGTCGCTAAGAGTCGGACACGACTGAATGACTTCACTTTCACTTTTCACTTTCATGCATTGGAGAAGGAAATGGCAACCCACTCCAGTGTTCTTGCCTGGAGAATCCCAGGGACAGAGGAGCCTGATGGGCTGCCGTCTGTGGGGTCACACAGAGTCGGACATGACTGAAGTGACTTAGCAGTAGCAGTAATCAGCTTCTACATCAAACCATGTTTCTGTTGAGTTGCTACTGGTGAGGTCAGAATTGGAGCATAGCTTGTGTTTGTCTGTAAAAGAAACACCAGAAGCTGCATGTGTAATGTCACTTGGCAAACACTAGAGGCCAGCAGAAGAGACACCATGCACAGGTTTTTAATAACTCCTGCTGCAACTCTCCCTTCCTGGATCACAGCCTTGTGGTGATTACTCAAGGGGCTTGCGTAACTCAGTGAAGCTATGAGCCATGCTGTGCAGGGCCACCCAAGATGGGCAGGTCATAATGAAGAGTTCTGACAAAATGTGGCCCATTGGAAGAGGAAATGGCAACCCATTCCAGTATTCTTGCCTGGAGAACCCCATGGACAGCATGAAAAGGCAAAAAGATAGGACACTGGAAGATGAGACCCCCAGGTTGGAAGGTGTCCGATATGCTACTGGGGAAGGGTGGAGGGTAATTCCTAACACCTCCAGAAAAAAATGAAGCAGCTCCGCCAAAGTGGAAATGATGCTCAGTTGTGGACGTGTCTAGTGGTGAAAGTAAAGCCCAGTGCTACAAAGAACAATGTTGCATAGGAACCTGGAACGTTAGGTCCATGAATCAAGGTAAATTGGACATGGTCAAGCAAGAGATGGCAAGATGAACATCAACGTCTTGGGAATCAGTAAACTAAAATGGATGAATTTAATTCAGATGACCATTATATCTACTAATGTGGGCAAGAATCCCTCAGAAGAAATGGAGTAGCTCTCATAGTCAACAAAAGAGTCTGAAATGCAGTACTTGGGTGCAATCTCAAAAGCAATAGAATGATCTCAGTTTATTTCCAAGGCAAACCATTCAACATCATAGTAAACCAAGTATATGCCCCAGCCACTGATGCCTAAGAAGTTGAAGTCGACTGGTTCTATGAAGACCTATAACACCTTCTAGAACTAACACCAAAAAAACATCCTTTTCATCATAGAGGATTGAAATGCAAAAGTAGGAAGTCAAGAGATACCAGAATAAGAAGCAGGTTTGGCCTTGGAGTATAAAATGAAGAAGGGCAAAGGGTTTTGTCAAGAGAACATGCTGGTCATAGCAAGCATGCTTTTCCAACAACCCAAGAGACGACTCTACACACAGACATCACCAATGTGATGGTTGGTTAGTACCAAAATCAGATCGATTATGTTCTTTGCAGCCAAAGATGGAGAAGTTCTATACAGTCAGCAAAAACAAGAAACTGACTGTGGCTCAGATCATGAGCTCCTTATTGCAAAATTCAGGCTCAAACTGAAGAAAGTAGAGAAAACCACTAGGCCATTCAGGTATGACCTAAATAAAATCCCTTATGATTATACAGTGGAGGTGATGAATAGATTCAAGGGATTAGATCTGGTAGACAGAGTGCCTGAAGAACTATGGACAGAGATTCGTAACATTGTACAGGAGGCAGCGACCAAAACCATACCAAAGAAAAGGAAAGGCCCATTCATTGGGAGGACTGATGCTGAAGCTGAAACTCCACACTTAGGCCACCTGGTGTGAAGAGCCAACTCACTGGAAAAGACCCTGATGCCAGGAAAGATTGAAGGCAAAAGGAGAAGGGGGTGGCAGAGGATGGGATGGTTAGATAGCATCACTGACCCAACGGACATGAATTTGAGCAAACTCAGGGAGATAGTGAAGGACAGGGAAACCTGGCATGCTGTAGTCCACGGAGTTGCAGAGTCAGACACAACTGAGTGGATAACATATACACACATTAAAAAAAAACTATGAAAACTAGGAGAAAATAAAGTTAATAATTGTATACTTTGGAGATAAGGAAGAACTTTCAAAGCCATAAAAGCAGTAGAAAAGATTGACAGTGTGCCTATGTAAAAAGAAAATCTGGTGCATAAAAGAACCATAGAATTAAAAGGAAATGATGGCCTTGGTCTAATTTTACAACATGTGTGAGTGACAGAAAGGAAAATTGTATACTTAGCATAAAACAAGCTCTTATAAGTTTGTTAGGAAAGATTATAGCTTAATCGGAAAATTGGCATGAGCAAATAATTTCTTAAAGAAGAAAAAGTGATCTATTAAATAAACTCAGTGACAATAAGTACAAAAATATAGCAATGAGATGTCATGATTGGTCTATCAAATTGTCAGAGACTAAAAAAATAGCTGGCATTGGTGAATGCACTGTGAAATGGGTGCAAATGGAGATAATTTTTCAGAAAATAAATAATTTTTAATATATATTAATAGCCTTCATATTATTAACATGCTGAAGATTTAGTAATTTTATTTCTAGTAATTTACTATAGAAAGATAATAGGAAAATGCATAAAGACTCACATTTAAAGAAATTCACCTCAGTGTTCTGCTTTTAACATTAGAAAGTTGTAAATAGTTTAGATATTCAACAATAGGGAAGGTTTACATCAACCTGAAGATGTAAATTTTCAAATTTTCATAATACTTAATAATTTACATATTCATGAGCATTTTCACAGGTTAAGCACAATATTTAGTGTAAAAATCAATTTACACAGTATGAGTTCAATTTTAAAAAAATATGTGTTAGGAGGAAACCTTGAGGTATTCACTGGTCTTATCTTTCTTCTGCAATTTCTTTCAACACTGCTCGTTCCTCTTCACTTGGGCATTAGTGGAGCAGGGTTCTTACTGTGCGAAGGCAGAGAGAGTGACTCAAGTCAATGCTTAGCCTACGCAATTCAAGGTAGACTTTTGGAGGTGGGGTAAATTGGGTGGTCTTCAGACAGAGAAGATCTTGGGCCTCCTGAAAGGGGTGGTGGGTGCAGAATTCATGCAGAACAGGGAGAACTCAAATATTTCAGCTGTGCCATCAGAGGGAGGATTGTGGCTGAGAATAAGAGAGGACCACGTGCCTTTCTGAGGATGCCCACTGTGAACCAGTTGCCACACAGAATCTTCAGGCACCAGACTGTCTTTATCATTCCCAGAGGATGACAAGGAACCAAAGCCCAAGACAGGAATTTCGACTCATCTCAGAATTTAACACATGGACCAGAATCCTCTGTGGATTCTAGTTGCTTTCTAAAGGAATTTTATTGCCTGGGATGATACTCTTGATGTTTTGTGTGCTAATCCCTCATTCTGCCAGATGGTTGATAAAGTTGGTGCTCTTAAGTGTGCAGCACTTGAATTTTAATGGAATGTTTTGGATATTCAATGAGCTGCTTCCTTTTTCCCTCCTTCCTCTTTCCCTGCCTCCCTCCCTCCTTCCTTTCCTTCCTTCCTCCCTTCCTCTTTCTCCCCACCTCTTCCTCCTCCATCTTCACCACCACCACCTGCTTCTATCAAGGAAAGGGCTGGAGCAGGAGGGCTGCAGGCTCTGATCACTGCTCTTCCAGCCCATTTAGAGAGAAGTGTGAATGTTCAGTTCAGAGAGAATGTGGCTCCCAACCTCTTACAGTTTTATCATGAGTGTCTCTCCGTTTGATAGGGAAGTCATGACTGGTGATTGATGCTCACTCGCCAAGCCCAAACAAATCTGTGGCACATGCCACATACCACACGCAGACACAAATATTTGCCTTGGTCACAGGGACCAGGATGAGGATGCCCTTTGTACCTGCGAGGAGCCACATGACAGACCACCCTATCAGCCTCTGCCTACAGCAGAAGGCAGAGGACATAGAACTTTTAGTTCTGGTTTTCCAGGACCGGCATCCATGACAAGAAGGTTCACTGCCAACTTGCCTCTAGAGTCAATGTGGAAGGGTAGCACACGTTCCAGAACGAGAGTCTGGAGCCGGCTTCCCCTCCTCTCTCCAACCTGGGCTAATGACAGCTGGCCCCTGCTTTGGCATGATCACAGGTCTTTTCCAAGATGTATTTTTACCCTTTGGACAAACAGCAGTTGGGACGAGTGGGGCTATTTTATGAGTTGAGGCACTCGGAGCTGGAAAATAAACAGGCAGCTAATGAGACGTTCTTATGAGAACTGGCATAAATAATAACAAAGACAACATCCTGTCCCTCCTGCCAACACCCTCCAGGAGGGGATATAAAAGCTGCTCTCGGGGTGGTGACCATCATACTTGGGGAACTCTGGTCGCGTTCCTGACCTGCGACCTGACCGGCGGGGACCATGGGGTGCTGCCCAGGGGACTGCTTCGTCTGCTGTGGTGAAGAGCAAGACTGCTGTGAAGTGTGTTGCTGCCAGCCCTCCTGCTGCGGCTGCTGCGGTTCCTGCTGCGGTTCCTGCTGTGGCTGTGGCTCGGGTTGCGGAGGCTGCGGGGGCAGCTGCTGCGGGTCCTCCTGCTGCGGATCTGGCTGCGGGGGCGGCGGGGGGCTGGCGGGGGCTGCGGGGGCTGCGGAAGTTGCGGGAGCTGCTGCGGGAGCTGCTGTGGATCCGGTTGCTGCGGCTCCTCTGGGTGCTGCGGCCCCGTGTGCTGCCAGCCCACGCCTGTCTGCGAGACCAAATGAAGACCTTTCCTCCAGCCACTGAGGCAGCGCAGTGGAGAACCTCCACCTGCTCCAGGTGGAGACCCCCTTGTGTCCAGGACCTTCCCACCCACCGAAACGGTGTCCTGCCTCTCCTGTTAACCTGTAGCTGAAGGCTTGTTCTCCAAAGCCTGCCCTGGCTTTTCAAGGCACTGAGAACAAGAGCCACATGCTGATGAGAAGTGAAACCCGGGTCCCACCCACAGTGGTACCCGAAGCTCAGAGGGTGAAGCCCTATCTATGACTTTTTTTTTCATGAAGTTGAAAGAGCATCTTATTCAAGGTGGCTTTGGGACTGACCCCTCCTCCTCGGCTGGCTTTTCTGCTGCTGTGAGGTGCGAAAACTTCTCTTCAGTTAACTTAATAAATTCAAGAGCGCTGGCATAACCAAAGTAGTTCTCCCGCCTCTTCCTTGGCTCCCTCTTGGGCACTGGGCCAGGAAAATTTACTCTGGCATCCACAATCAGTGTTTTGAAATGTGGCTTCTAGACCACCTGCATCAGAATCACCTGGGGGCTAGTTAAAAATGGAGATTCTGGAGCTCTTTGAGACAAGCAGGATTAGAATCCACAGGGGTGTCGTCTGGCAATCTGTTTTTAACAAAACCCCAGATATATATTAAAGCTTCTTGGTACTGCGTGAGATTCACCTGGGAAGGATTTAAAAATTTGGGCCAGACATTTGATCCTTTAGCTCTAGAGTGGGGGCCCTGGGACCTGCCTTTTAAAAGCTCGCAGATAACTGCTGATACTGGTCAAGTTTAATCTTGAGGGAGGGCATGTCTTCCTTCTGCAATATAGCTCTGCAGGTAGGCTTCTGGATTGGTTAGAACTTTCTTGCAAAGTCGGGAGAGGAGGCTTGGTAAAACAAGCTTGGTTCTGAGTGGAAGGGATTCCTGTGGCAAAACCTTATGAGCACAGTTTCTAAGGATGTTCTGGGAAGTCCAGTTTCTTCCTCCAGCCTCATGATTTGGCGAAGTCTCCCTTTTCTGGGTTAGTTTTTCACGCCCAGGATAGTGCTGTAATTCTTCTGCTCCAGTCCCAGGGATAGAAGGGTGAGCGTACATCTGCTAGGTAGAGCCAGACTCAGGTGTGTGAGAGTCCATTTGGAAGATTAAAATTCAGAGGATAGTTAATTCAACTCTTTTCTGCTGAACATGATCTTAAACTGCATGCGGAATAAAACTAATTCAGCTCTTGCCCTGGGAGAACATTTATTTTCAATCCCACAAGGCAGTTTCATTCAACAAACAATTTTCTGAATATATGCAAAGCGATGATCCTTAAAAATATGAAAAAATGCAGAAAAATATGAAGAAAGGATAATAGCTACCTGAATTATCACCATTTAGAGTTTATTACTGATATGTATCTTTCCCGGAGAAGGCGATGGCATCCCACTCCAGTACTCTTGCCTGGAAAATCCCATGGATGGAGAAGCCTGGTAGGCTGCAGTCCATGGGGTCGTGAAGAGTCAGACACGACTGAGCGACTTCCCTTTCACTTTTCACTTTCATGCATTGGAGAAGGAAATGGCAACCCACTCCAGTGTTCTTGCCTGGAGAATCCCAGGGACAGGGGAGCCTGGTGGGCTGCCATCTATGGGGTCACACAGAGTCAGACACAACTGAAGTGACTTAGCAGCAGCAGCAGCATGTATCTTTCCAGACTCCTTCTAAGCATGTTTAAAAATAAAACTTGGATTATGCTGTTTTTACTTAAAAATTTTTTCTTTCATATTTATAAGCCAACTTTATTGATGTATAATATACATATTAATATAATAAAGGACTCCCTTTTTCAATGTACTGTTCACTGAGATTTGACAATCATGTATACTTAAATAACCACCACAGGATTCAAGATACAGAACTTTCCATCAACCCTCAAATTTCATAGTGCCCCTTTGCAGGGAATACTCCTCACTACCCACCTCAGCCTTAGGCAACCATCAATCTGCTTTATAGCACAATAAGCTTTGTATTTCTATGTGTGTCTACTTGTTGCTCAGTTATATCCAAATCTTTGTGACCTCATGGACTGTAGCCCACCAGGCTCCTCTGTCCATGGGATTTCCCAGGAAAGAATATTGGAGTGGGTTGCCATTTCCTTTTCCAGGAGATCTTCCTGACCCAGGGATTGAACCCATGGCTCCTGCATTGCAGGCGGATTTTTTTTTTTTTTTTTTTTTTTTTACCACTGAGCCACCAGGGAAGCTCAAACTAAATTAAAAGTATTCATCTACTGATGGGCATTTGAGTTGTTACCTGTTTTTTTGTTTTTTTTTTTGCTATTATGAATAAAACTTCAGGGAACATTCATGTACACATTTTGATGTGAACATACATTTTCATTTATTTTGCATAAATACCAGGGAGTTGGACTGCTGAATAAACACTAAGAAAATGTTTAACATTATAAGAAACTGCCAAACTATTTTTGCAAAGTGGCTATACCATTTTGTATTCCCACCAACAATGTCTAGAAGATCCAGTTGCTTTATGTCTTTGCTAAAATTTGATATTGTCATTAAAAAAATTGTTTTTAGCCATTGTAGCAAGTGTATGGTGGAAACTCATTATGTTTCTTTCCTTTAAAGTTTCACTCAAAAACCCAGCTGGATTAGTAGCATCTTGCATTTGGAGAGAATTTGAGATTTGGCTCTTCTCTAGTTGAGTTTCAGGCTTTATTATTCAGGTCATTTTGGATCTGGCTGGAATCAGCAACCTGAAAACTGGCTCTTTAACCTCCAAAACAGAGTCACAGCCAGAGGAGTGGGTTAATGGGACCAAGTTGCCAAGAGTTCACTGAGTCTGCGCTGAGTGTTGAGTGGCTGATTGTTCCCTTGTTCATTGCCATGGTCTCCCAGATGGGTGAGTAGAGGGTAGTAATTTATTTGAGTTACTGATAATTGCCCTTTATAGCTGTTCACAGAGGTCTTCATTCATTCATTCAATAAATATTAATTGTGACCCTCCTATGTATCAAACACTGCTCTGGGTGCTGGATGCATGTGTGCTCGGTTGCTTCAGTCATGTCCGACTGTTTGCAACCCTATGACTGTAGCCCACCAGCCTCCTCTGTCTATGGGATTATCCAGGCAAGAATACTGGAATGGGTTTCCATGCCCTCCTTCAGGGGATCTTCCCGACCCAGGTATTGAACCTGTGTCTGCCTGCATCTCTTTCTTTGCAAGTGGATTCTTTACCCACTGAGCCACCTGGGAAGCCCAGGTGCTGGATATATATTAGCAAATAAACAAAATCGTTGACATTTTCGTGCTTGGATAACATCAAAGGGGAAAAGAGCTATTAAAAATGACAAAGTAGAAATGTGCTAGATAGTTAAAAGAGTGGTTTATATCATTTAGCAGGGAAAAATTCCTTCAGTTCAGTTCAGTTCAGTCACCCAGTCGTGTCCGACTCTTTGTGACCTCATGAATTGCAGCACGCCAGGCCTCCCTGTCCATCACCAACTCCCGGAGTTCACTCAAACTCACGTCCATCAAGTCAGTGATGCCATCCAGCCATCTCATCCTTTATCATCCCCTTCTTCTCCTGCCCCCAATCCCTCCCAGCATCAGAGTCTTTTCCAATGAGTCAACTCTTCACATGAGGCGCCGGGCCGAGAGGAGCTACTCCATGTTCAAGGTCAGGAGGGGCGGCAGTGAGGAGATACCCCTCATCCAAGGTAAGGAGCAGTGGCTGCACTTTGCTGGAGCAGCCGTGAAGAGATACCCCACATCCAAGGTAAGAGAAACCCAAGTAAGACAG
>NW_011494752.1:1732910-1733797 GCF_000754665.1 Bison bison bison
AGCCATGCCATGTGGGGCCACCCAAGACGGGTGGGTCATGGTGGAGAGGTCTGACAGAATGTGGTCCACTGGAGAAGGGAATGGCAAACCACTTCAGTATTCTTGCCTTGAGAACCCCATGCTGCTGCTGCTGCTGCTAAGTCGCTTCAGTCGTGTCCGACTCTGTGTGACCCCGTAGATGGCAGCCCACCAGGCTTCCCTGTCCCTGGGATTCTCCAGGCAAGAACACTGGAGTGGGTTGCCATTTCCTTCTCCAATGCATGAAAGTGAAAAGTGAAAGTGAAGTCGCTCAGTCATGTCCGACTCTTCACGACCCCATGGACTGCAGCCTACCAGGCTCCTCCATCCATGGTATTTTCCAGGCAAGAGTACTGGAGTGGGGTGCCATTGCCTTCTCCATGAGAACCCCATGGACAATATGAAAAGGCAAAACGGTAGGATACTGAAAGAGGAACTCCCCAAGTCGGTAGGTGCCCAATATGCTACTGGAGATCAGTGGAGAAATAACTCCAGGAAGAATGAAGGGATGGAGCCAAAGCAAAAACAATACCCAGTTGTGGATGTGACTGGTGATAGAAGCAAGGTCCGATGCTGTAAAGAGCAATATTGCATAGGAACCTGGAATATCAGGTCCATGAATCAAGGCAAATTGGAAGTGGTCAAACAGGAGATGGCAAGAGTGAATGTCAACATTTTAAGAATCAGCGAACTAACCTGGTCCCTGGGATTCTCCAGGCAAGAACACTGGAGGGGGTTGCTATTTTCTTCTCCAATGCATGAAAGTGAAAAGTGAAAGTGAAGTCGCTCAGTCATGTCCGACTCTTCACAACCCCATGGACTGCAGCCTACCAGGCTCCTCCATCCATGGGATTTTCTAGGCAAAATTC
>NW_011494752.1:1734400-1753560 GCF_000754665.1 Bison bison bison
ATGGGTGAATTTAACTCAGATGACTATTATATCTACTACTGTGGGCAGGAATCCCTCAGAAGAAATGGAATAGCCATCATGGTCAACAAAAGAGTCTGAAATGTAGTACGTGGATGCAATCTCAAAAATGACAGAATGATCTCTGTTCATTTCCAAGGCAAAAATTCCTTAGAGAGATGATATTCTGGCCAAACAGATGATGCTATATGTTTCTCTGCTAAGAGAGTCTATAAAGGATTTGTTGGGAGCAGGGCCATTTCCATTTGGATTTTCATTGCTGACTTAGCTGAGGAGAATGTGTATGGAGAGAATTAGAAAGGTGGGGACCAGGATCTTGGGAATGTCTCTTCTGCCTTACCTTCTGCAAAGCTGTCCCAAAGTCTTCTTTCCTACTGCCTGAGAGCCACATCCCAAAGGATGGCAGTTCATATTTCTAATCTTCCATTTTCAACCACTAAGTTCTGTAGATTCTTCCTCTTATTACTGTAGTCCCAAGGCACTGTTCAGTTCAGGTTGATAACATGAAACTTTAGGGTAATTGCCCCAGATCCACGGAATTCCCTAGTAGCTTGGTTGGTAAAGAATCTGCCTTCAGTGCAGGAGACCTGGGTTTGATCTCTGGGTTGGGATGATGCCCTAGAGAAGGAAATGGAAACCCACTTCCATTCTTGCCTGGAAAATCCCATGGACAGAGGAGCCTGATGGGCTACAGTCCATGGGGTTGCAAGAGTTGGACACGACTTAGCGACTAAAACACTCCAGACCCATCCATAATGATCTCCTTACCTTCAGACTTGCCTTCCTTCACCAATCCTTTCTCCAGGGACAGAGAGACCTTCTGAAGGTCAAACCTGGTCAAGTTACTCTGTTGCTTAAAATTCCCAAGTGTCAGTATAAAACCCAAGTTCTGATTATGGTCCACAAGGTCTCTCATGAATGCCTAGTAACCACTCTAGTCTGGTCACTGTCCTATTCTGTCCCCTTGTACTTTTCATCCTGGCTATAGAACCATTTGTTGCTCCCCAAATGTATCATGCTCTTGCCTTTGTTTTCCATAGCAGATTCTTTCTCTACCTTTCCCATCCCTTTTTTAGCCTTATTCCTTGAGGATTCAATTTGGTCATCCTATTACTTGAGAAATCTTCCCTAACTTCTCCCCAAAAGCATGTTTGTATTTCTCCTGGGTGCCCCCTGTAACTCTTAGTGCATCCATGTACTGTCACACTTATACATGTATTGTCCCATAATTACTTATGTATATATCTGTCTTTCTTCTAAACTTGGACTCCTTGTGGAGGAATTGAAAGTCATTTTTTTTTGTATGCCTCATACAGAACCCAGTGATGACTGAGTTGAATGGATGAATAAAAGAGAAATTTGCAGTCTGAATGGCTACATTAATTAATGAATGAAGGAAGGGATGATGAATAGTTGCCATAATAGTCCAACTTTTCCAAAGGAGAGCCTGCCTTACACTGATATTGAAAGCATGTGGTGGAAACAATGCAGGTCCTTCATTCAGCAAGGGTGTCAGGCCTTGGTGTTTAGAAGCCTAGGCTTCATTTTTTACCTGGTGTCTGTCTCAAGTGGTAGCACTGACAAAATGCTTTGAGAAAGCATTTGTGTTCTTTGTTTTTGTTCACAATGTCTTCTCAAAAGACCTCTTGCCTTTCCTCTTTACATCTTAGAGGAGTTGTTTTAGTAGCTGCTAAAATCACCAAAGGCAAGAAAGATTCTGGAGGTCTACCGAATGCTTGAGGTGGGGGCGGGTGGAAGGAAAGGAGGGAGGAGAAGCAGAGAGGCTAGGTCAAGTGCTTTCCAGGGGTAGGGCGAGCCAGTGTTCTAGGAGAGAGCTGCTCAAAAAACAGGATGGAGGACAGCGTCGTGGGCTGAGGCTCCTGAGAAAGGTCTGTCCAGACAGGATGGTGAAGGGGAAGAAGAGTAGCCCTAGATTAGTGGGCAAACTGTGTGTGATCTTTAGCAAGTGACAAACCTTCTGATTCTAACTCCCTTTCTTTTCCTTCACCTATAATCAGGGGGATGAGGATGGAGGTGAATCCTTGCCTCATGGGATTTCTGATGATTTTAAATGAGATCTTCGTTGTGAAGTGCAGCATTTAAAAGTGCAGCTCAGATATTTCCTCTCCCACAGAGCTCACCGCTGCTCTTCTCTGCTAATCCCTTTATGTCTATTGGTGAGTTTATTGTTGCGTTGTAGTGAGTTTACTTGTATGCTTGCCCATCAGACAGTGAGATCCATGACAGTGGGTGAGTAGGTCTTATTCATGTGGACACCCTCTGTGTTCTGCCCAGGGCCTGTGCAAAGGACTAGAAGATGATTAAATTATAAGTTCCTTTCTTCTTCCTTTGTTCATGATGCTCAGAAATGCAGATCATTCAGCTTGGAGGCGATGATGCTTATTTCAAGATGACCTGTAGCTCCAAGGATTCCAAAGTTAGCAAGTCAATAAACAAATAGCTTCTTTATGGGTAGGTAAACAGCTTCCAGATCAACAAACCGTGGCATAATAAGATGTTTCTCTGAAAACTGGCCCAAACAGCAATGAGGAAAAGATGTGGGGGCTCAAAACAGCACGTGCCAGGGTTGGGGGTATAAAAGTGAGGGCTCTGGAGAGCTGCCCCAGTCAGGCAGCAACCTCTCAGCACTGGCAAGGGAGCAGAGGCAACTCCACCATGTCTGGAAACTGCTGCTCTAGGAAATGCCCCTCGGTGCCAGCCATCTCTCTTTGCTCCACTGAGGTGAGCTACAGAGGGCCTGTTTGCTTGCCCAGTTCCTGCCGGAGCCAGACGTGGCAACTGGTGACTTGTCAAGATAGCTGTGGATCATCCAGCTGTGACCCACAATGCTGTCAGCCCTCCTGTTCTGCGAGCAGCTGTGCCCAGCCTGTGAGCTGTGAGACCACCATCTGTGAGCCCTCTTGCTCTGTGAGCAGCTGTGCCCAGCCTGTGTACTACAAGGCCACCATCTGTGAGCCTGCCTGTCCTGTGAGCAGCTGTGCCCAGCCTGTGTACTACAAGGCCACCATCTGTGAGCCTGCCTGTCCCGTAGTCAGCTGTGCCCAGCCTGTGAGCTGTGAGGCCACCATCTGTGAGCCTGTCTGTCCCGTAATCGGCTGTGCCCAGCCTGTGTGCTATGAGACCACCATCTGTGAGCCTGCCTGTCCGGTAAGCAGCTGTGCCCAGCCTGTGTACTGTGAGGCTACCATCTGTGAGCCTGCCTGTCCTGTGAGCAGCTGTGCCCAGCCTGTGTACTACAAGGCCACCATCTGTGAGCCTGCCTGTCCCGTGAGCAGCTGTGCCAAGCCTGTGAGCTGTGAGGCCACCATCTGTGAGCCTGCCTGTCCTGTGAGCAGCTGTGCCCAGCCTGTGAGCTGTGAGGCCACCATCTGTGAGCCCTCTTGCTCTGTGAGCAGCTGTGCCCAGCCTGTGTGCTGTGAGGTCCCTCCTGGCCAACGAGTCTTCTGCGTACCCACTTCCTGCCAGCCCATCCTCTGCAAACCCAGCTGCTGCCAGCCAGTGGTCTGTGAGCCCAGTTGCTATCAGCCTGTGTCCTCTGGTGTCAGATGCTGTCCATCTATCTGCTCTGTGGCCAATAGCTGCCAGTCTGCCTGCTGTGACTCCAGTCCTTGTGAGCCATCTTGCTCAGAGCCCAGCATCTGCCAGTCAGCCACACGTGTGTCTCTGGTCTGTGAGCCCATCTGTGTCCGTCCGGTCTGCTGTGTTTCAAGCCCTTGTGAGCCACCTTGTGTCTCCAGCACTTGCCAAGAGCCCTCTTGCTGTGTCTCCAGCATCTGCCAACCCATCTGCTCTGAGCCCAGCCCCTGCTTATCAAGTGTCTGTGTGCCCAGGCCATGTCAACCTACCTGCTACGTAGTCAAGCGCAGTCGGTCCATCTCCTGTGAGCCTCCGTCCTGCCGGCCTCTCTCCTGCCGCCCGGGGTCTTCTGCATCTGCCGTCTGCCAGCCAACTTGCTCGCGAACTTTCTACATACCCAGCTCTTGCAAACAACCCTGTACTACTTCAATCTCCTACCGCCCGATTTGCCGCCCAATCTGCTCTGGACCCATCACCTATAGGCAGCCATATTTGACATCCATCTCCTACCGCCCGGCCTGCTACCGCCCATATTGCTCCATCCTGCGCCGTCCAGCCTGCGTCACTTCTGTCCCTTACCGCTCGGTCTGCTCCCGCTTGCCTTATGCTGACTCCTGCAAACGGGATTGCAAAAAGTCCACTTCCAGCCAACCGGATTGTGCTGACTCAACTCCCTGCAAGACGGAGGTCTCAGAGGCCAGTCCCTGCCAGCCCACTGAGGCCAAGCCCACCAGCCCCACCACCCACGAGGCTGCAGTCAGCCAGCCTGCTGCCACCAAGCCTACCAACTGCTGAACCAGCCCTGGCCAACCAGTTCCTGCAACGCATGCCTCCGGCTAGATAGAAAATTTGTCTGCTTTCCCCAAAGCTCATTCTAACTTAAAATCTTTTTCTTTCTGCACCATCACTTGCCATTTGCTTATGCTTCAAAGAACTCATCAGAAATGTCAGTCTCCTAATGGCCCAAATGGCGATTCCTGGGCACTAGATGGGGACATTCTGGGTCCCTTTCTGCTACTGCCATTGAGCTGAGAAAGTCTTCTTTGCTGTATCATCTCAAGTCTCTTTCCTGGAATAAATATTTTTCTGTCCTCATGCATGTGCTCCCTTGCTGTGTGGGCTCCTCTTCCTTGGAGACATCTTCCATGATGTAAAGATATTTAACTGTCCAATAAACATGGTTAAAGTTGAAGTAACAGACACTTCTCATTTATGTCTTGTTCACGTCATATTCTCATCAGCTGACTTGCTTCATCTTTGAGAGCAGCTTTATTCATCTATTCATCCGTCTGTCCATCCATCCATCCATCCATCCCCCACTCCCTCCATCCAAGAAGCTTTGCTAGATAGCTGTTAGGTGCCAGGGACTGAGATGAATTCTGGGAATGAAAAGATAGACACTTCAGTCCACTCTCAGGAAGCTTATTCTCTGATGGGGAGATAGGCAGAGAGGCAATTACTTCGCCCACTGTGCTAAGTCCTGGGGTAGAGGCAAGCATACGGTACTGTGAACTCGGCAGGGCATGGAGAGAAACAGGGAATTACTCTTGGGAGAGATAATACTGAATGAAGCTGAATCTTTTAGCACAAGTAGGAATTAACCAGTTAGAACCTAGGAAGGAAGAGCTTCCTAGGCAGAGGAAACATATACAACTGGATGGAGCTTGTAAGCACACTACTCATTAAGCAAAGTGTGGGCAGAGGTGTGCTTAGAAGAGCAGTGAACTCTGAGGTCAGATAAGTAAACAGTGGCCTGCCCTCATCAGCCTTGTGTGCTAGACAGAGTCGTCTGAGTTTGGTGCAGGGCTGATGAGAAGGTATTGAGGGATCATATGCAGGGCAGTGACATGAAGACTACTGGGTTTTGGAATGTCCCTCTGGCCTCGGTGTGGAGACCCGAATGGTGAAACATGGACTTGGATATAGGGAAAACGAGGGGGAAACCAAGGGCTTTGGGGTCCACAATAGGATGAAAACAAGTGGGGAGGTCATACTTACAATAAAGAAAGTAACCTAGATTTCTTATACAAGAGCTTTGATATGTTATCTCAGTCTCTATAGGACACACTCTTTATGTAGACTCCATATGTTTCTTTCAATCTGTAGGGACAGAGTCTATTTAAAGTAGTCTCTTTAAACCCCTTGTACTTAGTGCATGGGTCAAAGGTCTATCCCTTGTCCTCAAGGTGCAGCTTGGGCTATCCTAATTACAAGAGGAAATAGCTCAGGGCTTCTCAACTTTGGTACCATTTACATTTTGGGCTGGATAATTATTTGTTGTGGAGACTGTTCTTTGTATCGTAAGATATTAAGTGGTATCCCTGGCTTCACCAACAAGATGCTAGTAACATCCTCTGAGTGTGGTGACTGAAAATGGCTCCAGACATTGGCAAAAACTGCCCACCTCCAGAGGGGAGGGGCAAAAATCATCCCTGTTTGAGAGCCATTGGGTTAGACAAGGACAGAGGGAGAAACTCAAAAGTGAAACTTGTCCTGCACTTTGGGATTCAAGTTACTGTCTCATTCAGCCATTGGGATCTATCTTTATCTCCTTCCAGAGTCAAGAGATGAGTTGTCCAGATTTTTAAATCTCTCTGCCTAACATAGACCCAGTGTTTCATGTAAATCATAGAAATTCTGTGAGGTAAGATTTCTTTTCCCCTATTTTACAGGTGAAGAATATGAAGGACAAGCAATCCAAATGCCTGTTAACACAGATAAGAAAATTGTGGTATATTCATTCACACAATAGAATATCATGCTGTAGTGAGAACAGCTGGACAAAGGCTACGTGCCACAAAATGAGTGAACCTTAGCACTGCAATGTTGACTGATAGAAAAAGCTCCAGAGGCCATGCTGTGTGCTGTGCTTAGTCACTCAGTCATGTCCAACTCTTTGCGACCCCATAGACTGTAGCTCACCAGGCTTCTCTGTCCATGGGGTTTCTCCAGGAAAGAATACTGGAGTGGGTTGCCATTCCCTCTTCCAAGGGATCTTCCCAACCCAGGGATCAAACCCAGGTCTCCCACATCACAGGCAGACCCTTTACTGTCTGAGCCACCAGTGAAGCCTAAGAATACTAGGGTGGGTAGCCTATCCCTTCTCCAGGGGAACTTCCCAACCCAGAAATCAAACCAGGATCTTCTGCATTGCAGGTGGATTCTTTACCACCTGAGCTACTTGGGAAGCCCCTGCAGAGGCCATATGTATATTTAAAGTTCAATAACAATATACCCACAAATACATATATGTATATACACATGTATATACATATATTTACAAAAATATATATTATAAAATATATTACATATCTATATATACAATTTTATCTCAATCTATCTATTCACAAGGAAATAACAAACACAAAATTCAGAATATTCACAGCTGGTAAGTAACATAAATGATTAAAATCCAGTTCTGTCCAAGCTTGTGTTTTTAATGCATCAGCCTATTTCTTGATGTGACCACAACAGTCCTTCGTTATAGATGTCTTTAGTGCCTTGAACCATAGCAAAACCAAAGTTGTTTCTATTGAGAGCTTTTTTTTTTCCCTTCAGTTTATTCACAAAGAACTGACAAAATTTTGAGATAATTTAAAGTGTACACTGTGGTGATCTGATATACATATATATTGTGGAAGGATTCCTCCCATCTAGCTAACACATTCATCACCTCACATATTTACCTTTTTTTTTTTTTTTGGTGAGAACACTTAAGTTCTTTTGGCAAATTTCTATTATATGATGCAGAGTTATCAACTATAGTCTCCATGCTTTCCATTAGATCTTCAGACTTTATTCATTTTAGAGCTGAAAGTTTGTGCCCTTTTTTGAACCTATTGAGATGTTTCTTTACCAAGAAGGGAGGTAAGAGCAGAATCAGAGAAAAATTGATGTAAAAATGGATTACTTTGAAACAGTAAACGTGGTATATATGGGTATAGGGTATTACAGTTTTTCAGATTGAAATTTTCATGCTTTCTCAAATATGTTCATGTTCTCATTTTGATTGACCTGTTTGGTAAGACCAAAAGTAGTTCTCCTTGACAGATGAGAGTTTTGGGATGTAGACTTTCAGAAATAAAACATAGGGCAGTGATCTCTGAAGTCTGCAAGATGCTAAAATGAGTAGAAATGAGATGGAGGGCAAAAGAAGTGACTGATGCCATAGCATGAAAAGCAATTGTTGAAGAAACACATTTTTACGACAAGGGTGAGGATTTTTCAGGCATAGTGATCAGAAAAATTTCTCATTGTTTTAAAGCAAGAATGAAGAGAAGCCATTTTGTAATGGGTACTTTGAAAATTGTGAGGCAGACTATAATAACAAAAATAACCTGAGCAGTAGCCATGCAGTTGATTAACTCTCAGTACTTTGAACTCATGGGTAATGAGCTAACATGTCCAGCAGACGGAGTTTGCAGCAGAGCCAGAAATCAAGACAAGCCCAATCTGCACCCCAAACCCACGATCTGTATCCCATCTTGTATCTTCAGTGTGAACCAGGGCAGGACTTGGATGAGTGTGGGATGCTGAAGTTGGTCAGTGATGCAGAGCCTGGACCAGCCCAAAGGAGAAGGGGAAAGTCACTCATGAATCTCTTTTGGATAAGGTCGATTTAACACAAAAGCCTCTTTGCAGAGATGTCCTTATATAACTTCTAGTTATTGTGTTTCATATTTATAGAATTGACATGCTGTCAACTCCATAGTATGAGTTTAATCTTTCTTAATGAAACATTTTGTAGTTTTAAATTTACAGATTAAAAGATTGTCTTTGGGCATATTGATACCCATTTGATCTAGCTGATGGTTACAGTCACTGGAGTGGGCAGAGCATCCCCAGCATGGGACCTAGACCACCTGTGCTTGAACCAGCGCAGCTGGTCAGCCTTCAATCATTGTTTTAGAGTCTTCCTCGCCACCTCCAAAGTTGGGAGGTCTAAACAGGTGGTTAAGATAAAAGGTTTGGGGATCAGCCCAACCTAGGTTTGAATCTAGGGGTTTCTGCCGCTTATTACTGGCATAAGTTTGGGAACATGATTTAAACTCTCTGAGTTAGTTTTGCTACCTCTAACATAATGGTGACAATCGTATCTGCTAAGTAGGATCACTGCAAAGATTCAATGAAAAATGCAGCCAAGAGCTTGGTACATAGTAAGTATGCTATTATGAATAAAAAATATTGCCTGCCATGTCAATAAACAAAGGATGTTGCAGCCATCAGACCACCACATTACAGCTGCCCTGATATGCTGCCGCCAGCCTTAACAGTGCATCCTGAGGAGACACAGGCTAAGGAAAACACAGGGTACTGGCCCCAGATAGCTGGGGTGCATTTCAAAGGAATGATTTCAGTAAGTCCAGACTTTGCATCTTCCCATATATAGAAAAGCTCTAATTTCATTAATTTGATATGTCTGTTTTTTTTTTTTAATTAACAATAATGATCTCACGTTCTGACTATCTGGCCTTTTGTTGCAAAAGCTGTTATGTATCTCGACTCCTCCCTCGCCTCTTTGGAACAGTTGTTCAGTGTTATCTGAGATGCCGTGTCCCAGGTGTGAAGTCTTCAGAATGCTCACCAAATAAAACATGACTCTTAACTTTTAGGTTGTGTGTTTATTTTTTCGGTCAACACTATAAATGGAAGCCAGTACTAGTGTTCTGATTATTAGTGGTACCAGTAAAGCCGAGTTTCAGGAAACCAAACAGGAAGATTCTAGAAAGAGGTGGAGACACTGAAGTATCGCTTGGGAGGCACCCCTTGATTTTCTGTTTGCCATCTCTACTATCATCCCTCAACTGGGTCAGGGCTTCACTTCCTGATCGTCTAAATGGTGTGGAACTGCATTGCTGGTGGAAGAGTGGGCTGTGGCCTCTTGATGAGAGGTTAACCCAGGAAGAGTTCTGCTTCAGAGAGGCTGGAGAACAAGCTATAAAAGAGTCAGCTCAGCTCAGAGCAGCAGACACAGTGGCAAGGAACCGAAACTCGGCTGTGAAAACCCCCCAACTCAACAGATGAGTTTTTTTTTTTAATTATAGTATAGTTGCTTTACAATGTTGTGTTAGTTTCTGCTGTACAGCAAAGTAAATCAGCCACAGGTATATATATATGTATCCCCTCTTCCTTGGATTTCCTTCCCATTTGGTCACCACAGAGCATTGAGTACAGTTCCCAGTGCTATATAGTTAGGTTCTCATTAGTTATCTATTTAAATGTGAAGTGAAGTGAAATCTCTCAGTAATGTCCGACTCTTTGCGACCCCATGGACTGTATGTAGCCTACTGGGCTTCTCCATCCACAGGATTTTCTGGGCAGTGGGTTGCCGTTTCCTTCTCCAGAGGGTCTTCCTGACCCGGGGATCAAACCCAGGTCTACCTGCACTGCAGGCAGACGCTTTACCCTCTGAGCCACTAGAGAAGCTCATTTTATATGTAGTAGTGCATATATATCAATCCCAGTCTCTCAATGCATCCCACCTACTCCTTTCCCTTTGGTATCCATATGTTTATTTTCTACGTCTGTGTCTCTATCTCTGCTTTGCAAATAAGTTCACCTATACCATTTTCTGGCCTTCCCTCGTGGCTCAGGTGGTAAAGAAGCTGCCTGCAATGCGGGAGACCTGGGTTTGATCCCTGGGTTGGGAAGATCCCCTGGAGGAGGGCATGGCAACCCACTCCAGTATTCTTGCCTGGAGAGTCTCTATGGGCAGAGGAGCCTGGCGGGCTACAGTCCACGGAGTCACAGAGTCGGACATGACTGAACGACTAAGTACATATCATTTTCTAGATTCAACACATATGTGTTAATATACAATATTTTTCTCTTTCTGACTTACTTCACTCTATAATGACAGTCTCTAAGTCCATCTACGTCTCTGCAAGTGGCACAATTTCATTCCTTTTATGGCTGAGCAGTATTCCACTGTATACATGTACATCTTCTCTATCCATTCCTCTATTGATGGACATTTAGACTGCTTCCATGACCTGGCTATTGTAAATAGTGCTGCAATGAACACTGGGGTGCATGTTTCTTTTTGAATTATGGGTTTTTTCTCTGAACAGATGAATTCTTAAACTGGGAACGATGTCTCCCAGGCTCCTGAAGCCTGCTAATCAGATGTTTATATGCAAATGGGTGGAAACAATAACAAGGAAAGATGCTCTGTTGTGCCAACACCCCTAGCAAAGGACTATAAAAGCCCTTATGTATTAGATGTTTTTCAAACTCAGGTATACTGAGGTTGCAGCCTCTTGAGAAGGTTAGCACTGGCACCATGGGGGACAGCTGTTGCCTTGGAGACGCCACTGCCATCCCAGCTGTGCCCGCCACCTCCGTATGCTCCAGTCGTGGCAGTTTCCAACATGGTATCCATTTGCCTAGTTCCTGTCGGAGCAGAACATGGCAGCTGGTTACATGCCAAGAAAACTGTCAGCCATATGGCAGTGCCCCAAGTGGCTGTGAACCTGCTTCTTGCCAACCTACCTGCCTTCCAGCAACTTTTTGTGTGGGTTTTGTTTGCCAACCCATTTGCTCCTACACAGCCTGCTATGAAACTGGCACTGGTCAGTCTCCTGGTCCAGTTAGCTCATGCCAGCCCTCCTGTTTGGAATCCACCGGCAGTTCGGTAAAGTGCTGTGAACCCGGCCCCTGCCAACAAAGCTCCTGCCAGGAATGTGTCTACACATCTGAGTTGTGCCAGGCAGCTTGTGACCAATCAGTCTGCTGTGATGCTGGGTCCTGTCAGCCAGCCTCCCCTGAAGTCACTTCCTGTCCTGAAACTTCTTGCCTACCAACTGTCTGTGCGGCTAATCTGTGCCAGCCAACTTGCTGCCATGGGGGTTCATGTCAGCCCATTCATGGTGAAGATCAGCCCTGCAAATCATTTTGTTACCAACCGATCTGCTACATTTTGAAGCCTTGCCAAACGGTTCCCTGTATACCGGTTCCCTGCCAGCTATCTACTTGTGTGTTCCGTTCTTGCAGTCCTGCATGCTGTGTGACCTTCCCTTGCCAGACACTTCACTACCAATCTGCACTATGCACATCCTTCATCTGCCAGCCAGCTGCTAACAGACAGCCTCCTTGTTCTGTAAACAACTCTTGTGAACCAGCTTCCTGTGGCACCGTGCTTTCTGGCCAACCAACTGGTGGTGAACCCACTTTCTGCAATCAAAGTGGCTGCCAATCCCCTTCCTGCCAGCCAGCTTGCTGTGTGACGGGTTTCGGCAAATCAGCCAGTGGTGGCTCCAGTTGCTTCCGACCAAATACCCCAAGTGTCTGCAAAGCTGGCACCTACTTGCCGACTTCCTGCCAACCCAGTTATGAGTCCAGCTTCTGCAAGGCAACATTTCATTGAGGGAGCACCTCCTCTAAAGTCTGCTGCTTTCTACAAATGCATAGCCGTGGTGCCTGACTCTGGCTGAGCACAACCACTGCTGGCTTGCTAACTTTTCTGAGTCCAGTCCCACATTTCCTCCAGGTATTGGTGAGGAAATTTATCCTGAGGTCCTTTCTCATAGAGGATAACCTTTCAGCCAGCATGGCCCATGCTGTAGCTTGCCTTTCCTGGTGTTATCATTTCATTTCACTTCAGCAAAGCCTTTCCTCCCAGTTCTTTTCCCCCGCTTTGGATGCTGCCAAGTTTTTAAGGAGACTCTTTTGCTGACAACTGCTAATAAAAATGTGTCTGGTTAAGCATAACGAGTAAGACTCTCATATGCTTTTATTCCTTTCAATATATTACATGTAGATTTCCTTCAGGTCCCGTTTGAACACAATGACTTTGGGCCCCCCAAATCACTGTGTCTGCCTTGGTCTGCAAGGGTGGTTTGTGTCTAGGATTATAGATGCTCAAGCTGGAAAGGAGCAAGGATATACAACCTTGACACCACCAAGAGCTCTTCTGAGTTGGGTCACCTCAGTTTCCCCACAGTGAATAGATTGGGGAAGGCAAAGACAGAAATGGTCCAAGGAAGCCATAGATTAAAATAAATATGAGGTTTCAGCTATGGAAAATAATTAAGGGTTAAGTCACTTAAAACTGGTTTTAGCCATTAGTACACCTAATGGCAAATTTAAATGAAATTTAAAACTGCTTAGAAAATTTTAGCAGATATTTGCTATGTTTTTGACATTTTAAGAGACAGTTTTAAAGACAATTAGTCTAAGGGAAATTTTGACTGAGTTTTGTTATTTCTAGCATGTAATTACTGAATTCAAATACTCGTTCTTTGGGTTGGTTTTCTTTGGGGGAAAGTTTAGAGGAAGATTCACAGTGCATACTTGTAGCAGTGGAACAGAGTCCTTCCTGAAGAGGATCTGACCTCCCCTTTAAACAAGGGGCTCTGGGTGTGCAAAGCATTTTAAGAACCAACCCCCCCAAACTCTTACACAGAATCATAAAGGGACATATAGGAAAATGTTCACTGTGGCATTTCTGTGATGACATAAATTTTAAAGGAGAACAAAGAGTGGGTAGGCAACATGTGGTGATTCCTTCCATGCGGTATTGTGTTAGGCTGGTTCTCCAGAAAAACAGACCCAGTAGAAGATATATATATACACATACATACACACACACACACATACATATACTTATTAAAAGGGATTAACTCATACAATTAAGGAGGAGGGCAAGCCCAAATCTGTAGTGTGAGCCTGAAATGTGGACTGACAGGCAGAGATCAAGGAGAGCTCATGGTGAAGATGAAGTCTGAAGGCTGTCTGCTGGGGAATATGCATTAAACAGAATAAAATAGCTGTCTATTGGAAGAGAATGAGGCATAAGGAAAGCAGGAATTAAATTAACTGATATATAAGTATATAGAGAAAAAATTAAGAAGGAACTTGCAAGGACAAAAGTGATAATATGCCTCATAAGGAATACAAATAATTCAATTATTTGCAACTGAAATTCAAACAGAAAATTAAAAAAGAAGAAAAAACGGGTGAGAGGGACCTTGATAGAGCAAAAGAATTACCATGGATGGAATGTCTTTTAGAAATGAAATATTGATGGATGCTCTATCTAAAGCCTCTCTCCCACATCGTCCATGTAAATTCCTCGGTCATGCTGGAGGAGGGATGAGGTAAGTGGAATGCATCTTAGCTCAGTCCTGAACAGAGTTTTCAACAATGTTTCTTACACTGTAAGTTTAAGGAATCACATCTCCTTAAATAATTTGAGTATTAATACCAGAATCCTTGACATATCAGAAATTTCAAATTTTATCTTGCAATGGTTTTCTGACCCATCTAAGTCTATCTTATTCTAAGACTTTCCTGTTATGAATTTCTGTTGTACAAGTAAGTGTTTTTCACTGGCCACTTGCCAACATACAAAACTGTGTGTTTTAAACATGTCAAGGGTAAAAGGTGTGTTGCGAAGCCTTGTATCTCCTATGGCTGGCAACAGTTTAAATATCAAGGCATTTATTAGCTCCTTTTAGGTTTGCTGGAACTTGTTCCTTAAACATACAAACCTCCAATTATAAATATTGCTCTACTGAGCCATGCTTACAACTAAATCTTTATTTACATTTATGTCCTGGGTAGGGGAGCAATTTTAAAAATACAGGGACGTTTTGAGAAAGACAGGCATATCTTGTTTTTTTATTGTGCTTTGCAAATATATTTTTTGTAAAAGCTGAAGGTTTGTGGCAACCCTGTGTCGAGCAAGTCAAAAAGGTGCCATTTTGCCAACAGCATTTGCTCACTTTGTGTCTCTGTGTCACATTCTGTAATTCTTGCAATATTTCAAACTTTTTCATTAATGTTGTATTTGTTGTGGTGATCTGTGATCAGTGATTTTTGATACTATTGTAATTGTTTCAGTGCACCATCAACCTCTCCCATATAAGATGGTGAACTTAAGATGTGTGTGTTCTAATGAATGGATAAAGAAGATGTGGTATATATACATACTCAATCATAAAAAGAAATGAAACAATGACTTTCGTAGCAACATAGATAGATCTAGAGATTGTCATACTAAGTGAAGTAAGTCAGGAAGAGAAAGATAAATATCTTGTGATATCTCTTATATATGGGATCTAGAATACGACACAAATGAACTTACAAAACAGACACAGACTCATGGGCATAGAAAACAAATATGTGGTTCCCAAAGGAGAAAGAGAGGGCGGGGATAAATTAGGAGTTTCGGATTAGCAGATACAAACTACTAATTATAAAATACATACCTATCAAGCTACCAATGGTATTTTTCAGAGAACTAGAACAAATAATTTCACAATTTGTATGGAAATACAAAAAACCTCGAATAGCCAAAGCAATCTTGAGAAAGAAGAATGGACCTGGAGGAATCAACCTGCCTGACTTCAGGCTCTACTACAAAGCCACAGTCATCAAGACAGTATGGTACTGGCACAAAGACAGAAATATAGATCAATGGAACAGAATAGAAAGCCCAGAGATAAATCCACGCATCTATGGACACCTTATCTTTGACAAAGGAGGCAAGAATATAAAATGGAGAAAAGACAATCTTTTTAACAAGTGGTGCCGGGAAAACTGGTCAACCACTTGTAACAGAATGAAACTAGAACACTTTCTAACACCATGCTGCTGCTGCTGCTAAGTTGCTTCAGTCGTGTCCGACTCTGTGTGACCCCATAGACGGCAGCCCACCAGGCTCCGCCGTCCCTGAGATTCTCCAGGCAAGAACACTGGAGTGGGTTGCCATTTCCTTCTCCAATGCATGAAAGTGAAAAGTGAAAGTGAAGTCGCTTAGTCGTGCCCGACTCTTAGCGACCCCATGGACTGCAGCCCACCAGGCTCCTCCGTCCATGGGATTTTCCAGGCAAGAGCACTGGAGTGGGGTGCCATTGCCTTCTAACACCATACACAAAAATAAACTCAAAATGGATTAAAGATCTAAACCTAAGACCAGAAACTACAAAACTCCTAGAGGAAAACATAGGCAAAACACTCTCTGACATAAATCACAGCAGGATCCTCTGTGACCCACCTCCTAGAGTAATGGAAATAAAAGCAAAAATAAACAAATGGGACCTAATTAAAATTAAATGCTTCTGCACAACAAAGGAAACTATAAGAAAGGTGAAAAGAAAGCCTTCAGAATGGGAGAAAATAATAGCAAATGAAGCAACGGACAAAGAATTAATCTCAAAAATATACAAGCAACTCCTACAGCTCAATTCCAGGAAAATATATGACCCAATCAAAAAATGGGCCAAAGAACTAAACAGCCATTTCTCCAAAGAAGATATACAGATGGCTAACAAACACGAAGAGATGCTCAACATCACTCATTATCAGAGAAATGCAAATCAAAACCACAATGAGGTACCATTTCACTCCAGTCAGAATGGCCGCTATCCAAAAGTCTACAAGCGATAGATGCTGGAGAGGGTGTGGAGAAAAGGGAACCATCTTACACTGTTGGTGGGAATGCAAACTAGTACAGCCACTATGGAGAACAGTGTAGAGATTCCTTAAAAAACTGAAAATAGAACTGCCATATGACCCAGCAATCCCACTGCTGGGCATACACACTGAGGAAACCAGAATTGAAAGAGACACATGTACCCCAATGTTCATCGCAGCACTGTTTATAATAGCCAGGACATGGAAGCAACCTAGATGTCCATCAGCAGATGAATGGATAAGAAAGCTGTGGTACATATACACAATGGAATCTTACTCAGCCATTAAAAAGAATACATTTGAATCAGTTCTAATGAGGTGGATGAAACTGGAGCCTATTATACAGAGTGAAGTAATCCAGAAAGAAAAACATCAATACAGTATACTAATGCATATATATGGAATTTAGAAAGATGGTAATGATAACCCTGTATGGGAGACAGCAAAAGAGACACAGATGTATGAAACAGTCTTTTGGACTCTGTGAGAGAGGGTGATGGTGGGATGATGTGGAAGAATGGCATTGAAACATGTATATTATCATATGTGAAATGAATCGCAAGTCCAGGTTCAATGCATGATGAAGGGTGCTTGGGGCTGGTATACTGGGATGACCCAGAGGGATGGGATGGGGAGGGAGGTGGGAGGGAGGTTCAGGATGGGGAACACATGTACACCCATGGCGAATTCATGTCAATGTATGGCAAAACCAATACAATATTGTAAAGTGAAATAAATAAATAAAAGAAATGAAAGTTAAAAAAAATACATAAACAACAAGGTCCTACTGTAAAGCACAGGGAGCTATATTCAATATCTTATAATAAATTATAATGAAAAAGAATATGAAATATATATATGTCACTTTGCTGTATGCCAATAACTAACACAATATTGTTAAATCAGCTATACTTCAATTCAAAAAATGTGGTTGTTTTGACTGCCACCAACCAGTCATTCTCCCATCTCTCTCCTTCTTCATAGACTTCCCTATTCTCTAACCCATTGCAAGTTGCTTCAGTTGTGCCTGACTCTTTGAGACCCCATGGAGTGCAGCCTGCAAGGCTCCTCTGTCCATGGGATTCTCCATGGAGAATACTGGAGTGGGTTGCCATGCCCTCCTCTAGGGGATCTCCTTGACCCAGAGATCAAACCCACCTCTCTTATGTATCCTGCAATTGGTAGGCGGGTTCTTTATCACTAGCGCTACCTAGGAAGCCTCAATATTGATATTAGGCCAAATAATAACCGTACAGTATAAGTGCTCAAGTGAAATGGAGATTCTCTAAGTTTCTCACTTTAAGTCAAAAGCTAGAAATGATTAAGCTTAATGAGGAAGGCATGTCAAAAGCTAAGAGGTCAAATACTAGGCCTCTTGCACCAAAAAGTTAGCTAAGTTGTGGATGTGAAGGAAAGTTCTTGAAAAAAATGAAAAATGCCACTCCAGTGAACACATGAATGATAAGAAGGTGAAACAGCCTTGTTGGTGATATGGAGAGAGTTTTACTGGTCTGGAAAGAAGATTAAACCAGCGACAATATTCCCCGATGCCAAAGCCTAATCAAGAGCAAGGCCCTAAATCTCTTCAATTCTGCAAAGGCTGAGAGAGGTGAGGAAACTACAGAGGAAAGTTTGAAGCCAGCAGAAGTCTGTTCGTGAAGTTTAGGAAAGAAGCAATTTCCGTAACATGAGAGTATGAGGTAAAGCAGAAAGCGCTGATGTAGGACCTATAGCAAGTTATCCAGAAAATCTAGCTAAGGTAATTAACAAAGCTGGCCACACTAAACATCAGATTTTAAATGTAGATGAAGCAGCCTTCTATTGGAAGACGATTCCACCTGGGACTTACATGACTAGAGAAAAATCAATGCTGACTTTAAAGCTTCAGAGGACAGGATGACTCTCTTTTTAGGGGATACTTCAGCTGGTGACTTTAAATTGGAGTTAGTGATTCCCTGGTGGCTCAGATGGTAAAAGCGTCTACCTATAATGCAGGAGACCTGGGTTCAATTTCTCGGTTGGGAAGATCCCCTGGAGAAGGACATGGCAACCCACTCCAGTGTTCTTGCCTGGAAAATTCCATGGACAGAGGAGCCTGGTAGGCTACAGTCCATGGGGTTGCAAAGAGTTGGACATGACTGAGCGACTTCACTTCAGCTGATGACTCCAAATTGGAGTCAGTGCTCATTGACTATTCTGAGAATCCTAGAGCCCTTAAAAACTATGCTAAATCTACTCTGTTTGCTATGTATAAATGGAACAACAAAGTCTGGAGTACAGCATCTCTGTTTACAACATGGTTTAACTGAATATCTCAAGCCCACTGTTTTTTTTTTTTAATGTTTTTTTTTTAAATTTTATTTTATTTTTAAACTTTACAATATTGTATTAGTTTTGCCAAATATCGAAATGAATCCGCCACAGGTATACATGTGTCCCCCATCCTGAACCCTCCTCCCTCCTCCCTCCCCATACCATCCCTCTGGGTGGTTCCAGTGCACCAGCCCCAAGCATCCAGTATCGTGCATTGAACCTGGACTGGCAACTCGTTTCATACATGATATTATACATGTTTCAATGCCATTCTCCCAAATCCTCCCACCCTCTCCCTCTCCAACAGAGTCCATAAGACTGTTCTATACATCAGTGTCTCTTTTGCTGTCTCATACACAGGGTTATTGTTACCATCTTTCTAAATTCCATATATATGCATTAGTATACTGTATTGGTGTTTTTCTTTCTGGCTTACTTCACTTTGTATAATAGGCTCCATACAGATGGCTAACAAACACATGAAAAGATGCTCAACATCACTCATTATCAGAGAAATGCAAATCAAAACCACTATGAGGTACCATTTCACGCCAGTCAGAATGGCTGCGATCCAAAAGTCTACAAGCAATAAATGCTGGAGAGGGTGTGGAGAAAAGGGAACCCTCTTACACTGTTGGTGGGAATGCAAACTAGTACAGCCACTATGGAGAACAGTGTGGAGATTCCTTAAAAAACTGGAAATAGAACTGCCTTATGATCCAGCAATCCCACTGCTGGGCATACACACTGAGGAAACCAGAATTGAAAGAGACACGTGTACCCCAATGTTCATCGCAGCACTGTTTATAATCTGC
>NW_011494752.1:1753660-1754079 GCF_000754665.1 Bison bison bison
CAAAAAAGACAAAATAGGCTGTTGGGGAGGACCTTACAAATAAGCTGTGAAAAGAAAGAGAAGCGAAAAGCAAAGGAGAAAAGGAAAAATAATAAACACCTGAATGCAGAGTCCAAAGAATAGCAAGGAGAGATAAGAAAGCCTTCTTCAGCGATCAATGCAAAGAAATAGAGGAAAACAACAGAATGGGAAAGACTAGGAATCTCTTCAAGAAAATCAGAGATACCAAAGGAACATTTCATGCAAAGATGGGCTCGATAAAGGACAGAAATGGTAGGGACCTAACGGAAGCAGAAGATACTAAGAAGAGATGGCAAGAATACACAGAAGAACTGTACAGAAAAGATCTTCATGACCCAGATAATCACGATGGTGTGATCACTGACCTAGAGCCAAACATCCTGGAATGTGAAGTCAAG
>NW_011494752.1:1754179-1765891 GCF_000754665.1 Bison bison bison
GGGCATACACACTGAGGAAACCAGAATTGAAAGAGACACGTGTACCCCAATGTTCATCGCAGCACTGTTTATAATAGCCAGGACATGGAAGCAACCTAGATGTCCATCAGCAGATGAATGGATAAGAAAGCTGTGGTACATATACACAATGGAGTATTACTCAGCCATTAAAAAGAATACATTTGAATCAGTTCTAATGAGGTGGATGAAACTCAAGCCCACTGTTGAGACTTGCTGCTCAGAATAAAAAAGATTCCTTTCAAAATGTTATTGCTCATTGGCAATGCACCTGGTCACCCCAAAGCTCTGATGGAGGTATATAAGATTAATGATGTTTTCATGCCTGCTAACATAACATTCATTCTGCAGCCCATGAATCAAGGGCTAATTTTGACTTTCAAGTCTGATAATTTAAGAAATATATTTTGTAAGGCTATGGTTGTCATAGATAGCAATTCCTCTGATGGACCTGGGCAAAGTAAACAGAAAACCGTCTGGAAAGGATTTCTCATTCTGGATGCCATTAAGAACATTTGTGATTCATTGTATGAGGTCAAATTATCGACATCGGCGGGACTTTGGAAGAAGTTGATTCCAATGTTCATGGATGACTGAGGGGTTCAAGACTTCTTTATAAGAAATAACTGCAGATGTGGTGGAAATAGCAAGAGTACCAAAATTAGAAGTGGAGCCTAAAGATTGGACTGAACTGGTGCAATCTCATGATAAAACTTCAATAGATGTGGAGTTGCTTCTTATTGATGAGGAAAGAAAGTGGTTTCTTGAGATGGAAACTGTTCCTAATGAAGATGCTGTGAAGACTGTTGACATGACAACAAAGGATTTAAAACATTACATAAACTTAGTTGATAAAGCAGCAGCAGTTTTGAGAGGATTGACTCCAATTTTGAAAGAAGTTCTTGGTGGGTAAAATGCTGTAAATAGCATTGACTGCTGTAGAGAAATCGTTCACGAAAGGAAGAGTCAATTGATACGGCAAACATTGTGGGTGCACGTGTGCTAAGTCACTTCAGTTGTGTCTGATTCTTCGTGACCCTATGGACTGTAGCCAACCAGGCTCCTCTGTCCATGGGATTCTCCAGGCAAGAATACTGGAGTGGGTTGCCAGGCCCTCCTCCAGAGGATCTTCCCAACCAAAGGATCAAACCCAGGTCTCCTATGTCTCCTACATTGGCAGGAGGGTTCTTTACCATTAGCGCCACCTGGGAAGCCCATGGCAAACATCATTGTTGTCTTATTTTGAGAAATTACTGCAGCTACCCCAAGCTCTGAACAATCACCATGCTGATAATTCAGCAGCCATCAGTATCAAGGAAAGACCCTACACTAGCAAAAATATTACAACTCTTAGCTGAAGGCTTAGATGATGGTTAACATTCCTTAGTAATAAAATATTTTAAAATTAAGATATTTGCATTTTTATACATAATGCTATTGTATACTTAATAGACTACAGTATGGTATTAGCATAACTTTTATGTGCACTGGGAAACCAAAGTTTGTGTGGCTCACTTTATTGCAATATTTGCTTTATTGTGCTGGTCTGAAACTGAATTCACCACTCAGAATTGACATTCTTCATCATGTGATTTGAATTTTGCTACCATCCCTAGGATATCTTCTCTCCTCAAAGCACTTTCCAATTACTCAATATTCTTTTAGAAGGTACATCATCAGAGCCTAATTCAAGATCTAGCTGCTCTTTAACAGCCCAGGATGTAAAACAGTTATCCTTTTTTGAGTATAGCCCATATTTTCCCCTAGGTCATGTCTGCCTGATGATATAATTAGGTACTATTCTTTAAGTTAGTCATCTCAACTCCATTAGGAAATATGCTGGGATCTGAATGGCTAAATCCCTGTTTAGTGAAGTGGCATGTGACTTCCTGAAGGGGTCATTTCCATCACTTCTCAGATGGTTTCCTGGTCCTTGTGTTGATATTCTCTGTTCCTGTCTTTGCATGCCTAATATTAAGTTCATAATCCCACTCCAGTCATACTAATATCCTTATTGTCATCATTTGGAAGAGGGAGTTTCTTCAGGTTCAGATTTAACATCAGCTTCAGACATATCACTCTTTAGTTTGAGTCCAATTTAGCCATAGTGCCTCCTTCTTAGCAAACTCCAGGTGCTTTGAGTATCAGCAGAAAAGATTACCCCAGTGAGTCCGCTCCAAGCTGTCTAACTGCCTTTCTAGTATATTGTTTATCCAGAGTCTCAGCTTGAGATGGGGTCGTTTATTATTATTGAATGATGTGAGATGCTATCATTGGAAATGAGACATGTCTTGGCAGTTACTGAATGCTGTCTATATTTCTGCATTCTCTTCATAAGCTATTATGACAGTCCTTTTTAATTGTCCTGATGAAATTCAGGTTCATTTTCTACTGAATTTCATTGATCAACTAATAAGGCAAAAATAAGTTAAATTATTTGACAAGATTTGGTCTAAATGGTCCCATGTTCTTTTTCTAGAGGTCCACAAAGGGTCTTCTAAACAACTCGTTCTGTGATTTGTAGAGACTTGAAAATGGAATGGCATTTGCTTATCTCAACACCTTTAGTGTCTCTTGCTCTCTAAGATTCCTAAAAATCAATGTTTGCAAAGACTGTTTGGGGAAAGAGTCCCTGTATTTTCCTTATTTGCTGCAAATAATACATTCTTCCTTCTCCTGCTTAAAAAAAAAAAAATCAGTGTATGGTTTACTTCAAATCTCTGAGTGCTCTAGGACATACAATGACATGAATTTATTTTGAGAATCTCGGCATTTGTAAAATTTATTTGCCTTTGTAAATATTTATTTTTCCAATTTGATTATTCCCCACTGTCTAAATAGACTGACACCAAGTAAGAGCCTGTCTAGCATAAGTTTCACGTTCTTTGTGCTACATTCCATGGGGAGATCTCAGATCTTATCTCATTGCAGGTCTCAGCATGAGCTAAGGAGAACAGACACCTTTTACAAGCCTGGGTTTTCACTGCCAGATGCTGACATGTTTGACAGCTCATGGATCATGAGTTGAGTGAGGGGTAAGAGTGGATGCAGCATGTAAAACATTTTTTTTCAGGATCACACTGAGAAGTTTACTTCATATTAAGAGTCTTAAAGTATTTTGAAATAAAATTTGATTCCATTATTTAAATCAAAAAAAGTTAAACTCTCTTTTTCTCTTCTTTCTCCCTCTCACTGTTACAAATTTCCCCATTTAGTTCAGAAGGATATTTTACAATCTTCATTTTTATTTTACTGTAAAAATAGCTCAAGAGTTCCCTGGTTGCCTAGTGGTTAGGATTCAGTGGTTAGGACTGAACCCACTGCTCTGCACTGGATTCAATCCCTGGTCAGAGAACTGAGATCCCACAAGTGGCATGGCATGGCAGAGGCAAGCAAACAAACAGATAGACTCACGCTTGAGGTAGAAAAAAATGTATGAACAGAAAATGGAACGCCTTGGCTCACCAAAACCCCCTGAAAATCCTGCTCCCCTGGGACAAACTATTGGTTTCCATTTTGTATGCTTAGTCACTTCGGTCGTGTCTGACTTTGCGACTCCATGGACTGTAGCCCACCAAGCTCCTCAGACCGTGGGATTCTTATTATGCCCTAATATTTTACATATGGCTGGTTATCTTCTCTATTTGAAAGATGGAAGAAAAACAAAAAAGGAGCGTGATTTCTATATCTCAAGCACAAACACCAGATTACTACACAAAGTAACAGATTTTTGTCTTGCTTAAGGGCATCCTTAATGTATTTATATTCACTTAATAAAAAACATTTTCGATGTGTTTTCTATTTTTTTCCCTTTGTGAGCATCTGAAGCTTCCTTCATTTTTCTTGTGTGTGTGTGTGTGTGTGTGTGTGTTTGTGTTTAGTTGCTAAGTCATGTCTGACTCTTGCAACCCTATGGACTGTAGCCCAATAGGCTTGGCCATCCATTGGATTTCCCAGGCAAGAATACTGGAGTGGGTTGCCATTTCCTTCTCCAGGGGATCTTTCTGATCCAAAGATCAAACCTGTGTCTCCTGCTTGGTAGGTCGCTTCTTCACCACTGAGCCACCAGAGAAGCCCCATCGGTGTGTACCATCCCTATTTAATGCCTAGTTCATAAACCTTTTGTTGAATTAAATTGCTATGCTTTAAGTTAGCTCCCGCCAGGAAATTTGATGGGATTTGAATGTGATGGCATCTGTTCTTCTATAGGAGCCACTTCTGTCACTCCTGAGTTATTTAACTGCAGATTATCAATTATTTTTGACCAACAAAAATGAAAATTTTGTATGGTTCAAGCCAACATATTCTTTACTTGGCTTTTTCAGTCAAGTCCTTGTATACAGCTACTTATAACTCTCTCTGATATCTTTGTATACTGAAAAGTATTTTAAAAGGTGCTAGGACAATAATCACACTAAGGAAAACATTTTTCAAAGAATTAAGACAACTTAATCCATTCATTCTCCCAGTGTCCTTTAGAGCAAAATTTTGCCTGTCATTTTTCTGATTCTTTTGGTATCTATTTAATAAAAAGGGTGAACATCAGACTTGTCCTGAGAAATTCCATTCTTGAAGAGCAAAAACTATTTATTATTTATCTTATGATTGTAGCTATGAAAATAAAAGATGTTCCTTGGAAGGAGAGCTATGAAAAACCTAGACACCATATTAAAAAGCAGAGACATCACTTTGCCAACAAAGGTCCATATAGTCAAAATTATGGTTTTTCCAGCAGTCATGTATAGATGGAGAGCTCGACCACAAAGAATGCTGAGCACTGAAGAATTGATGCTTTTGAACTGTGGTGCTAGAGAAGACTCTTGAGAGTCCCTTGGACAGCAAGGTGATCAAATCAGTCAATCCTAAAGGAAATCAACTCTGACTATTTATTGGAAGGACTGATGCTGAAGCTAAACCTCCAATGCTTTAGCCACCTTATGTGAAGAGCTGACTCATTGGATTGAGAGCAGGAGGAGAAGGGGAAGACAAAGGATGAGATGGTTGGATGACACCATGTACTCAATGGACATAATTTTGAGCAAACTCTGGGAGATAGTGAAGGACAGAGAAGCCTGGTGTGCTGCATTCCGTGGGGTCGCAAAGAGTCAGACACAACTGAACAAAAACATTTATCTTATCTTCATAATCCCAAATGTGGACTGCCATAATGGACTTTGATAAAGACAGGGGGCAAAAGAATCTATGTGATGACTGAGGCAACTTCATAAAGGTCAATTTTGAAACCAAAGATCCACAGGGAGTCATCCCAGTGACTATGAATAAAGAAAATAGAATGGAAAACAATGTCTGAGACACACAAATGGCCCCAAAGATATATGTAAGAAGCCTAAAAGATGAGTCCCAAACACAACATGGATAATTTCCCCGTCTATGTGATGTATGGTGCTGGGTGTTATTTTCGTTGGTCTCATCAGTTTGCTCATATAAATGGCTTCATCTTATAACAATAGTCTGATGATATCAGGAAGTAAATTTCCTCTTATAATCCACTTTCTCAGAAACTTCCGGGCAATGCCCAGAACTTAGCTGGAACCGGATAAATATTTGATGATAGTGACTTTATGATACACAGTAAAGAGTTGTTACAAACAAAATCATATAGGTGCCCCTCAGATACTCTTCTGACTTATACTCCAAGCCAGCTCAGAGTGGCATCCATAATCCTAGCCAAACGTCTTTGAATTTGGCCCCTTGCTTGTTTGTGCAGGAGTAGAGTAGAAGAATTTTGTATAAACACAACATATCCTCTAAATAAGGGCTTATGAAAGACACACTGTACACATAATCTAGGTCATTAAAGGACATGCAAATGAGTAGCGTTTATTAGGTGATAAATCAGGAAATGCCTTAGTTGCAAAGAAAATTCAGATGACAGTAGAGGGTAGAAAAACAAATTATAAGCACAACGAAGAAATGTAAAAGAAAGACATTTTAGAGATGGAAAAATTAACCAGCTATTAAGACCATCGGCAGGGATGGATAAAGTAGGTGGAGATCTTATTCCTATCTGATTCCTAATAACACTCATTAGTTAAACCCAAATTATTACTTGTGGCCATAAAGCCCAACCCTCGAAGAAGGGCGATGAAGAATAAGACATGTTTTATTATATTAAATCCAGTTATTTCCCTGACAATGTATTATTTCAGGCTACTTGAAAAAATGCAAGTAGCCTGTTTTACGTGTATCTCAGAGCATCGGAAAAGAGGGGAAAAAAGAGTATGTCCTCAGTGCAAGCAGGTTGAGCTGGCATGGCTGCACCTGGTGCACATTTCATAGGACAGATCTGGACAAAGCAAGTTAATATTTAGAGCAAAGAGAAACAGGAGAAAGCAGCAATTCAGGCACTAATAATCTGAAACACAGAAAATGCTATAGATGCTATTACAAAACAGCGACAATAGTAATGACAAACTTCTTATTATATAGTAGGTATTTGGGAAATGGGCTTCCCTGGTGGCTCAGATGGTAAAGAATCTGCCTGCAATGTGGAGACCCCAGGTTCTGTCCCTGGGGCTGGAAGATCCCCTGGAGAAGAGAATGGCTACCCACTTGATGAGAGACAGAGATTGTTTAAAGTCTTCATGGACATTGTAGGATATTAAGGGTCAGCAAGCAGAAACAGCTCATATGATGCAAATCCTGGTACATTGTAAACTCTGGGACACTCACTACTTCTGAGAGAGTCTGTTTCTTGTTATAGTTAACTCAGATGGTATGAAAATTATCTGATGCAGATATCCATCTAGTCTTTTTTTGCCTTACATTATCCATGAGTTTTCAAAGTTTCAACAACAAGTGTTCTAACTTAGAAAGTATCTTAGTATTTGAAGAATAATTTATCTAAGGATAGCAAACTAGAACTCATTTAGAGAAACCAAATTTTCTCCAAACTGTTTACACCCACATGGAGCTATGGATTCCTCTTTCTAATTTTCTTTCTACACTCATGTTCAAGTATTATCCTTTATATATTAATATATAAGCAATATTGAGAAGTCCTCTTTTCTTAAGTTATAATCATAATTTTACCAGTGGATCTTAAATGAAAATTTATCCCTTCTTAAAATCACCTTTTTGTGTGGTGAAAAACTCTTTACTGGGGAAGGGGTCTTAGTTGTTTGTTTTATATATTAAGTATATTTATGCTTTGCTATATTTGCTACTGTCAGCAGGTAAAAGGGAATGCTTAGGGAAAACTGGGTTAACTTTGCTATTAATAGATCCCAATCTTAAGAAGTAGAAGATCATTTGAAATGTGTCCCTTTCTGTCTTAATCATTGTTTCAAGCAAGAATCTGAATGAGGCTCAAGAGCTTGGTTTTTCATTATACCCTTATCTTAGGTAAGGAATTCTTTTGTTTAGAAGGATGGTCAATGGCTTTCTGGCCAGAGACAGTTATGAACACAATCATCATAAAGGAGAGGTGAAGCAGTCATACTTTCCTTATCAAGTTTACACAAACCAGACTTCTGATTTATGATTTGGGCATGGAGGAAGAGTCTGATAAAGGTCCATGTTTGTGTTGTAAATCAAGAGTCTTAAAACAAGAAGGCCTGGGAAGAGATAACACAGGATTCTACTCCTCCTATGAAGGCCTCTAACTGAGATGTTTTTGTGGTGTCAGGAGAGGCTGGGAAGAGTTTGTTGTGTCAATTTTGAGACTGGGCAGGATGTGTCAGGGCCCTGCTTCCATTAACAGTTGTAAATAGACATTTAAAAACATGCTCTTTAGATCTTTCCATTTATGCAAGGTAATGGAGTAGCTGGAAGAAAAAAGATGAGAGTGACCTGAATCGTGGGTTTGAATGATGAGTCTGGCAGAACTGGCAGAAGTTAAAGAGCACTGAAGCCTTGGGCAGCTCAGATAAGAGGTTGGGGATCCAAGGTACTAAATGTCCAAGAAGAGGGAGAGGAGTGAACTGATGGCACAAATACCAAATGTTCAAGGAATGTGAAGATCAAAGGCAAAAGACTTTTGTTTAAACCATGATATATGCTATAAAACATGCCCATGTTTGCAACTGTGTCAGAGTAATAAATCAGTCTTTTAAATGACACTTAATGTAGTCCCTTCTTATAAATGAATTACTGGGTGCTCAGCTCCATGACAGAAAGAACCAAAAACCTTCTTACCATAAGCCCCCCAATATTGCCCAAATCTAATGGAGTGGGTGGGTGCAGAGCTACTAAATAGGAATGAAAGAAGAGTTCTGATTAAAATCTGCAATTGACGAGAGACATGAACACATAAAACCTGGCTCAGCTATTTTCTCCTATGTTGGTCTGTTCCATCCTTAAGAAGCTCTTTTAAAGAGTTTCTCCATCTTTCAGGTTACACTCACCAAAGCACATGGACATTTTGTCTATTGGAAGCATCTGTGATGTACAATCAGAATGGCATTTCTGAGCATTTCCCTAGCATTATTAGCTCTGCCTTTTATTTCTGCACTCTTTGCCAGGAAATCACATTCCTTTTCCTAAAAATGTGGCAATTATCTTTCTGCTCAGTTCCAGTCAAGCAAGCAATTTTCTTGACTGATTATCAAAAACTTTAAGATAGTCTGTCTGTAGTAAAATTACCCTCATTAACTTTACTTAGCAAGGCCTTCTCATTGTTAATATCAAGTTTAATGTGGTTTACCTGAATGTTTAGAGCTTTCTGTGGTGACCTAAATGGGAAGGAAAGCCAAAGACAGAGGGGATATATGTGTATATACATACAGCTGATTCACTTTGCTGTACAGTAGAAACTAACACTAGTAGAAATTAATCCCAAAGAAAGGTAATGACAAAGAATGTTCAAACTACTGCGCAATTGCACTCATCTCACATGCTAGCAAAGGAATGCTTAAAGTTCTCCAAGCAAGGCTTCAACAGTACATGAATCAACAACTTCCAGATGTTCAAGCTGGATTTAGAAAAGGCAGAAGAACCAGAGATCAAATTGCCAATTTGTTAGATCATGGAAAAAGCAAGAGAATTTCAGAAAAACATCTATTTCTGCTTTATTGGCTATTCCAAAGCCTTTGACTGTGTGGATCACAACAAACTGGAAAATTCTTAAAGAAATAGGAATACCAGACCACGACCTGCTTCCTGAGAAATCTGTATGCAGGTCAAGAAGCAACAGTTAGAAACAGACATGGAACAACGGACTGGTTCCAAATTGGGAAAGGAGTACATCAAAGCTGTATGTTGTCAAGGCCGGGCTGGATGAAGCACAAGCTGGAATCAAGATTGCCAGGAGAAATATCAATAATCTCAGATACGCAGATGATATCACCCTCATGGCAGACAGAGAGGAAGGAACTAAGAGCCTCTTGATGAAAGTGAAAGAGGAGAGTGAAAAAGCTGGCTTAAAACTCAGTATTCAAAAAACAAAGATCATGGTATCTGGTCCCATCACTTTATGGCAAATAGATGGGGAAACAATGAAAACAGTGAGAGACTTTATATTCTTGGGCTCCAAAATCAGCGCAGATGGTGACTGCAGCCACTAAATTAAAAGACACTTGCTCCTTGGAAGAAAAGCTATGACAAACCTAGACAGTGTACTAAAAAGCAAAGACATTAATTTGCCAACAAAGGTCCATCTAGCCAAAGTTATGTTTTTTCCAGTATGTATGGATGTGAGATGGGTGGGTCATGGTGGAGAGATCTGACAGAATGTGGTCCACTGGAGAAGGGAATGGCAAACCACTTCAGTATTCTTGCCTTCAGAACCCCACGAACAGTATGAAAAGGCAAAATGATAGGATACTGAAAGAGCAACTCCCCAGGTCAGTAGGTGCCCAATATGCTACTGGAGATCAGTGGAGAAATAACTCCAGAAAGAATGAAGGGATGGAGCCAAAGCAAAAACAATACCCAGCGTGGATGTGATTGGTGATAGAAGCAAGGTCCGATGCTGTAAAGAGCAATATTACATAGGTACCTGGAATGTCAGGTCCATGAATCAAGGCAAATTGGAAGTGGTCAAACAAGAGATGGCAAGAGTGAATGTCGACATTCTAGGAATCAGCTAACTAAAATGGACAGGAATGGGTGAATTTAACTCAGATGACTATTATACCTACTACTATGGGCAGGAATCCCTCATAAGAAATGGAGTAGCCATCATGGTCAACAAAAGTGTCTGAAATGCAGTACTTGGATACAATCTCAAAAATGACAGAATGATCTCTGTTTGTTTCCAAGGCAAACCATTCAAAATCACAGTAATCCAAGTCTATGCCCCAACCAGTAAAGCTGAAGAAGCTGAAGTTGAATGGTTCTATGAAGACCTACAAGACCTTTTAGAACTAACACCCAAAAAAGATGTCCTTTTCATTATAGGGGACTGGAATGCAAAAGTAGGAAGTCAAGAAACACCTGGAGTAACAGGCAAATTTGGCCTTGGACTATGGAATGAAGCAGGGCAAAGACTAACAGAGTTTTGCCAAGAAAATGCACTGGTCATAGAAAACACCCTCTTCCAACAACACAAGAGAAGACTCTACACATGGACATCACCAGATGGTCAACACCGAAATCAGATTGATTATATTCTTTGCAGCCAAAGATGGACAAGCTCTTTACAGTCAGCAAAAACAAGACCAGGAGCTGACTGTGGCTCAGACCATGAACTCCTTATTGCCAAATTCAGACTTAAATTGAAGAAAGTAGGGAAAACCACTAGACCATTCAGGTATGACCTAAATCAAATCCCTTATGATTATACAGGGGAAGTGAGAAATATATTTAAGGGCCTAGATCTGATAGATAGAGTGCCTGATGAACTATGGAATGAGGTTCGTGACATTGTACAGGAGACAGGGATCAAGACCATCCCCATGGAAAAGAAATGCAAAAAAGCAAAATGGCTGTCTGGGGAGGCCTCACAAATAGCTGTGAAAAGAAGAGAAGCGAAAAGCAAAGGAGAAAAGGAAAGATATAAACATCTGAATGCAGAGTTCCAAAGAATAGCAAGAAGAGCTAAGAAAGCCTTCCTCAGTGATCAATGCAAAGAAATAGAGGAAAACAACAGAATGGGAAAGACTAGGGATCTCTTCAAGAAAATTACAGACCAAAGGAACATTTCATGCAAAGATGGGCTCGATAAAGGACAGGAATGGTATAGACCTAACAGAAGGAGAAGATATTAAGAACAGGTGGCAAGAATACACAGAAGAACTGTACAGAAAAGATCTTCATGACCCAGATAATCACCATGGTGTGATCACTGACCTAGAGCCAGACATCCTGGAATGTGAAGTCAGGTGGGCCTTAGAAAGCATCACTACGAACAAAGCTAGTGGAGGTGATGGAATTCCAGTTGAGCTATTCCAAATCCTGAAAGACGATGCTGTGAAAGTGTTGCACTCAATATGCCAGCAAATTTGGAAAACTCAGCAGTGGCCACAGGACTGGAAAAGGTCAGTTTTCATTCCAATCCCAAAGAAAGGCAATGCCAAAGAATGCTCACACTACCGCACGATTGCCCTCATCTCACATGCTAGTAAAGTAATGCTCAAAATTCTCCAAGCCAGGCTTCAGCAATATGTGAACCGTGAACTTCCTGATGTTCAAGCTGGTTTTAGAAAAGGCAGAGGAACTAGAGATCAAATTGCCAACATCCGCTGGATCATGGAAAAGGCAAGAGAGTTCCAGAAAAACATCTATTTCTGCTTT
>NW_011494752.1:1765991-1766327 GCF_000754665.1 Bison bison bison
TGTGTGGATCACAATAAACTGTGGAAAATTCTTCAAGAGATGGGAGTACCAGACCACCTGATCTGCCTCTTGAGAAATCTGTATGCAGGTCAGGAAGCAACAGTTAGAACTGAACATGGAACAACAGACTGATTCCAAATAGGAAAAGGAGTATGTCAAGGTTGTATATTGTCACCCTGCTTATTTAACTTATTGCAGAGTACATCATAAGAAATGCTGGACTGGAAGAAACATAAGTTGGAATCAAGATTGCCGGGAGAAATATCAATAACCTCAGATATGCAGATGACACCACCCTTATGGCAGGAAGTGAAGAGGAACTCAAAAGCCTCTTGA
>NW_011494752.1:1766451-1778500 GCF_000754665.1 Bison bison bison
TTCTTGGAAGGAAAGTTATGACCAACCTAGATAGCATATTGAAAAGCAAAGACATTACTTTGCCAACAAAGGTCCGTCTAGTCAAGGCTATGGTTTTTCCTGTGGTCATGTATGGATGTGAGAGTTGGACTGTGAAGAAAGCTGAGCGCTGAAGAATTGATGCTTTTGAACTGTGGTGTTGGAGGAGACTCTTGAGAGTCCCTTGGACTGCAAGGAGATCCAACCAGTCCATTCTGAAGGAGATCAGCCCTGGGATTTCTTTGGAAGGAATGATGCTGAAGCTGAAACTCCAGTACTTTGGCCACCATTGGAAAAGACTCTGATGCTGGGAGGGATTGGGGGCAGGAGGAGAAGGGGATGACAGAGGATGAGATGGCTGGATGGCATCACTGACTCAATGGATGTGAGTCTGAGTGAACTCCGGGAGTTGGTGATGGACAGGGAGGCCTGGCGTGCTGCGATTCATGAGGTCGCAAAGAGTCGGACACGACTCAGCGATTGAACTGAACTGATTGAACTGATGGATGTGAGAGTTGGACCATAAAGAAAACTGAGTGCCGAAGAATTGATACTTTCAAACTGTGGTGTTGGATAAGACTCTTGAGAGTCCCTTGGCCTCAAGCAAATAAAACCAATCAATCCTAAAGGAAATTAACCCTGAATATTCATTGGAAGGACTGATGCTGAAGCTGAAGCTCCAACACTTTGGTCACCTCATGCAAAGAACTGACTCATTGGAAAAGACCCCGATGCTGGGAAAGATTGAAGGCGGGAGGAGAAGGGGCCAATAGAGGATAAGATGGCTGGATGGCATCACCGACTCGATGTACATGAGTTTGAGCAAGCTCCAGGAGTTGGTGATGGACAGGGAAGCCTGGCGTACTGCAGTCTATGGGGTTGCAAAGAGTTGGACATGACTGAGCGACTGAACCGAACTGAACTGAGAAACTATCACAACCTTGTAAGGCAACTCTACTTCAGTGAAGATTAATTAAAGAAAAGAACTTTCTACTCTGCTTTAGCCTGAGGTCTTACATGCAATACCCAGAGATTTGGATGTCCCTTCATCACTTTTCCATTCATACGTGCCCATTTTTGGTTTGTATTTTCAATGCATCATCAATTCTCTGCATCTGGTCAGGAAGGCTATAGATCATGCCCACTTAATGAGAGGTCATTTATGCATTACTCCTATACTCATCCATGTGTTTTCAATCGCAGAAGAAGACAGGAGAGGTGGGGCCATGGAGATTGAAATCAGAGAGATGAGTATCTACATCATGCATGTTCTGTTACCTACTAACTGCAGGCTTTGGAAAGAATTACTCTATATATTCCAACCAGTCAGTGTTCACTGTTTCTGCATATAAATTGTTGGGGAACTTCTGCACCCATTTAAAAAAAAATATCTATCACCCTTTAATATTTTTCATGTGGTAAGTTGATTCATGGAATCAATATGAATTTTCCTTCTTTCTTTCTTCCTCCTCCCTTCTCTCACTCTTTCCCTTCATCCTTCTCTCCATCTCCTTCCTACCCTCCTTTCTTTCTTTCCCTCTGTTTGGGTCAGCCATATACAATCCTGCTTACATATAGTTCTCTCAAACCACTTTTTCCATATCATTAGTGATATATATTCATAATTCCTACTTCTGGTGTATAAATTTTATTTCTTTGTATTCCACTAAGTACAGTGAGGATTGGGAATTTGAATTTCTTGTTTATTTCTATAGTGCCAATCACCTGACATGGTATTTAACACACAGCTAAGTACTCAGTGAAGCTTGTTGAGGACTTATGGGCACAGCAGGGGAAGGAAAGGGTGGGACAACTCGAGAAAGTAGCATTGAAATATATACATTACCATATATAAAATAGATGGCTAATGGGAAGTTGCTGTATAACACAGGGAGCTCAATGTGGTACTCTGTGACAACCTAGAGGGAAAGGATGAAGTAGGAGGTAGGAGGGAGGTTCAGGAGGGAGGGGACATATGTATATCTACTGGTGATTTATGTTGATATATGGCAGAAACCAACAGAACATTGCAAAGCAATTATCCTCCAATTAAAAATAAATAAATTAAAAAAGTAAAGCTTGTTGAAATAAAAAAAAAAAAAAACAACCACTTTCACTTCCAGATGTAACTCTTAGTTTTTATTCTCTCTTGCAAACGCATAACTACTGATAAGAACGTGAGATGAAAATGTGTGAAAGCACCAAGTAATTTGCCTTCATGTTCAAGGCTTCATAGACCAAGTTCTCTCCCCAGCCTGCTGGGAGCAGGGAGCACAGGGCACCCAACGAGTATGATGCAAACAGCCTGGTGCTTGAAGCCAAGTAAACTGTTGGCTAATGGCGCAACCTGAAGCAAGTCCCTTAGCCTATATCTCCTCCTCTGTAAAATGGGGAAAATAAAACCTTTTAGTATGGCAAGATTATGAATTACAAATGATGAGAAAATATCGAGCTTAATACTTGTATTAACTCAGTAAATGACAGTCCCTCAGCTTACCCTCCGCATTATGAAGAAAGCCTGGCAGTCTCTTCACAGAATCCCCGTCCCTGTAAGATCTTCTGGGATCTAACACAAGAAGACAGCTCTGGTCACAAAATATTCTTTTCCTTCCAGAGCCAACATCAGGTCTTTTTTCTAGTAAATATCTGGAGGTCTTTATTGTTCAGTTCTTCTTCAGAAAATACGTCTCCCACCTTGCAGGACTATACCGCCATGGCTTCTAGGAGTACCCGGTTTCTTTTCTTTATTGAATCCTTCCATATTCAGCTAGCACTTTGATATTGAATCTTTTAAGCTCCATTTTTGCCTTACAAAACCTAGACTGGTTGGATCAGAGGGTTACATATCATTGCTCAATTACTCCTATCCCTAGGACTCTAGGGTTTCCCAGGTGGTGCTAGTGGTAAAGAATATGCCTGCTAATGCTGGAGATGGAACAGACTTGAGTTCAGTCCCTGGGTTGGGAAGATCCTCTGGTGAAAGGCATGGCAACCCACTCCAGTATTCTTGCCTGGAGAATCTCATGGACAGAGAAGCCTGGTGGGCTACAGTCCATGGGGTTGCAAAGAGTCGGACATGACTGAAACAATTTAGCAAGTTTCTGGAGAGTAAACAGGACTATACCTACTGCTGTGGCCATTTTTTTTGCGGGGACGGGGGAGGGGGTGTGGAAGAGGGTGGGGGAAATAGTGTCTGACACCAGATGAATGAGACCTAGCAAGACTTCCATTTCCATGCTATGGAGGAAAAAGTACTGTAGGTGAGTTTCCTTTTCAATGCCCTCTGATAGTCAGGAAACACAGTGGAATGAACTACTCAGCTGCAGACCAGAGCCCTCAGGCAATGAGAGTCTCTTTTCACTTTCTTGAGTCATCAAAACCAGTTGCTATTTTTTGTAGGTATGTGGGAAATGGAGTTGGAAACTGCCATTTTAGGTAGAGAAGTGACCTGCACGTGCAAGGTATTATTACTCCCACTGGCAGACAAGCAACTCAAATTGCAAAACTTCTCCAAACTCAGTCACCAGAATTATTTTCATTTACAGTAAAATCTAAATGAAAAAGTCCTGGATCAGGAGTCAGACCATCTGGTTTGGGCTATCGGACTCAATTCTATCAGTTATTAACTGTTTCACATGAGGCAAGTGACTTTTTCATTTGTGGAAATAATCATCCTTGCTCTGTTTGATTTGTGGGGTTCCTATGAGACTCACTATGAGACTAGAAGAGATAAATGAGATGCAATAAATGTGTAAGGACTTTGAAAGGAATAGCCATGCAAAACAAAATCCCAGTGTATGGTTCACTTCCCTTGTGGCTCAGCTGGCAAAGAATCTGCTGCAATGCGGGAGATCTGGGTTCGATCCCTGGGTTGGGAAGATCCCCTGGAGAAGGGAAAGGCTACCCACTCCAGTATTCTGGCTAGAGAATTCAGTGGACTGTCCATGGGGTTGCAAAGAGTTGGACACGACTGAGCTAATTTCACTTTCTTTTTCTTTTGGAAGGTAATTCTAAGTGCTCATAAAAGTGAGGAGCAGGACACGGGGGTAATGAGCACATTGATATAATGTGGTTGATACTGATCATTTGCACATATACTGATCATTTGCAGATCCTTAAGGGAATAAGCCTAAGAATTTGCTTTCTAAGATTCTTTTTTAACCTGCACATATTCTCTGATATACTTATTTTGTTTGTTTTTTTAAGTTGATTTACAATATTTTGCTAGTTTCAGGTATACAGCAGAGTGATTCAGGATGTTTGCAGATTATACTCCATTGTAGATTATTACAAGATAATGATTATTATTACAAGATAATGTAATTCCTTGTGGTATATATTCTTATTGTTTGTCTATTTTTTTAAAACTTTTAAAAAATTTGAGTATACCTGCTTTATAATGTTGTGTTAGTTTCTGCTGTACAATGAAGTAATTCTGCTATATGTATACATATATCCCCTCCCTCTTAAAGAGAAAGGATATAAACGTTTTTCTAAGACTGAGATCATGATTTTGTGTTGAGGACAAATGAAAGAGACCACAAGGAGCTGGCACAATGATCTACAGGAAATCAAGAAGACAAAAATCAAAGCAGGTTCCACTCTACTGAGAAGCCTCACAAATTAACAAGATAATTAGCAGAATGTTTGACTGTCAACAAAGTTGGGGAAGTGGAGTTTACTGGCAAGTTTGATTGACGGGCCTGTCATTTAGGAGAGCTTGTTTCCGATTTGTTTCCTAAAGTGGCTGTGCAAATTTATGTACCCCCCTCCACCCAACTCCAAGATGTAAGGGATTCTGTGGATTTACGTCTTCTCTAATTGTCAAACTTTTAAATGATCTTTCAGATTTCAAAATAGTTTTCCAATACAGTGGTGTAAACTACAATCTAGTTGAAGTTTTATTTTCTCAATACACTTAGGATTTTGAGTATTTTTTCACATGAGCATTGTCTAAGGTAGCATTACTATCCACATCTTTTACCCAATTTTCCATTCGGTGGTTTATGCTCACTCATCTTCAGGAGTTTATATGTTCTTGAGGCCAATCCTTTGCCCCTTGTATGTACTGTGAGCATCTTCTCTAAGTCAATGCCGTGTGGTACAAAAGAACTGAGCTTAGTCGGCCAAAGAGATCATGAGACATAGTAAACAGCTGTTCTTTAGTAATCAATAGTTACACAACAACAGATAATTAAAATCATGTTTGCTATTTTAAGTCTCTGTTTAATTTATATTTTATGCCTAATTTTTCTTTTATAATATTAATTTTGTCTTGTTTCTTTTTAGCCGCTCAATCTTCCCAGAGTTTTTTTCTATTTTGTTCACTTTTTTAAAAGACCAAATTTTGGCTTTGTCAAGCTTCACTATTTTTCCTTTATTTTCTGTTTTACTCATCTCCGCTCTTCTGAGTATTTGTTTTCTTTTATGTGGTTTGTGGGCAGTGGTGTTGTTTTCCCTTAATTTCTTAAGATGAGACATCTAACACCTTAATTTTGAGGTCTTCTTCTCTTCTAATATGAAGATTGAAACATATAAATTACCCTTAAAAGATTGCTATTGTAACATCCTATGAGTTTTGATGTCACATTTTATTATTATCCAATTTTATATATCTATGCAGTTCCTCTGTAGATTGCACACTTGTGTTTTTACCCTTCATCCACCTTCTCCCTCCTTCTTAGCTCTGTGTGACACAAGCTAGAACGGGATGCTGGTGGCATTTAGTGGGTAGAGGCAGGATGCTGTTAACCTTTCTCCATGTTCACAACATTGTCCCCAGTCCACCAATCCAAATATTAACAGTTCTAAGTTGCAGAACGCTGATTTAGACTACTATCTAAATATAATTAGCATATTATTACCCCACCTTATCTCCTTCCCCTATTATAAACTAAGCAGTGTCTTCAGAGAATCCCAGACACATCTGGATTTGATTCATGTTTCAGTTTCATGTCATAAACCTCAGGATGTTTTGTAGAGACTGTGGATAGCTCTAAGGTAAAATTTCCATGGTGTGGTTAGCTCGTTTCCCAGTTCTGCATACATACATAATTGTCTTGATAATATTTTAATTTGGAGAAAAAATGAACTTAGAATTTAGAAGTCTAGGAAATATGGCTGAGTGTATATGCTTCACCAGATTTCTTGTTAATATTCCATACTATGTGTGGCCTTCAGAAACCCCAGATTTATCTAACCAGACCATCCCAGAATGACACATTCTGACATAAAAAAGCAGGTGTTTTTAGACGAGCTTCTGGGTTGAATGTGCCGGCAGAGTGCCAGGAATACAAAGATTCTTAAACCTAGTAGTTGGCTTTTAAAACCAGCCTATTGGCCTTATGTGGGCAAATGGTCACTGAAGTTTGGGAAATAGCTGAGAGAATACATTTGTAGACAGGAAAATTATCTGCACAGGGAAAGGTTTATATTCAGTGGTACACAGGCAATCCAAAGCACACATATTCCCAGTGCTCAGATCACTTTGTGCTTGTAGTAAGATCTTATTGTAAGACCCTGGAGCACAAACCAGAGACCCTAGATCTCAATCAAATTCTACCTATGAATAGTTGAGTGGCTTTTATTCATCCATAAGAGGGAGGCAATATCTTGGTACTGCCAGTTTAGGCGTCATTGTCAGGCTCAGAAATACAGTATTAATGAGAGGACTTAAAAGAAAATGCTGTATAAAAAGTCAAATCGGAATATAGGCTAGAAGACAGCAAAGACTTTATGCAGAAGGAATCAGACAAGCTTTCTCACAGTTGAGAAGACAACACAGGGTAATCCTAAGGAGGAGGAAGTAAAATAGAATGAATCATTTTCTCTTAATGAGTCCATCAGACAACAAAATGCTAAAGTAGTAAACATGAAAGAAACCTAAGAAACCCAGCACAATGATTTGTGCTTTAGGTTACTTAAGAAAAGTGGTGATCATTTTTGCAAGGCTGACACAATGACTGCAAGGCAAGGAGACCTAAAACTTGTAGGTATCACAGAGTTTAATAGAAAAGGAAGATGAAGAAAGGCAGACTGCAGTCAACTGCATGCTACCATACCACCTCACAGAGCCTCTTAATCAGGAATATGACTCATAGAAAGATGGTGGCTGCACTCTGGATGCTAGTGAAGCCTGGCAGTGGAGCTTGTGGCAGTAACTGGAGAACTCATAGGTTAGCTGTCAGAAGATTGATGTGTCTCACATGATTCCATGACGGGAGGATCAGCAGGAGGAAGGGCAGCAGCTGGACACACAGCTGGGGCGGCAGCAGGTGGTCCTGCAGCTGGTGGTCTGACAGCACACAGGGCGGCTGCAAGGCTGGCAGCAGCTGGATCCACAGCTCTGGTCTTGGCACCCAGGCAGGCAGCAGCACGTGGGGTGGTAGCAGATTCTGTGGCAGAACACAGGTGCACAGCAAGCTGGCTGACAGCAAGGCTGGCCGCAGCTGGACCCACTGAAGGTTTGTCCACAGCTGCTGGACACACAGCAGGTGGGCTGACAGCAGGTGGTCACACAAGTAGGCTTGCGGCAGGTGGTCCTACAACAGGTGGTTTCACTAGCTTGATAGCAAGTCGGAGGGCAGGAGGGCTGGCAGCAGATGGACTCACAGCAGGTGGGCTGACAACAGGGTTTTCTGCAACAGCTGGGCTGGCAGCAGGTGGTCACACAGGTAGGTCTGCAGCAGGTGGTCCTGTAGCAGGTGGTTTGACAGCAAGTTGGGGGGCAGCAGGGCTTGCAGCAGCTGGACTCACAGCAAGTGGTCCTGCAGCAGGTGGGCTGACAGCACGGGGAGCAGCACGAGTGGGTCATTGTGTCTGTGATGGAGGGTGGACTCTGGCTCAGAGCTGAGTTTCTCAGATTCTGAGGACTCCTCCTGTTCTGGGGCTTTTATACCCTAGACCCCCAATGTTGGGACCAATAAGCAGGACTTTCCTGGATGTTATTTATGTTACTGTTGTAGTTTTGGATAATTGTCATGGAGGAAGTTGCTTTCTTAGTGTTTTATAGAGAGGCCTCTGTAAATTAGTGTTTGATCTTTTCCTTAATTGGGTCTGGTACTTAAGAATCTTTCCTAGAAATGAAAAGGTCAGGAATCATCACCAGCAGCATTTCTGGTCATGTGACATCATCTGGTCATGAGGTAGTTCCTGCTGGCTCTATGAAAGTCAGAATAGTTCTCCTTTCTGAGCTTTGTTCCTTTGGCTCTACTTAGATTGAGACGTGCCTCGAAAGGGTCGGGATGCTGATGCATTCTGTGATGAATGAAGCCTGCTTGAGTTCAAGCCTGATCTCTGACAAAGTCAGAGTTAAGACTTCCACATGTATCTATATATATCTTTATTTGGCAACTAGTTTGAAATGTTTCCCAGTTTTATCAGGGTCATCTGAGTAGAGGATGGTTGCCACATTATTTTTCAAATGAAAATCAGCACCAAAACTGGAAGAGAGGCAAAGCTGAATCCTATTTTCAAACAGCATCCCTTCCTTACTGCTTCATTGCTGTTTTCTAGTTAGGTTAATGACCTCTGGTGAGACATCCCAACTTGCATATACTTTCTTCTACAATTTGTGACAAGCAGGTTAGATAGGAGAATAACTAAGGTATGTTTCAATCTGTAAATTTACATATTCTGACAAATGTGGAATCTCAGCCACAATTTCTTAAAGATTTTAGGCCTCATTTTCTCTCTTTTAGATATATATGTTAGAGTATAATTGCCATGTAATGGGAAAACATATAGTCAACAGCAGTAGAAAGGATAAAATGATCATGTAGAAAAGATAAAATGATAATGTAATTCCAATGGCAGAAAAAAGGAAAAAAATTAAAATTTGTATGGAACCACAAAATAGCCAATGCAATATTGATAAAAAAGAACAAAGCTGGAAGCATCATTTTCCTTGATTCCAAACAGTAATACAAAGCTATATTAAACAAAACAGTATGGACTGGAAAAAACCAGCACCTAGATCAATGGAATAGAATGAAGAGGCCAGAAATGAGTCCATACATTATATGGCCTACTAATTTATTACAAAGGAGCCAAGAATATATTAATGCAATAAGGGGATTGCAATCTTTTAAATAAATGGTGGCGGGAAAACTGGGCAGCCATGTGCAAAACAATGAAACTGGACTCCTCAAACTCAAAATGATATTCCTGAGGGATATCTTCCCATTTATGACAATGTGAATGGACCTTGAGGACATTAAGCTAAATGAAAAAAGTTAGAGAGACAAATACCATGTGATCTCACTCATATATGGAATCTCAAAATTTTTTTCTAAAACTGAGCTCATAGACAGAACAGATCAATGGTAGCCAGAGGTGGGAGGTGGGGTGGGTGAAATAGGTAAACGGGATCACAAGGTAGAGGCTTCCAGTTATAAAATAAATGCATGGGGAATGTAACGTACAGCATAATGACCGTAGTTAATAATACTGAAACCTTTGAAAGTTGCTAGAAAAGTAGATTTTAAAAGCTCTCATGCAAGAAAAAAGACTTTGTAACTATCAGTTGTGACAGATGTTAACGTTAACTAGACTGACTGCAGTGATAACCTTGCAACATCTACGAATATCAAATTACTGTGTTGAACACCTATAAATAATATAATGCTGTGTCAACTAAAGCTCAATTTAAAACAAACAAACAAGGATAGATACATACCAATAGAATTCAGAAGTCTCATATCAGGAGAGTACATGACACTACTGCAGTGAAATACTGAAACACTTTCATTGTTTCTACCGCTGTTGATGATATGCTTTCCCTATGACATGGCAATTACACTCTTACATATGTACCTGAAAGAGAGGGCAGAAAAAACTCTAAGAAATTATGGCTGACACATTTCACATTTATGGAAATATATAAATCTATAACTGTATCATCCTATCTACCTATTTGTCACAAATTATAAAGGAAAGTATGTGAAAGTTGTGATGTCTCACCAGAGGTGATTGATCCAGCTAAATGTAGTTATGGGACATTAATGAATTGAGGTTGTCTGAAAACAGGGTACAGCTTTTGCCTCTATTCCAGCTTTGGTGCTGAATTGCTAGTGAAGAACAATGTGCCAACATCTTCTACCTAAATGTACCTAATAAAGCTGGGAAATATTTTAGGTCAGTCACTACTGATTTGAAAGACATGTACACAGATACACGTGATCGTCTTGAATCTCAGACTTTGTCTGAGATCAGACTTGGACTTTAGCAGGCTTCATTCATCACAGAATGCATCAGCATCCAGCAAGTCTCAACCTAAGCATAGTCAAAGGCACACAGAAAAGGTGACTGTTCTGACCCTGGCCAAGGCAGGAAGAACTATCCCATGACCTGATGATGTCACATGACCAGAGATGCTGCTGGGATGATTCCTTATTCTTTTTCACTTCTGGAAAAGGTTCTTAAGTACTAGTCCTAATTAAAGAGAAGATCAAACACTAATTTATAGAGGCCTCAAAACACTAAAGAAATCATTTCCTCTTGGATAATTTCCCATTGACTACAAAAACAACACACATAACGAGGAAAGTCTTGCTTATTGGTCCCAACTTTGGGGGTCCAGTGTATAAAAAGCCCCAGAACAGAAGTAGTCATCAGAATCTGAGAAATTCACTTCTGAACAAGAGTCCACACTCCACCACTGACAAAATGACTCACTCTTGCTGCTCCCCGTGCTGCCAGCCCACCTGCTGTGAGCCCAGCTGCTGCCAGCCTTGCTGCCCTCCTGTCTGCTGTCAGACCACCTGCTGCAGGACCACCTGCCTCAAGCCTACTTGTGTGAGCAGCTGCTGCCAGCCCACCCGCTGTGAGCCCAGCTGCTGTCGGCCTTGCTGCCCCCCAAGTTGCTATCAGTCTAGTGAAAACACCTGCTGTAGGACCACCTGCTGCAAACCTACCTGTGTGACCACCTGCTGTCAGCACAACTGTGGTGGGTCCAGCTGCTGCCAGCCTTGCTGCCTCCCTGTCCGCTGTCAGACCACCTGCTGCAGGACCACCTGCCTCAAGCCTATTAGCTGTGTGTCCAGCTGCTGCCAGCCTTCCTGCTGCTGATCACCTTGCCAAGGATCCACTGTCCCTATACAACACCTTCTATTAATTGACTTGCTACCTGGGGACAAAACAAAGTCACTTCCTAGACTTTGCTGACAACTGACATGCTCTACCAGAATTTCAGTTACTCATCTCCTTGCTTAAGAGCTTGTGAATTAGGTTGATGGAGTGCACGGGCTTCCTCCAATTGTCTTCCTCTGGTGTAGGAGGACCATGTGCCAACTTTCTGCATCTGTGATAAGGAAGTATGTCTTGGTTTTAACTCTGAAAATAGGATTGACCATCTAGTTCTTCTGAGTAACTTAAGAAAACAAGCTCTCAGAATGTTTCTGTGGGTTTCTATAGCCTATCATAATCTTTATAATCATATGTTCTCTTTTGCTATCCTCATACTTCTTGTATCATGCTTTCTCCTTTTACGGTCACTTTGAGTTTTTCTGTATGTTTCTCAATAAATGGTGTACCACAATTCTTCAATATGTGTTTGATTTATTGTACCACATTCCTCATATAGAAATTTATATGTTATATGTCTTACCCATTATGAGCATCATATTAGCCCCCTTCCTAATTATTATCTCATTATTAAAAACCCATTTCATTGTGTAGTGTGATTTACCTAATAATAAACAGACTCATCCAGGATGAAGTCTTCTGTTCCTGCTCAAGGGCAGGTACATTTACATCCCAAGGAACTATTAATAGATGTCTGAATATGTTCATTTCCAAGGCAAACATTCAATATCACAGTAATCCAAGTCTATGCCCCAACCAGTAACGCTGAAGAAGCTGAAGTTGAATGGTTCTATGAAGACCTACAAGACCTTTTAGAACTAACACCCAAAAAAGATGTCCTTTTCATTATAGGGGACTGGAATGCAAAAGTAGGAAGTCAAGAAACACCTGGAGTAACAGGCAAATTTGGCCTTGGACTATGGAATGAAGCAGGGCAAAGACTAATAGA
>NW_011494752.1:1778600-1778963 GCF_000754665.1 Bison bison bison
TGAGTCCAGCTGCTGTCAGCCCTCCTGCCCCCAAACTTGCTGTCAAATCACTGAAACCACCTGCTGCAAACCTACCTGTGTGACCAGCTGCTGTCAGCCCACCTGCTGTGGGTCCATCAGTGCTGGACAAACCTGCGGTGGTTCTAACTGCTGTCAGCCTTGCTGCCAGCCAGCCTCCTGTGCACCTGTGTACTGCCACAGAACCTGCTACCACCCCACGTGCCTCTGCCTGCCTGGGTGCCAAGACCAGAGCTGTGGATCCAGCTGCTGCCAGCCTTGCAGCCGCCCTGTCTGCTGTCAGACCACCTGCTGTAGGACCACCTGCTGCCGCCCTAGCTGTGTGTCCAGCTGCTGCCAGCCTTC
>NW_011494752.1:1779063-1779828 GCF_000754665.1 Bison bison bison
GAGGTGATGGAATTCCAGTTGAGCTATTCCAAATCCTGAAAGATGATGCTGTGAAAGTGCTGCACTCAATATGCCAGCAAATTTGGAAAACTCAGCAGTGGCCACAGGACTGGAAAAGGTCAGTTTTCATTCCAATCCCAAAGAAAGGCAATGTCAAAGAACGCTCAAACTACCGCACGATTGCCCTCATCTCACATGCTAGTAAAGTAATGCTCAAAATTCTCCAAGCCAGGCTTCAACAATATGTGAACGGTGAACTTCCTGATGTTCAAGCTGGTTTTAGAAAAGGCAGAGGAACCAGAGTTCAAATTGCCAACATCTGCTGGATCATGGAAAAAGCAAGAGAGTTCCAGAAAAACATCTCTTTCTGCTTTATTGACTATGCCAAAGCCTTTGACTGTGTGGATCACAATAAACTGTGGAAAATTCTTCAAGAGATGGGAATACCAGACCACCTGACCTGCCTCTTGAGAAATCTGTATGCAGGTCAGGAAGCAACAGTTAGAACTGGACATGGAACAACAGACGGGTTCCAAATAGGAAAAGGAGTTCGTCAAGGCTATATATTGTCACCCTGTTTATTTAACTTATATGCAGAGTACATCATGAGAAATGCTGGACTGGAAGAAACACAAACTGGAATCAAGATTTCCGGGAGAAATATCAATAACCTCAGATATGCAGATGAAACCACCCTTATGGCAGAAAGTGAAGAGGAACTAAAGAACTTCTTGATGAAAGTGAAAGAGGAGAGTGAAAAAGTTG
>NW_011494752.1:1780573-1783325 GCF_000754665.1 Bison bison bison
CTCCAAAATCACTACAGATGGTGACTGCAGCCATGAAATTAAAAGACGCTTACTCCTTGGAAGGAAAGTTATGACCAACCTAGATAGCATATTCAAAAGCAGAGACTTTACTTTGCCAACAAAGGTTCATCTGTGGTTTTTCCTGTGGTCATGTATGGAAGTGAGAGTTGGACTGTGAAGAAGGCTGAGCATCGAAGAATTGATGCTTTTGAACTGTGGTGTTGGAGAAGACTCTTGAGAGTCCCCTGGACTGCAAGGAGATCCAACCAGTCCATTCTGAAGGAGATCAGCCCTGGGATTTCTTTGGAAGGAATGATGCTAAAGCTGAAACTCCAGTACTTTGGCCACCTCATGTGAAGAGTTGACTCATTGGAAAAGACTCTGATGCTGGGAGGGATTGGGGGCAGGAGGAGAAGAGGACGCCAGAGGATGAGATGGCTGGATGGCATCACTGACTCGATGGACGTGAGTTTGAGTGAACTCCGGGTGTTGGTGATGGACAGGGAGGTATGGCGTGCTCCGATTCATGGGGTCGCAAAGCGTCGGACACGACTGAGTGACTGAACTGAACTGAACTTACAGTCCCCTGATAGAATTCACTCACAGAGGCTACAAACAAAGATACAATTTTCCAACTGTTTGGGTGTTTAGTTGATGCTTCCATACTTCCAGTGGTGTGACTTCCTACTGCCGTGGTAACCCATTCCATTTTCAAGCATCTCTCATAAAAAGAAATTGATTACTTTAGCATTTCTCCTTCCCCCAGTCCAGTCTCCTGAATCTTTTGCTCACTGTGATCACTTGTTAGACAGAATGGCGTTGCTGAGCTGTTACTCTTCCCAGGAGAAGATGCCTGTACTGCAAAATCACAGTGATTTCTCCCTTATCCCTGGCATGTGCTCGCTCTCCCACTTCTTGGGATGTGCTTTTCTGTATGCCCAGTATTTGCCTACTGACTACAGAACCTGAAGATTCTCATTTTTCCCCAAGACCTCTATCACTGACATTTTCAATCAGATATGTATTGTTAAGGTTAAGTCAGGGTAGTTTCCGTAAATAGTCTAGACGTTACCAGATTCTAGTTTAGTCGAATGAAATATCATTGAAACAAATAGATGTACATGATCATTCTTTTGACTTTTATTTTGTGCCTTTGTAAGATGCTTCTAGTGTACACTATCCACTTTCTGTACTAAGTTCCCTCATAGATTTGTGCTTCTTTATCTTATCTTCAACCATAAATTCTCCATGGTGGAAAAAGACATTAGCTCTGTTATGGGAATTAATATCATATGGAAGAGAGTTCAAATTTCTGTTCTGCTACTCATTAACACTTGATTAGGGGAATATATACATAAGTCACCTCAAGAATTGTTTATATCTATTTTCCTACTACTCTCTTTCTATGTAGTATGTCTACCCATAGATTAGAAGTATTTTCTTTCTCTTTCTGTCTCTCACTGGGTCAGTCAGTCTGCAAGTAGACACCTTTTGCAAAAACAACAATTCTTATATTTTCAGAGATATCTCAAAACAAATTGATTCATCACCATTATTAGTAGAGAATCATTGTTTCTCTTACTTGTTCCATGGTAATGTAAGATTTTATCTACTTTATTTAAGTCTGTATGCCTGACTTAACATAAAGCATTCTCAAATTTATAAATTATTTAACTTCCAAGTCATAGAATTAATAAGAACCTGTAGCACATCTGTAGAGAACAGCAGAGTTTAGTGCTACCCTCAATGATTAAAGAATACATGAGTAATAACTGCGAGCCCATTTGTGGTTTGTAGACTTTTTGATGATGGCCATTTTGGTTGGTGTGAGATGATACCTCATTGTAGTTTTAATTTGCATTTCTCTAATAAAGAATGATGGTGAGCATCTTTTCATGTGTTTATTAGCCATCTTTATGTCTTCTTTGGCGAAATGCTTGTGAGAGGGTAACAGGCAGGAAGGCCAGGGGTCTCCAAATGGAGGAAGTAAGTTGCAAGTGTCAGACATTTTTTCTCTCTCTCTTAAGTGGCAGGAGGAAACAAATGACAAGTGTTAAGATTTTTTTCCCCTTCTCTATACAAATGTAAAAAGAGGTTTCTCTTAAAATCCTGTGTTGCCATGAAGGCACCTGATTCCACCTGAACGTAACTGTTCTCAGACCTTGAGCTAATCAGTGCGTTTTCTATGGAAATGTTTGTCTTCAGCTGTGTTAATGTGCTATGTATGGACCCTAGACTCTGTCTTCAAGTTGGTTCCACCAAGACTCAGAACCCACTTGACAAACGAGTGTGTTGTACTTATACACTGTTCTCCTAATCTATGTTAATGAAATCATATATTTGCTTGGTAAACTGCCTTTTCTTCAAGATTCATGTCAATCGTTTTATGGCCCAGGATGACTCAGCTGCTGCCAATGTTATCTCAAAATGCATGTTGTGGGTGAGGGGCCTGGTGCCATTCTCTGAGTTTTGAGAAATTTCCTTTCTCTGATTAGCAGACTGCTAGTAGCTATATACGGAGAAGGCAATGGCACCCCACTCCAGTACTCTTGCCTGGAAAATCCCATGGACGGAGGAGCCTGGTGGGCTGCAGACCATGGGGTCGTGAAGAGTCGGACATGACTGAGTGACTTCACTTTCACTTTTCACTTTCATGCATTGGAGGAGGAAATGGCAACCCACTCCAGTGTTCTTGCCTGGAGAATCCCAGCGACGGGGGAGCTTGGTGGGCTGCCATCTCTGGGGTCGCACA
>NW_011494752.1:1783425-1783577 GCF_000754665.1 Bison bison bison
AGGTCATTGATGTGAGACACAAGCGGGAAACACTTTCTGCCCTCACACCTACCTCCATCTAAATAATTCTCCAAATCCCTTTACTTTCCACTCTTGCTCCTCCCTTGGCTCAATCCATACATTTTCTCCAAAAAAAAAAAAAAATAAATAAA
>NW_011494752.1:1783677-1786250 GCF_000754665.1 Bison bison bison
GCAATCAAAGCTCAGAAGCTCGTCACTAGCCCTGGATTGAATTCTTCTCCAGAGGCCAAGAATCCTGTCTTCTTTCATGGTTTAGCAACAACCTTTCACTTATTTAGTTCTTCTGGCCACTTTTTGATTGGGTTGTTTGGTTTTTTGGTCTTGAGCTGCTTGGGCATATGCCCTCAGGAAACTTTAATTGAAAAAAACACATCTGCCCCAATGTTCATTGCAGCACTAATTTACAATTGCAAGGACATGGAAGCAACCTAGCTGTCTATCAACAGATGAATGGATAAAGACATTGTGGTAAATAATTGTGTACATTCCATACACAATGAAATATTACTCAGCTATAGAAAGGAACACATTTGAATCAATCCTAATGCAGTGGATGAACTTAGAACCTATTATACGAATGAAGAAAGTCAGAAAGAGAAAGACAAATTTGCAAATTAACGCATATCTATAGAATCTAGAAAGATGGTACTGATGATCCTATTTGCAGGGCAGCAAAGGAGATACAGACATAAAGACCAGATGTATGATCACAGTGCAGGAGGGAGAGGGTGGCATGACTTGAGAAAGTAGCATCGAAACATATACATTACCATATATGACGTGGACATGTGTATATGTGTGTGTATGTGTGTGTTCGTCACTCGGCCATGTCTGACTCTTTGAGACCCCATGAACTGTAGCCCTCCAGGCTCTTCTGTTCATGGAATTGTCCAGGCAAGAACACTGGAGCCATTCCTTTTTCAGGGGAATCTTCCTACCCTGGGTTTGAACCCAGGTCTCCTGCATTGCAGGCAGATTCTTTACCATCGGAGCCACCAGGGAGGCCATAAGTGGATAGCCAGTGTAGGTTTGTAGTGTGATGCAGAACCCAAAGCTGGTGCTCTGTGCTGACCTAGAGGGTGAGATGGAGAAGGAGGTGGGAAGGTGGTTTAGGAGGAAGGGATGTATGTGTTGTAGCCACGCGTTCCGGGAAACATACTCAGTCAGAAGGACAATGCAGGTAGTGGAGTGCAGTTTATTACACCAGCGGGCCCAAGTAGAGTCTCCTCTTAGCCAAGGACCCCGACCAGTTTTTGTGAAAACCATACATACCCTAAGTGTTCTTGCCCAAACCAACCTCCCGAAATTCTCTGAAACTAGTCTGAACAAAGGAAAAGAAAGACACAATCAAAGTTAACTTGTGATTCATATGCCTTAAGCCCAGGTAGTTAGCAGTGGACAATTATCAACAGACCTGTGGTCATACCTGAATACACATAATAGAATTTATGATTCTACTTGGTTCCACAGACAATTAGAGTATTCTTTTAGGTGATGGAGAGTCTAGGTAAGAGCCCTGGGGCTGTTCAATCCAGGGGGTCTGGTTTTCCACTTGGTATGTCGTTTCTATAGATACTGGGCATACAGCTCAAAGTCCAGAGTCCGGCCCAAGATGGAGTCCTGCTTTCAAGATGGAGCCTGTTCTGTCTGTTTCCTCCTTCATATATATACCTATGGCTGATTCATGTTGATGCATGGTGGAACCATTGCAGTATTGTAAGTATCCTCTAATTAAAAATAATATTGAAAATAATTACCAACCCAATTCCATTTGATTCCTACAAAATCAAACTGATCATAATATATAAGCATTCAATATCTTAAATTTCATCAACTGTTAACTTCAGTAGAAGCTTTGAAGCCAAATGGAGAATTTTGATTATGACAGATAACACTTCTGCTGTGCAAGGGCAGTGGACAGAGAAAATATTCACAGTGAACAGTGAGTCTGTACACATGTCCATTATATATGTGTATATATATATATATATTTTTTTTTTTTGAGAAATTATGCCCTGAGGAAATGAAGTTCTTTCCCTATTTGCATGAGGTAAAAGGACTGACTATGTGGATTGAGCCAAGGGAGGAGCAAGAGTGGAAAGTAAAGGGATTTGGAGAATTATTTAGATGGAGGTAGGTGTGAGGGCAGAAAGTGTTTCCCGCTTGTGTCTCACATCAATGACCTTCAGAGTGTTTACCACAAAGGAGACACTGGACAGCTACAAGTGGCCTCTCCTATTCCATCTCTATCTTTAGGTGCATCGATACTTATACAAGGGAGCATGAACGGAGTATCCATGGTGGCAGGGATGGAAGATTTGTGTGGACCAACAGCACAAGCTCACTCTGACCGTGGCTGGCCCTGCTGTATATGCTGTTAGTCAGAAGCAGAGAATAATATCCCTCAGGAAACCTAGCCATCTAACTTCAAGGCAAGCTAGTTTTCCTCTTAGATTACATGTGTGTGGAAAAGACAGCAATTCTTCTTTACTACGATTCCATGTTGTAAACATGGATTTGTTGTCCTTATCAGCAGTGCTATCCACCAGCTTATAGTAATATTGTCATAGGATTCTGAATAGTAAAACTTTGGAGCCACAAACCCACTTTTTGATGAACAAGATCAACAGGAGGCAAATGAACATGGGATCTACTTGTTCTACCATACATCACATGACAGAGATGGCTGACCCATGGAAAACTAGAATCGTCTTGTTCAGTTCAGTTCCGTCACTCAGTCATGT
>NW_011494752.1:1786544-1786737 GCF_000754665.1 Bison bison bison
TCTTTTATAATTTGTGACAAATAGGTAGATAGGATGATACAGTTATAGATTTATATATTTCCATAAATGATAAATGTGTATGCCATAATTTCTTAGAGTTTTTCTGCCCTCTCTTTTAGGTACATATGTAAGAGTGTAATTGCCATGTCATAGGGAAAGCATATAATCAACAGCAGTAGAAACAATGAAAATG
>NW_011494752.1:1786837-1788349 GCF_000754665.1 Bison bison bison
CAAGGAGCAAGCATCTTTTAATTTCATGGCTGCTGTCACCATCTGCAGTGATTTTGGAGCCCCCCCCCCAAAATAGTCTCAGTGTTTCCATGGTTTCCCCATCTATTTGCATGAAGTGATGGAACCAGATGCCATTATCTTAGTTTTCTGAATGTTGAGTTTTAAGCCAAGAGTATTAAGCCTCTTTCAGTTTCATCAAGAGATGGCTGACCCATGGAAAATTAAAATGGTCTTGTAGATGTGCAGTAAGAACCAACTTAGAGACGACACCACACAAGATTGATATGTTGTTTCTGAATATGGCACATACTTTGACCTAATGGCCACTCTGTGGATCCCATATCGGTAGTACCATGTGTATCCACAAAGGTAGTATACATGGTTTCAGAAAGGGAAGTAGCAGTGAACCCTCTCACTTTAACTCAGGGTGACATATATGGGAATCTGTTCTTCCCCTCCCCATGGATCTACACTCTCCTGGATTGAAGGTTTTAATAGTATAAAAGTCACATTTTTAGCGAATATAGTCTATGTTTAAATTGTCACCTGGTCATTTTGGACTCCTCATCTAGATAGACCAGTGGGCAGAGAGAGGAGTTACTAGTTGCTGAGGGATAATTATCATGAAAAGATTGAGGGCAGCGAGAAATAGTGAGAACAAAATTTCCTTGGAGTATCTCATGGTGTGTCCAGGCCCAGCAATAGATAACCACATGAACAATGACAGCAAGTATAGCTTGCCAAGGACATAGTCACTGAGGTTCAGACATCTATTAATACTTCCTTGGGAGGTATATGTAAGTGCCCTTGAGCAGGAACAGAAAACTTCATCCTGGATGTGTCTGTTTATTATTAGGTAAATCACACTACACAATGAAATGGGTTTTTAGTAATGAGATAATAATTAGGAAGGGGGTAATATGATGCTCATATTGGATAAGACATATAATATATAAATTTCTATATGAGGAATGTGATGAAATAAATAAAACACATACAGAAGAATTGTGATACACCATTTATTGAGAAACATACAGGTAAAACTCACAGTGATCATAAAAGGAGAAAGCATGATACAAGAACTATGAGGATAGCAAAAGAGAAAACATGATTATAAAGATTATGATAGGCTGTAGAAACCTATAGAAACATTCTGAGAGCTTGTTTTCTTAAGTTACTCAGAAGAACTAGATGGTCAATCCTATTTTCAGAGTCAAAACCAAGACATACTTCCTTATCACAGATGCAGGATGTTGGCACATGGTTCTCCTACACCAGGAAGACAATTGGAGGAAGCCCGTGCACTCCATCAACCTAATTCACAAGCTCTTAAGCAAGGAGATGAGTAACTGAAATTCTGGTAGAGCATGTCAGTTGTCAGCAAAGTCTAGGAAGTGACTTTGTTTTGTCCCCAGGTAGCAAGTCAATTAATAGAAGGTGTTGTATAGGGACAGTGGATCCTTGGCAAGGTGATCAGCAGCAGGAAGGCTGGCAGCAGCTGGACACACAGCT
>NW_011494752.1:1788677-1794994 GCF_000754665.1 Bison bison bison
GCTGGCAGCAGGTGGTCACACAAATAGGCTTGAGGCAGGTGGTCCTGCAGCAGGTGGTCTGACAGCGGACAGGGAGGCAGCAAGGCTGGCAGCAGCTGGACCCACCACAGCTGGGCTGACAGCAGGTGGTCACACAGGTAGGTTTGCAGCAGGTGGTCCTACAGCAGGTGTTTTCACTAGTCTGATAGCAAGTTGGGGGGCAGCAAGGCCGACAGCAGCTGGACTCACAGCAGGTGGGCTGGCAGCACGGGGAGCAGCAGGAGTGAGTCATTTTGTCAGTGGTCGAGTATGGACTCCTGTTCAGAAGTGAGTTTCTCAGATTCTGAAGACTACTTCTGCTCTGGGGCTTTTTATACACTGGACCTCCAATCTTGGGACCAATAAGCAAGACTTTCCTTGTTGTGTATGTTGTATTTGTAGTCAGTGGTAATTATCCAAGAGGAAATAATTTCTTTAGTGTTTTGAGGCCTCTGTAAATTAGTGTTTGATCTTCTCTTTAATTAGGACTAGTACTTAAGAACCTTTTCCAGAAGTGAAAAAGAATAAGGAATCATCCCAGCAGCATCTCTGGTCATGTGACATCATCAGGTCATGGGATAGTTCTTCCTGCCTTGGCCAGGGTCAGAACAGTCACCTTTTCTGTGTTCCTTTGACTATGCTTAGGTTGAGACTTGCTGGATGCTGATGCATTCTGTGATGAATGAAGCCTGCTAAAGTCCAAGTCTGATCTCGGACAAAGTCTGAGATTCAAGACGATCACGTGTATCTGTGTACATGTCTTTCAAATCAGTAGTGACTGACCTAAAATATTTCCCAGCGTTATTAGGTACATTTAGGTAGAAGATGTTGGCACATTGTTCTTCACTAGCAATTCAGCATCAAAGCTGGAATAGAGGCAAAAGCTGTACCCTGTTTTCAGACAACCTCAATTTATTAATGTCCCATAACTATTTTTAGCTGGATCAATCACCTCTGGTGAGACATCGCAACTTTCACATACTTTCTTTTATAATTTGTGACAAATAGGTAGATAGGATGATACAGTTATAGATTTATATATTTCCATAAATGATAAATGTGTATGCCATAATTTCTTAGAGTTTTTCTGCCCTCTCTTTTAGGTACATATGTAAGAGTGTAATTGCCATGTCATAGGGAAAGCATATCATCAACAGCGGTAGAAACAATGAAAGTGTTTCAGTATTTCACTGCAGTAGTGTCATGTACTCTCCTGATATGCGACTTCTGAACTCTACTGGTATGTATCTATCCTTGTTTGTGTGTTTTAAATTGAGCTTTAGTTGACACGAAGTTATATTGTTTATAGGTGTTCAACGTAATAATTTAATATTTGTAGATGTTGCAAAGTTATCACTGCAGTAAGTCTAGTTAATGTTATCATCTGTCACAAATGATAGTTACAAAGTCTTTTTTCTTTCATGAGAGCTTTTAAAATCCACTTTTCTAGCCACCTCAAAGGTTTCAGTATTATTAACTATGGTCATTATGCTGTGCATTACATTCCCCAGGCATTTATTTTATAACTGGAAGCCTCTACCTTGTGATCCCGTTTACCTGTTTCACCCACCCCACCTCCCACCTCTGGCTACCGTTGATCTGTTCTGTCTATGAGCTCAGTTTTAGAAAAAAATTTTTTAAGATTCCATATATAAGTGAAATAACATGGTATTTGTCTCTCTCTAACTTTTTTCATTTAGCTTAATGTTCTTATATTGTCATAAATGGGAAGATACTCCTCAGGAATATCATTTTGAGTTTGAGTCCAGTTTCATTGTTTTCCACATGGCTGCCCAGTTTTCCCGCCACCATTTATTTAAAAGATTGCAATCTCCTTATTGCATTAATATATTCTTGGCCCCTTTGTAATAAATTAGTAGGCCATATAATGTGTGGACTCATTTCTGGCCTCTTTATTCTATTCCATTGATTTAGGTGCCGGTTTTTTCCAGTCCATACTATTTTGTTTAATATAGCTTTGTACTACTGTTTGGAATCAAGGGAAATGATGCTTCCAGCTTTGTTCTTCTTTATCAATATTGCATTGGCTATTTTGTGGTTCCATACAAATTTTAATTTTTTTCCTTTTTTCTGCCATTGGAATTACATTATCATTTTATCCTTTCTACATGATCATTTTATCCTTTCTACTGCTGTTGACTATATGTTCTCCCATTACATGGCAATTATACTCTAACATATATATCTGAAAGAGAGAAAATGAGGCCTAAAAGCTTTAAGAAATTGTGGCTGAGATTCCACATTTGTCAGAATATGTAAATTTACAGATTGAAACATACCTTAGTTATTCTCCTATCTAACCTGCTTGTCACAAATTGTAGAAGAAAGTATATGCAAGTTGGGATGTCTCACCAGAGGTCATTAACCTAACTAGAAAATAGCAATGAAGCAGTGAGGAAGGGATGCTGTTTGAAAATAGGATTCAGCTTTGCCTCTCTTCCAGTTTTGGTGCTGATTTTCATTTGAAAAATAATGTGGCAACCATCCTCTACTCAGATGACCCTGATAAAACTGGGAAACATTTCAAACTAGTTGCCAAATAAAGATATATATAGATAATGTGGAAGTCTTAACTCTGACTTTGTCAGAGATCAGGCTTGAACTCAAGCAGGCTTCATTCATCACAGAATGCATCAGCATCCCGACCCTTTCGAGGCACGTCTCAATCTAAGTAGAGCCAAAGGAACAAAGCTCAGAAAGGAGAACTATTCTGACTTTCACAGAGCCAGCAGGAAGTACCCCATGACCAGATGATGTCACATGACCAGAAATGCTGCTGGTGATGATTCCTGACATTTACATTTCTAGGAAAGATTCTTAAGTACCAGACCCAATTAAGGAAAAGATCAAACACTAATATACAGAGGCCTCTGATAAAACACTAAGAAAGCAACTTCCTCCATGACAATTATCCAAAACTACAACAGGAACATAAATAACAACCAGGAAAGTCCTGCTTATTGGTCCCAACATTGGGGGTCCAGGATATAAAACCCCAGAACAGGAGGAGTCCTCAGAATCTGAGAAACTCAGCTCTGAGCCGGAGTCCACCCTCCACCACAGACACAATGACCCACTCGTGCTGCTCCCCGGGCTGTCAGCCCACCTGCTGCAGGACCACTTGCTGTGAGTCCAGCTGCTGCAAGCCCTGCTGCCCCCCAACTTGCTGTCAAACCACCTGCTGCAGGACCACCTGCTGCAAACCTACTTGTGTGACCACCTGCTGCCAGCCCAGCTGTTGCAGCAAACCCTGCTGTCAGCCCACCTGCTGTGAGTCCATCTGCTGCCAGCCCTCCTGCCCTCCAACTTGCTATCAAGCTAGTGAAACCACCTGCTGTAGGACCACCTGCCGCAAGCCTACTTGTGTGACCACCTGCTGTCAGCCCACCTGCTGTGTGTCCAGCAGCTGTGGACAAACCTTCAGTGGGTCCAGCTGCGGCCAGCCTTGCTGTCAGCCAGCTTGCTGTGCACCTGTGTTCTGCCACAGAATCTGCTACCACCCCACGTGCTGCTGCCTGCCTGGGTGCCAAGACCAGAGCTGTGGATCCAGCTGCTGCCAGCCTTGCAGCCGCCCTGTCTGCTGTCAGACCACCTGCTGTAGGACCACCTGCTGCCGCCCCAGCTGTGTGTCCAGCTGCTGCCAGCCTTCCTGCTGCTGATCACCTTGCCAAGGATCCACTGTCCCTATACAACACCTTCTATTAATTGACTTGCTACCTGGGGACAAAACAAAGTCACTTCCTAGACTTTGCTGACAACTGACATGCTCTACCAGAATTTCAGTTACTCATCTCCTTGCTTAAGAGCTTGTGAATTAGCTTGACAGAGTGCAGGGGGCTTCCTCCAATTGTCTTCCTCTGGTGTAGAGGACCATGTGCCAACATCCTGCATCTGTGATAAGGAAGTATGTCTTGGTTTTGACTCTGAAAATAGGATTGACCATCTAGTTCTTCTGAGTAACTTAAGAAAACAAGCTCTCAGAATGTTTCTATAGGCTTCTGCAGCCTATCATAACCTTTATAATCATATGTTCTCTTTTGCTATCCTCGTAGTTCTTGTATCATGCTTTCTCCTTTTACGCTCACTTTGAGTTTTACCTGTATGTTTCTCAATAAATGGTGTACCACAATTCTTCTGCATGTGTTTGATTTATTGCACCACATTCCTCATATAGAAATTTATATATTATATGTCTTATCCAATATGAGCATCATATTACCCCCTTCCTAATTATTATCTCATTATTAAAAACCCGTTTCATTGTGTAGTGTGATTTACCTAATAATAAACAGATTCATCCAGGATGAAGTCTTCTGTTCCTGCTCAAGGGCACTTACATTGACATCCCAAGGAAGCATTAATAGATGTCTGAACCTCAGTGACTATGTCCTTGGCAATCTATACTTGCTGTCATTGTTCATGTGGTTATCTATTGCTGGGCCTGGACACACCATGAGATACTCCAGGGAAATTATGTTCAGACTATTTCTCCCTGCCCTCTATCTTTGCATGATATCTTTTCATGATATATTTTCATCCGTCAGCAATTAGTAACTCCTGTCTGCCCACTGGTCTATCGAGATGAGGAGTCCAAAATGACCAGGTGACAATTTAAAGATAGATTATATTCCCTAAAATATGTGACTTTTATAGTATTTAAACCTTCAATCCAGGACAGTGTAGATCCATGGGGAGGGGAAGAACAGATTCCCATCTATGTCACCCTGAGTTAAAGTGAGAGGGTTCACTGCTACTTCACTTTCTGAAACCATGTATACCACCTTTGTGGATATACATGGTACTACCTATATGGGAACCACAGGGTGGCCATTAGGTCAAAGTATGTGCCATATTCAGAAACAACATATCAATCTCGAGTGCTGTCATCTCTTTTTTGGTTCTTTACTGCACATCTACAAGACCATTCAAATTTTCCATGGGTCGGCCATCTCTGGATGAAACTGAAAGAGGCTTAATACTCTTGGCTTAAAACTCAACATTCAGAAAACTAAGATCATGGCCTCTGGTCCCATCCCTTCATGGCAAATAGATGGGGAAACCATGGAAACACTGAGAGACTGTTTTGAGGGGCTCCAAAATCACTGCAGATGGTGACAGCAGCCATGAAATTAAAAGATGCTTGCTCTTGAAAGAAAAGTTATGCCCAACCTAGACAGCCTATTAAAAAGCAGAGAATTACTTTGCCTACAAAGGTCCATCTAGTCAAAGCTATGGTTTTTCCAGTAGTCATGGATAGATGTGAGAGTCGGACTATAAAGAAAGCTGAGCACCGAAGAATGGATGCTTTTGAACTGTGGTGTTGGAGAAGTCCCTTGAGAGTCCCTTGGACTACAAAGAGATCCAACCAATCCATCCTAAAGGAAATCAGTCCTGACTATTCATTGAAAGGACTGATGCTGAAGCTGAAACTCCAATGCTTTGGCCACCTGATGTGAAGAACTGACTCTTTTGAAAAGACCCTGAAGCTGGGAAAGATTGAAGGCAGGAGAAGGGGATGACAGAGGATGAGATGGTTGGATGGCATCACCAACTCAATGGACATGAGTTTGAGTAAGCTCCAGGAGTTGGTGATGGACAGGGAAGCCTGGTGTGCTGCAGTCCATGGGGTCGCAAATAGGCAAACATGACTGAGTGACAGAACTGAACTGAACCAGATGATTCTAATTTTCCATGGGTCAGCCATCTCTGTCATGTGATGTATGGTAGAACAAGTAGATCCCATGTTCTTTTGCCTCTTGTTGATCTTGTTCATCAAAAAGTGGGTCCAAAGTTTTACTATTCAGAATCCTATGACAATATTACTATAAGCTGGTGGATAGCACTGCTGATAAGGACAACAAATCCATGTTTATAACATGGAATCATAGTAAAGAATTGCTGTCTTTTCCACACACATGTAATCTAAGAGGAAAACTAGCTTGCCTTGAAGTTAGATGGCTAGCTTTCCTGAGGGATATTATTCTCTGCTTCTGACTAACAGCATATACAGCAGGGCCAGCCACGGTCAGAGTGAGCTTGTGCAGTTGGTCCACACAAATCTTCCATCCCTGCCACCATGGATACTCCGTTCATGCTCCCTTGTATAATTATCGATGCACCTAAAGATAGAGATGGGATAAGAGAGCCAAACTTGTAGCCGTCCAGTGTCTCCTTTGTGGTAAACACTCTGGAGGTCATTGATGTGAGACACAAGCGGGAAACACTTTCTGCCCTCACACCTACCTCCATCTAAATAATTCTCCAAATCCCTTTACTTT
>NW_011494752.1:1795094-1795256 GCF_000754665.1 Bison bison bison
GTCAGTTCTTCACATCAGGTGGCCAAAGTATTGGAGTTTCAGCTTCAGCATCAGTCCTTTCAATGAATAGTCAGGACTGATTTCCTTTAGGACGGATTGGTTGGATCTCCTTGCAGTCCAAGGGACTCTCAGGAGTCTTCTCCAACACCACAGTTCAAAAGC
>NW_011494752.1:1795356-1796697 GCF_000754665.1 Bison bison bison
TATATATATAATGAACATGTGTACTGATACACTGTTCACTGTGAATATTTTCTCTGTCCACTGCCCTTGCACAGCGGAAGTGTTATCTGTCATAATCAAAATTCTCCATTTGGCTTCAAAGCTCTACTGAAGTTAACATTGATGAAATTTAAGATATTGAATGCTCATATATCATGATCAGTTTGATTTTGTAGGAATCAAATGGAATTGGGTTGGTAATTATTTTCAATATTATTTTTAATTAGAGGATAATTACAATATTGCAATGGTTTCCACCATACATCAACATGAATCAGCCATAAGTATATGCATAAAGGAGGAAACAGACAGAACAGGCTCCATGTTGAAAGCAGGACTCCATCTTTGGGCCAGACTGTGGATTTTGAGCTATATGCCCAGTATCTATAGAAATGACATATCAACTGGAAAACCAGACCCCCTGGATGAAGAGCCCCACTGCTTGTACCTAGACCCTCCGTCACCTAAAAGAATACCCTAATCATCTGTGTAACTGAGTAGAATCATAATTCTATTATGCTTATTGGGGTATGACCACAGATCTATTAGGGAAAACCACTAGACCATTCAGGTATGACCTAAATCAAATCCCTTATTATTATACACTGGAAGTGAGAAATAATTTTAAGGGTCTAGACCTGATAGAGTGCCTGATGAACTAGGGATGGAGGTCGTGACACTGTACAGGAGACAGGGATCAAGACCATCCCCATGGAAAAGAAATGCAAAAAATCAAAGTGGCTGTCTGAGGAAGCCTTGCAAATAGCTGTGAAAAGAAGAGAAGTGAAAAGCAAAGGAGAAAAAGAAAGATATAAGCATCTGAATGCAGAGTTCGAAAGAATAGCAAGCAGAGATAAGAAAGCCTTCCTCAGCGATCAGTGCAAAGAAATAGAGGAAAACAACAGAATGGGAAAGACTAGAGATCTCTTCAAGAAAATTAGAGATACCAAGGGAACATTTCATGCAAAGATGGGCTCGATAAAGGACAGAAATTGTATGGACCTAATAGAAGCGGAAGATATTAAGAACAGGCGGAAAGAATACACAGAAGAACTGTACAAAAAAGATCTTCATGACCCAGATAATCCCAATGGTGTGATCACTGACCTAGAGCCAGACATCCTGGAATGTGAAGTCAAGTGGGCCTTAGAAAGCATCCCTACGAACAAAGCTAGTGGAGGTGATGGAATTCCAGTGGAGGTATTCCAAATCCTGAAAGATGATGCTGTGAAAGTGCTGCACTCAATATGCCAGCAAATTTGGAAAACTCAGCAGTGGCCACAGAACTGGAAAAGGCCAGTTTTCATTCCAATTCCAAAGAAC
>NW_011494752.1:1797297-1800223 GCF_000754665.1 Bison bison bison
TGGGGGGGCTCCAAAATCACTGCAGATGGTGATTACAGCCATGAAATTAAAAGATGCTTACTCCTTGGAAGGAAAGTTATGACCAACCTAGATAGCATATTGAAAAGCAAAGACATTACTTTGCCAACAAAGATCTGTCTAGCCAAGGCTATGGTTTTTCCAGTGGTCATGTATGGATGCGAGAGTTGGACTGTGAAGAAAGCTGAGTGCCGAAGAATTGATGCTTTGAACTGTGGTGTTGGAGAAGACTCTTGAGAGTCCCCTGGACTGCAAGGAGATCCAACCAGTCCATTCTAAGGGAAATCAGCCTGGGTGTTCTTTGGAAGGAATGATGCTAAAGCTGAAACTCCAGTACTTTGGCCACCTCATGGGAAGAGTTGTCTCATTGGAAAAGACTCTGATGCTGGGAGGGATTGGGGGCAGGAGGAGAAGGGGACGAAAGAGGATGAGATGGCTGGATGGCATCACCGACTCGACAGACATGAGTTTGAGTGAACTCCGGGTGTTGATGATGGACAGGGAGGTATGGCATGCTGCGATTCATGGGGTCGCAAAGAGTCGGACACGGCTGAGCGACTGAACTGAACTGAACTTGCAGTCCCCTGATAGAATTCACTCACAGAGGCTACAAATCAAAAATACAATATTCCAACTGTTTGAGTGTTTAGTTGAACACTTCCATACCTCCAGTGGTGTGACTTCCTACTGCCGTGGTAACCCATTCCATTTTTAAGCATCTCTTATAAATAGAAATTGATTACTTTAGCATTTCTCCTTCCCCCAATCCAGTCTCCTGAATCTTTTGCTCACTGGGATCACTTGTTAGACAGAATGGTGTTGCTGAGCTGTTACTCTTCCCAGGAGAAGATGCCTGTACTGCAAAATCACAGTGATTTCTCCCTTATCCCTGGCATGTGCTCGTTCTCCCACCTCTTGGGATGTGCTTTTCTGTATGCCCAGTATTTGCCTACTGACTACAGAACCTGAAGATTCTCATTTTTCCCCAAGACCTCTATCACTGACCTTTTCAATCAGATATGTAGTGTTAAGGTTAAGTCAGAGTAGTTTCTGTAAATATTCTAGACGTTTCCAGATTCTAGTTTAGTCGAATGAAATATCATTGAAACAAATAGATGTACATGATCATTCTTTTGACTTTTATTTGTGCCTTTGTAAGATGCTTCTAGTGTACACTATCCACTTTCTGTACTAAGTTCCCTCATAGATTTGTGCTTCTGTTTATCTTATCTTCAACCATAAATTCTCCATGGTGGAAAAAGACATTAGCTCTGTTATGGGAATTAATATCATATGGAAGAGAGTTCAAATTTCTGTTCTGCTACTCATTAACACTTGATTAGGGGAATATATACATAAGTCACCTCAAGAATTGTTTATATCTATTTTCCTACTACTCTCTTTCTATGTAGTATGTCTACCCATAGATTAGAAGTTTTTTCTTTCTCTTTCTGTCTCTTTCTGGCTCAGTCAGCCTGCAAATAGACACCTTTTGCAAAACCAACAATTCTTATATTTTCAGGGATATCTCAAAACAAATTGATTCATCACCATTATTAGTAGAGAATCATTGTTTCTCTTACTTGTTCCATGGTAATGTAAGATTTTATCTACTTTATTTAAGTCTGTATGCCTGACTTAACATAAACCATTCTCAAATTTATAAATTATTTAACTTCCAAGTCATAGTATTAATAAGAACCTGTAGCACATCTGTAGAGAACAGCAGAGTTTAGTGCTACCCTCAATGATTAAAGAATACATGAGTAATAACTGCCAGGCCATTGTGGTTTGTAGACTTTTTGATGATGGCCATTTTGGTTGGTGTGAGATGATACCTCATTGTAGTTCTAATTTGCATTTCTCTAATAAAGAATGATGGGGAGCATCTTTTCATGTGTTTATTAGCTGTCTTTATGTCTTCTTTGGCGAAATGCTTGTGAGAGGGTAACAGGCAGGAAGGCCAGGGGTCTCCAAATGGAGGAAGTAAGTTGCAAGTGTCAGACATTTTTTCTCTCTCTCTTAAGTGGCAGGAGGAAACGAATGACAAGTGTTAAGGTTTTTTTCCCCTTCTCTATACAAATGTAAAAAGAGGTTTCTCTTAAAATCCTGTGTTGCCATGAAGTCCCCTGATTCCACCTGAACGTAACTGTTCTCAGACCTTGAGCTAATCAGTGCGTTTTCTATGGAAATGTTTGTCTTCAGCTGTGTTAATGTGCTATGTATGGACCCTAGACTCTGTCTTCAAGTCGGTTCCACCAAGACTCAGAACCCACTTGACAAACGAGTGTGTTGTACTTATACAGTGTTCTCCTAATCTACGTTAATGAAATCATATATTTGCTTGGTAAACTGCCTGTCTTCAAGATTTATGTCAATCGTTTTATGGCCCGGGATGACTCAGCTGCTGCCAATGTTATCTCAAAATACGTGTTGTAGGTGAGGGGTCTGGTGCCATTCTCTGAGTTTTGAGAAATTTCCTTTCTCTGATTAGCAGACTGCTAGTAGCTATATACGGAGAAGGCAATGGCACCCCACTCCAGTACTCTTGCCTGGAAAATCCCATGGACGGAGGAGCCTGGTGGGCTGCAGTCCTTGGGGTCGTGAAGAGTCGAACATGACTGAGTGACTTCACTTTCACTTTTCACTTTCATGCATTGGAGGAGGAAATGGCAACCCACTCCAGTGTTCTTGCCCGGAGAATCCCAGGGACGGGGGAGCTTGGTGGGCTGCCGTCTCTGGGGTCGCACAGAGTCGGACACGACTGAAGCGACTTAGCTTAGCTTGGTAGCTATATAACATCCGGCTAAAGACTAGCAGTGGGGCATTCTCTCCGCCCCTTTCTGATGTCTATGTCAGAAGCTTTCTCTATATCGTTTATACGTTAACAAAACTTTATTACACAAAA
>NW_011494752.1:1800360-1800451 GCF_000754665.1 Bison bison bison
CTTCTGTTCTGGGGCTTTTTATACACTGGACCCTCAAAGTTGGGACCAATAAGCAAGACTTTCCTTGTTGTGTATGTTGTATTTGTAGTCA
>NW_011494752.1:1800813-1803273 GCF_000754665.1 Bison bison bison
CCTACCCTGGGTTTGAACCCAGGTCTCCTGCATTGCAGGCAGATTCTTTACCATCGGAGCCACCAGGGAACTCCCGAAGTGGATAGCCAGTGGAGATTGGTAGTGTGATGCAGAACCCAAAGCTGGTGCTCTGTGCTGACCTAGAGGGTGAGATGGAGAAGGAGGTGGGAAGGTGGTTTAGGAGGAAGGGATGTATGTGTTGTAGCCACGCGTTCCGGGAAACATACTCAGTCAGAAGGACAATGCAGGTAGTGGAGTGCAGTTTATTACACCAGCGGGCCCAAGTAGAGTCTCCTCTTAGCCAAGGACCCCGACCAGTTTTTGTGAAAACTGTACATACCCTAAGTGTTCTTGCCCAAACCAACCTCCCGAAATTCTCTGAAACTAGTCTGAACAAAGGAAAAGAAAGACACAATCAAAGTTAACTTGTGATTCATATGCCTTAAGCCTAGGTAGTTAGCAGTGGACAATTATCAACAGACCTGTGGTCATACTCCAATAAGCATAATAGAATTTATGATTCTATTCGGTTACACAGATGATTAGGGTATTCTTTAAGGTGATGGAGAGTCTAGGTATGAGCCCTGGGGCTCTTCCATCCAGGGGGTCTGGTTTTCCACTTGGTATGTCGTTTCTATAGATACTGGGCATACAGCTCGAAGTCCAGAGTCCGGACCAAGATGGAGTCCTGCTTTCAAGATGGAGCCTGTTCTGTCTGTTTCCTCCCTCATACATATACCTATGGCTGATTCATGTTGATGTATGGTGGAAACCATTGCAATATTGTAACTATCCTCTAATTTAAAATAATATTGAAAATAATTACCAACCCAATTCCATTTGATTCCTACAAAATCAAACTGATCATAATATATAAGCATTCAATATCTTAAATTTCATCAACTGTTAACTTCAGTAGAAGCTTTGAAGCCAAATGGAGAATTTTGATTATGACAGATAACACTTCTGCTGTGCAAGGGCAGTGGACAGAGAAAATACTCACAGTGAACACTGAGTCAGTACACATGTCCATTACATATATATATATATATTTTTTTTTGTTTGTTTTTGTTTTGGAGAAAAAGTGCCCTGACGAAATGATGTTCTTTCCCTATTTGCATGAGGTAAAAGGACTGACTGTTTGGATTGAGCCAAGGGAGGAGCAAGAGTGGAAAGTAAAGGGATTTGGAGAATTATTTAGATGGAGGTAGGTGTGAGGGCAGAAAGTGTTTCTCACTTGTGTCCCACATCAATGACCTCCAGAGTGTCACAAAGGAGACACTGGACGGCTACAACTTTGGGATATCTTATCCCATCTCTATCTTTAGGTGCATCGATACTTATACAAGACAGCATGAATGGAGATCCATGGTGGCAGGCATGGAAGATTTGTGTGGACCAACAGCACAAGCTCACTCTGACCGTGGCTGGCCCTGCTGTATATGCTGTTAGTCAGAAGCAGAGAATAATATCCCTCAGGAAAGCTAGCCATCTAACTTGAAGGCGAGCTAGTTTTCCTCTTAGATTGCATGTGCATGGAAAAGACAGCACTTCTTCTTTACTAAGATTCCATGTTGTAAACATGGATTTGTTGTCCTTATCAGCAGTGCTGTCCACCAGCTTATAGTAATATTGTTATAGGATTCTGAATAGTAAAACTTTGGAGCCACAAACCCACTTTTTGATGAACAAGATCAACAAGAGGAAAATGAACATGGGATCTACTTGTTCTACCATACACTACATGACACAGATGGCTGACCCCTGGAAAATTAGAACCATCTTGTTCAGTTCAGTTCCGTCACTCATTCATGTCTGACTCTTTGCAATCCCATGGACTGCAGCACACCAGGCTTCCCTGTCCATCACCAACTGCTGGAGCTTACTCAAACTCATGTCCATTGAGTCGGTGATGCCATCCAACCATCTCATCCTCTGTCGTCCCCTTCTCCTGCCTTCAATCTTTCCCAGCTTCAGGGTCTTTTCAAATGAGTCAGTTCTTCACATCAGGTGGCCAAAGTATTGGAGTTTCAGCTTCAGCATCAGTCCTTTCAATGAATAGTCAGGACTGATTTCCTTTAGGATGGATTGGTTGGATCTCCTTGCAGTCCAAGGGACTCTCAAGAGTCTTCTCCAACACCACAGTTCAAAAGCATCAATTCTTTGGTGCCCAGCTTTCTTTATAGTCCAACTCTCATATTCATCCATGACTACTGGAAAAACCATAGATTTGACTAGATGGACCTTTGTAGGCAAAGTAATTCTCTGCTTTTTAATAGGCTGTCTAGGGTGATCATAACTTTTCGTTCAAGGAGCAAGCGTCTTTTAATTTCATGGCTGTAGTCACCATCTGCAGTGATTTTGGAGCCCCCCCAAAATAGTCTCTCAATGTTTCCATTGTTTCCCCATCTATTTGCCATGAAGGGATGGGACCAGATGCGATGATCTTAGTTTTCTGAA
>NW_011494752.1:1803387-1805015 GCF_000754665.1 Bison bison bison
CAAGATTGATATGTTGTTTCTGAATATGGCACATACTTTGACCTAATGGCCACTCTGTGGATCCCATATAGGTAGTACCATGTGTATCCACAAAGGTAGTATACATGGTTTCAGAAAGGGAAGTAATAGTGAACCCTCTCACTTTAACTCAGGGTGACATATATGGGAATCTGTTCTTCCCCTCCCCATGGATCTACACTCTCCTGGATTGAAGGTTTTAATAGTATAAAAGTCACATTTTTAGCGAATATAGTCTATGTTTAAATTGTCACCTGGTCATTTTGGACTCCTCATCTAGATAGACCAGTGGGCAGAGAGAGGAGTTACTAGTTGCTGAGGGATAATTATCATGAAAAGATTGAGGGCAGCGAGAAATAGTGAGAACAAAATTTCCTTGGAGCATCTCATGGTGTGTCCAGGCCCAGCAATAGATAACCACATGAACAATGACAGCAAGTATAGCTTGCCAAGGACATAGTCACTGAGGTTCAGACATCTATTAATACTTCCTTGGGATGTCAATGTAAGTGCCCTTGAGCAGGAACAGAAGACTTCATCCTGGATGAGTCTGTTTATTATTAGGTAAATCACACTACACAATAAAATGGGTTTTTAATAATGAGATAATAATTAGGAAGTGGGCTAATATGATGCTCATATTGGATAAGGCATATAATATATAAATTTCTATATGAGGAATGTGGGCAATAAATCAAACACATACAGAAGACTTGTGGTACACCATTTATTGAGAAACATACAGGTAAAAATCAAAGTGATAGTAAAAGGAGAAAGCATGATACAAGAACTATGAGGATAGCAAAAGAGAACATATGATTATCAAGATTATGATAGGCTGTAGAAACCTATAGAAACATTCTGAGGGCTTGTTTTGTTAAGTTACTCAGAAGAACTAGATGGTCAATCCTTTTTTCAGAGTCAAAACCAAGACATACTTCCTTATCACAGATGCAGGAATTGGCACATAGTCCTCCTACACCAGAGGAAGACAATTGGAGGAAGCCCCCTTCACTCTGTCAAGCTAATTCACAAGCTCTTAAGCAAGGAGATGAGTAACTGAAATTCTGGTAGAGCATGTCAGTTGTCAGCAAAGTCTAGGAAGTGACTTTGTTTTGTCCCCAGGTAGCAAGTCAATTAATAGAAGGTGTTGCATAGGGACAGTGGATCCTTGGCAAGGTGATCAGCAGCAGGAAGGCTGGCAGCAGCTGGACACACAGCTAGGGCGGCAGCAGGTGGTCCTACAGCAGGTGGTCTGACAGGAGACAGGGCGGCTGCAAGGCTGGCAGCAGCTGGATCCACAGCTCTGGTCTTGGCACCCAGGCAGGCAGAGGCACGTGGGGTGGTAGCAGGTCCTATGGCAGTACACAGGTGCACAGGAGGCTGGCTGGCAGTAAGGCTGACAGCAGTTAGAACCACCGCAGGTTTGTCCAGCGCTGCTGGATGCACAGCAAGTGGGCTGACAGCAGCTGGTCACACAAGTAGGCTTGCAGCAGGTGGTTTCAGTGATTTGACAGCTAGTTTGGGGGCAGGAGGGCTGACAGCAGCTGGACTCACAGCAGGTGGGCTGGCAGCAGGTGGTCACACAAATAGGCTTGAGGCAGGGGGGC
>NW_011494752.1:1805955-1807971 GCF_000754665.1 Bison bison bison
CCCTCTCTTTTAGGTACATATGTAAGAGTGTAATTGCCATGTCATAGGGAAAGCATATCATCAACAGCGGTAGAAACAATGAAAGTGTTTCAGTATTTCACTGCAGTAGTGTCATGTACTCTCCTGATATGAGACTTCTGAACTCTACTGGTATGTATCTATCCTTGTTTGTGTGTTTTAAATTGAGCTTTAGTTGACACGGCGTTATATTGTTTATAGGTGTTCAACACAGTAATTTGATATTCGTAGATGTTGCAAGGTTATCACTGCAGTCAGTCTAGTTAACGTTAACATCTGTCACAACTGATAGTTACAAAGTCTTTTTTCTTGCATGAGAGCTTTTAAAATCCACTTTTCTAGCAACTTTCAAAGGTTTCAGTATTATTAACTACGGTCATTATGCTGTACATTACATTCCCCAGGCATTTATTTTATAACTGGAAGCCTGTACCTTGTGATCCTGTTTACCTGTTTCACCCACCCCACCTCCCACCTCTGGCTACCATTGATCTGTTCTGTCTATGAGCTCAGTTTTAGAAAAAAATTTTTTAAGATTCCATATATAAGTGAGATCACATGGTATTTGTCTCTCTCTAACTTTTTTCATTTAGCTTAATGTCCTTATATTGTCATAAATGGGAAGATATCCCTCAGGAATATCATTTTGAGTTTGAGTCCAGTTTCATTGTTTTGCACATGGCTGCCCAGTTTTCCCACCACCATTTATTTAAAAGATTGCAATCTCCTTATTGAATTAATATATTCTTGGCTTCTTTGTAATAAATTAGTAGGCCATATAATGTGTGGACTCATTTCAGGCCTCTTCATTCTATTCCATTGATTTAGGTGCCAGTTTTTTCCAGTCCATACTGTTTTGTTTAATACAGCTTTGTAATACTGTTTGGAATCAAGGGAAATGATGCTTCCAGCTTTGTTCTTCTTTATCAATATTGCATTGGCTATTTTGTGGTTCCATACAAATTTTAATTTTTTTCCTTTTTTCTGCCATTGGAATTACATTATCATTTTATCCTTTCTACATGATCATTTTATCCTTTCTACTGCTGTTGACTATATGTTTTCCCATTACATGGCAATTATACTCTAACATATATATCTGAAAGAGAGAAAATGAGCCCTAAAATCTTTAAGAAATTGTGGCTGAGATTCCACATTTGTCAGAATATGTAAATTTACAGATTGAAACATACCTTAGTTATTCTCCTATCTAACCTGCTTGTCACAAATTGTAGAGGAAAGTATATGCAAGTTGGGATGTCTCACCAGAGGTCATTAACCTAACTAGAAAATAGCAATGAAGCAATAAGGAAGGGATGCTGTTTGAAAATAGGATTCAGCTTTGCCTCTCTTCCAGTTTTGGTGCTGATTTTCATTTGAAAAATAATGTGGCAACCATCCTCTACTCAGATGACCCTGATAAAACTGGGAAACATTTCAAACTAGTTGCCAAATAAAGATATATATAGATACATGTGGAAGCCTTAAGTCTGACTTTGTCAGAGATCAGGCTTGAACTCAAGCAGGCTTCATTCATCACAGAATGCATCAGCATCCCGACCCTTTCGAGGCACGTCTCAATCTAAGTAGAGCCAAAGGAACAAAGCTTAGGAAGGAGAGCTATTCTGACTTTCACAGAGCCAGTAGGAACTACCCCATGACCAGATGATGTCACATGACCAGAAATGCTGCTGGTGATGATTCCTGACTTTTTCATTCCTAGGAAAGATTCTTAAGTACCAGACCCAATTAAGGAAAAGATCAAACACTAATTTACAGAGGCCTCTGATAAAACACTAAGAAAGCAACTTCCTCCATGACAATTATCCAAAACTACAACAGGAACATAAATAACAACCAGGAAATTCCTGCTTATTGATCCCAACATTGGGGGTCCAGGATATAAAAGCCCCAGAGCAGGAGAAGTCCTCAGAATCTGAGAAACTCAGCTCTGAGCCGGAGTCCACCCTCCATCACAGACACAATGACCCACTCGTG
>NW_011494752.1:1808508-1811198 GCF_000754665.1 Bison bison bison
CTGCCTGCCTGGGTGCCAAGACCAGAGCTGTGGATCCAGCTGCTGCCAGCCTTGCAGCCGCCCTGTCTGCTGTCAGACCACCTGCTGTAGGACCACCTGCTGCCGCCCTAGCTGTGTGTCCAGCTGCTGCCAGCCTTCCTGCTGCTGATCACCTTGCCAAGGATCCACTGTCCCTATACAACACCTTCTATTAATTGACTTGCTCCCTGGGGACAAAACAAAGTCACTTCCTAGACTTTGCTGACGACTGACATGCTCTACCAGAATTTCAGTTACTCATCTCCTTGCTTAAGGGCTTGTGAATTAGGTTGACGGAGTGCAGGGGGCTTCCTGCAATTGTCTTCCTCTGGTGTAGGAGGACCATGTGCCAATTCCTGCTTCTGTGATAAGGAAGTATGTCTTGGTGTTGACTCTCAAAATAGGATTGACCATCTAGTTCTTCTGAGTAACTTAAGAAAATCTCAGAATGTTTCTATAGGATTCTACAGCCTATCATAATCTTTATAATCATATGTTCTCTTTTGCTATCCTCATAGTTCTTGTATCATGCTTTCTCCTTTTACGCTCACTTTGAGTTTTACCTGTATGTTTCTCAATAAATGGTATACCACAATTCTTCTGTATGTGTTTGATTTATTTCACCACATTCCTCATATAGAAATTTATATATTATATGTCTTATCCAATATGAGCATCATATTATCCCCCTTCCTAATTATTATCTCGGTATTAAAAACCCATTTCATTGTGTAGTGTGATTTACCTAATAATAAACAGACTCATCCAGGATGAAGTCTTCTGTTCCTGCTCAAGGGCACTTACATTGACATTCCAAGGAAGTATTAATAGATGTCTGAACCTCAGTGACTATGTCCTTGGCAAGCTATACTTGCTGTCATTGTTCATGTGGTTATCTATTGCTGGGCCTGGACACACCATGAGATACTCCAGGGAAATTATGTTCAGACTACTTCTCCCTGCCCTCTATCTTTTCATGATATCTTTTCATCCCTCAGCAATTAGTAACTCCTCTTTCTGCCCACTGGTCTATCGATATGAGGAGTCCAAAATGACCAGGTGATAGTTTAAACATAGACTATATTCCCCCCAAAATGTGACTTTTATAGTATTTAAACCTTCAATCCAGGAGAGTATAGATCCATGGGGAGGGAAAGAACAGATTCCCATATATATCACCCTGAGTTAAAGTGAGAGGGTTCACTGCTACTTCACTTTATGAAACCATGTATACTGCCTTTGTGGATATACATGGTATTACTGATATGGGAACCACAGAGTGGCCATTAGTATGTACCATATTCAGAAACAACATATCAATCTCGAGTGTTGTCATCTCTTTGTTGGTTCTTTACTGCACATCTACAAGACCATTCTAATTTTCCATGGGTCGGCCATCTCTGGATGAAACTGAAAGAGGCTTAATACTCTTGGCTTAAAACTCAACATTCAGAAAACTAAGATCATGGCATCTGGTCCCATCGCTTCATGGCAAATAGATGGGGAAAACATGGAAACATTGAGAGACTGTTTAGAGGGGCCCCAAACTTACTGCAGATGGTGACAGCAGCCATGAAAGTAAAAGATGCTTGCTCCTTGAAAAAGTTATGACCAACCTAGACAGCCTATTAAAATGAAGAGAATTACTTTGCCTACAAAGGTCCATCTAGTCAAAGTTATGGTTTTTCCAGTAGTTATGGATGGATGTGAGAGTTGGACTATAAAGAAAGCTGAGCACTGAAGAATTGATGCTTTTGAGCTGTGGTGTTGGAGATGACCCTTGAGAGTCCCTTGGACTGGAAGGAGATCCAACCAGTTCATCCTAAAGGAAATAAGTCCTGACTATTCATTGAAAGGACTGATGCTGAAGTTGAAACTCCAATACTTTGGCCACCTGATGTGAAGAACTGACTCTTTTGAAAAGACCCTGAAGCTGGGAAAGTTGAAGGCAGGAGAAGTGGATGACAGAGGATGAGATGGTTGGATGGCATCACCGACTCAATGGACGTGAGTTTGAGTAAGCTCCAGCAGTTGGTGATGGACAGGGAAGCCTGGTGTGCTGCAGTCCATGGGGTTGCAAATAGTCAAACATGACTGAGTGATGGAACTGAACTGAACCAGATGATTCTAATTTTCCATGGGTCAGACATCTGTGTCATGTGATGTATGGTAGAACAAGTAGATCCCATGTTCATTTGCCTCTTGTTGATCTTGTTCATCAAAAAGTGGGTTCAAAGTTTTACTATTCAGAATCCTATACCAATATTACTATAAGCTGGTGGATAGTACTGCTGATAAGGACAACAAATCTATGTTTACAACATGGAATTGTAGTAAAGAAGAATTGCTGTCCTTTCCTTGCACGTGTAATCTAAGAGGAAAACTAGCTTGCCTTCAAGTTAGATGGCTAGGTTTCCTGAGGGATATTATTCTCTGCTTCTGACTAACAGCATATACAGCAGGGCCAGCCACGGTCAGAGTGAGCTTGTGCTGTTGGTCCACACAAATCTTCCATCCCTGCCACCATGGGTACTCTGTTCATGCTCCCTTGTGTAAGTATCGATGCACCTAAAGATAGAGATGGGATAAGATATCCCAAACTTGTAGCCGTCCAGTGTCTCCTTTGTGGTAAACACTCTGGAGGTCATTGATATGGGACACAAGTGAGAAAC
>NW_011494752.1:1811298-1812148 GCF_000754665.1 Bison bison bison
TATTTTCTCTGTCCACTGCCCTTGCACAGCAGAAGTGTTATCTGTCATAATCAAAATTCTCCATTTGGCTTCAAAGCTCTACTGAAGTTAACATTGATGAAATTTAAGATATTGAATGCTCATATATCATGATCAGTTTGATTTTGTAGGAATCAAATGGAATTGGGTTGGTAATTATTTTCAATATTATTTTTAATTAGAGGATAATTACAATATTGCAATGGTTTCCACCATACATCAACATGAATCAGCCTCAGGTATATGTATGAAGGAGGAAACAGACAGAACAGGCTCCATCTTGAAAGCAGGACTCCATCTTTGCGCCAGACTGTGGACTTTGCGCTATATGCCCAGTATCTATAGAAATGACATACCAACTGGAAAACCAGACCTCCTGGATGGAAGAGCCCCACTGCTTGTACCTAGACCCTCCATCACCTAAAAGAATACCCTAATCATCATGTAACTGAGTAGAATCATAATTCTATTATGCTTATTGGGGTATGACCACAGACCTATTAGGGAAAACCACTAGACCATTCAGGTATGACCTAAATCAAATCCCTTATTATTATACAGTGGAAGTGAGAAATAGATTTAAGGGACCAGACCTGATGGATAGAGTGCCTGATGAACTATGGACGGAGGTTCGTGACATTGTACAGGAGACAGGGATCAAGACCATCCCCATGGAAAAGAAATGCAAAAAATCAAAGTGGCTGTCTGAGGAAGCCTTACAAATAGCTGTGAAAAGAAGAGAAGTGAAAAGCAAAGGAGAAAAGGAAAGATATAAGCATCTGAATGCAGAGTTCCAAAGAATAGCAAGAAGAGATAAGAAAGCCTTCCTCAG
>NW_011494752.1:1813344-1816101 GCF_000754665.1 Bison bison bison
ATATCAATAACCTCAGATATGCAGATGACACCATCCTTAGGGCAGAAAGTGAAGAGGAACTAAAGAGCCTCTTGATGAAAGTGAAAGAGGAGAGTGAAAAAGTTGGCTTCAAGCTCAACATTCAGAAAATGAAGATCATGGCATCTGGTTCCATCACTTTATGGCAAATAGATGGGGAAACTGTGGAAACAGTGTCAGAATTTATTTTTCTGGGCTCCAAAATCACTGCAGATGGTGATTGCAGCCATGAAATTAAAAGATGCTTACTCCTTGGAAGGAAAGTTATGACCAACCTAGATAGCATATTGAAAAGCAAAGACATTACTTTGCCAACAAAGATCTGTCTAGCCAAGGCTATGGTTTTTCCAGTGGTCATGTATGGATGTGAGAGTTGGACTGTGAAGAAAGCTGAGTGCTGAAGAATCGATGCTTTGAACTGTGGTGTTGGAGAAGACTCTTGAGGGTCCCTTGGGCTACAAGGAGATCCAACCAGTCCATTCTGAAGGAGATCAGCCTGGGTGTTCTTTGGAAGGAATGATGCTGAAGCTGAAACTCCAGTACTTTGGCCACCTCATGTGAAGAGTTGACTCATTAGAAAAGACTCTGATGCTGCGAGGGATTGGAGGCAGGAGGAAAAGGGGATGACAGAGGATGAGATGGCTGGATGGCATCACTGACTCGATGGACGTGAGTCTGAGTGAACTCCAGGTGTTGGTGATGGACAGGGAGGTATGGCGTGCTCCGATTCATGGGGTCGCAAAGAGTCGGACACGACTGAGCGACTGAAATGAACTGACGTGAACTTGCAGTCCCCTGATAGAATTCACTCACTGAGGCTACAAATCAAAGATACAATTTTCCAGCTGTTTGGGTGTTTAGTTGAGGCTTCCATACCTCCAGTGGTGTGACTTTCTACTGCCATGGTAACTCATTCCATTTTCAAGCATCTCTTATAAATAGAATTTGATTACTTTAGCATTTCTTCTTCCCCCAGTCCAGTCTCCTGAATCTTTTGCTCACTGGAATCACTTGTTAGACAGAATGGCATGGCTGAGCTGTTATTCTTCCCAAGAGCAGATACCTGTACTGCAAAATCACAGTGATTTCTCCCTTATCCCTGGCATGTGCTCACTCTCCCACCTCTTGGGACGCGCTTTTCTTTATGCCCAGTATTTGCCTACTGACTACAGAACCTGAAGATTCTCATTTTTCCCCAAGACCTCTATCACTGACCTTTTCAATCAGATATGTAGTGTTAAGGTTAAGTCAGGGTAGTTTCTGTAAATATTCTAGATGTTACCAGATTCTAGTTTAGTCGAATGAAATATCATTGAAACAAATAGATGTACATGATCATTCTTTTGACTTTTATTTTGTAAGATGCTTCTAGTGTACACTATCTACTTTCTGTACTAAGTTCCCTCATAGATTTGTGCTTCTATTTATCTTATCTTCAACCATAAATTCTCCATGGTGGAAAAACACAATAGCTCTGTTATGGGAATTAATATCATATGGAAGAGAGTTCAAATTTCTGTTCTGCTACTCATTAACACTTGATTAGGGGAATATATACATAAGTCACCTCAAGAATTGTTTATATCTATTTTCCTACTACTCTCTTTCTATGTAGTATGTCTACCCATAGATTAGAAGTATTTTCTTTCTCTTTCTGTCTCTCACTGGGTCAGTCAGTCTGCAAGTAGACACCTTTTGCAAAAACAACAATTCTTATATTTTCAGGAATCTCAAAACAAATTGATTCATCACCATTATTAGTAGAGAATCATTGATTCTCTTACTTGTTCCATGGTAATGTAAAATTATATCTACTTTATTTAAGTCTGTATGCCTGACTTAACATAAAGCATTCTCAAATTTATAAATTATTTAACTTCCAAGTCATAGTATTAATAAGAACCTGTAGCACATCTGTAGAGAACAGCAGAGTTTAGTGCTACCCTCAATGATTAAAGAATACATGAGTAATAACTGCGAGCCCATTTGTGGTTTGTAGACTTTTTGATGATGGCCATTTTGGTTGGTGTGAGATGATACCTCATTGTAGTGTTTTTTTTTTTAATTTTATTTTATTTTTAAACTTTACATAATTGTATTAGTTTTGCCAAATATCAAAATGAATCCGCCACAGGTATACATGTGTTCCCCTCCTCCCTCCTCCCTCCCCATACCATCCCTCTGGGTCGTCCCAGTGCACCAGCCCCAAGCATCCAGTATCGTTCATCGAACCTGGACTGGCATCTCGTTTCATACATGATATTTTACATGTTTCAATGCCATTCTCCCAAATCTTCCCACCCTCTCCGTCTCCCATAGAGTCCATAAGACTGTTCTATACATCAGTGTCTCTTTTGCTATCTCGTACACAGGGTTATTGTTACCATCTTTCTAAATTCCATATATATGTGTTATTATACTGTATTGCTGTTTTTCCTTCTGGCTTACTTCACTCTGTAAATAGGCTCCAGTTTCATCCACCTCATTAGAACTGATTCAAATGTTTTCTTTTTAATGGCTGAGTAATACTCCATTGTGTATATGTACCACAGCTTTCTTATCCGTTCATCTGCTGATGGACATCTAGGTTGCTTCCATGTCCTGGCTATTATAAACAGTGCTGCGATGAATATTGGGGTACACGTGTCTCTTTCCCTTCTGGTTTCCTCAGTGTGTATGCCCAGCAGTGGGATTGCTGGGTCATAAGGCAGTTCTATTTCCAGTTTTTTAAGGAATCTC
>NW_011494752.1:1816708-1819103 GCF_000754665.1 Bison bison bison
CTGCAGTCCATGGGGTCGTGAAGAGTCGGACATGACTGAGTGATTTCACTTTCACTTTTGACTTTCATGCATTGGAGGAGGAAATGGCAGCCCACTCCAGTGTTCTTGCCCGGAGAATCCCAGGGGCGGCGGAGCCTGGTGGGCTACTGTCTATGGGGTCGCACAGAGTCGGACACGACTGAAGCGACTTAGCTTAGTTTAGTAGCTAAATAACATCGGGCTAAAGACTAGCAGTGGGGCATTCTCTCCACCCCTTTCTGATGTCTATGTCAGAAGCTTTCTCTATCTCGTTTATACGTTAACAAAACTTTATTACACAAAAGCTCTGAGCGATCAAAGCTCAGAAGCTCGTCACTAGCCCCGGATTGAATTCTTCTCCAGAGGCCAAGAATCCTGTCATCTTTCATGGTGTAGCAACAACCTTTCACTTGTTTAGTTCTTCTGGCCACTTTTTGATTGGGTTGTTTGTTTTTCTGGTATTGAGCTGCTTGGGCATATGCCCTCAGGAAACTTTAATTGAAAAATACACATCTGCCCCAATGTTCATTGCAGCACTAATTTACAATTGCAAGGACATGGAAGCAACCTAGCTGTCTATCAACAGATGAATGGATAAAGACATTGTGGTAGATAATTGTGTACATTCCATACACAATGAAATATTACTCAGCTATAGAAAGGAACACATTTGAATCAATCCTAATGCAGTGGATATAATAGAGCCTATTATATGAATGAAGTAAGTCAGAAAGAGAAAGACAAATTCGCCAATTAACGCATATCTATAGAATCTAGAAAGATGGTACTGATGATCCAAAGGAGATACAGACATAAAGACCAGATGTATGGTCACTGTGCAGGAGGGAGAGGGTGGAATGACTTGAGAAAGTAGCATCGAAACATATACATTACCATATATGAAGTGAACATGTGTATATGTGTCTGTATATGTGTGTTCGTCACTCGGCCATGTCTGACTCTGAGACCCCATGAACTGTAGCCCGCCAGGCTCTTCTGTTCATGGAATTGTCCAGGCAAGAACACTGGAGCCATTCCCTTTTCAGGGGAATCTTCCTACTCAGGGTTTGAACCCAGGTCTCCTGCATTGCAAGCAGATTCTTTACCATCGGAGCCACCAGGGAGGCCATAAGTGGATAGCCAGTGGAGATTTGTAGTATGATGCGGAACCCAAAGCTGGTGCTCTGTGCTGACCTAGAGGGTGAGATGCAGAAGGAGGTGGGAAGGTGGTTTAGGAGGAAGGGATGTATGTGTTGTAGCCACGCGTTCCAGGAAACATACTCAGTCAGAAGGACAATGCAGGTAGTGGAGTGCAGTTTATTACACCAGCGGGCCCAAGTAGAGTCTCCTCTTAGCCAAGGACCCTGACCAGTTTTTGTGAAAACCATACATACCCTAAGTGTTCTTGCTCAAACCAACCTCCCGAAATTCTCTGAAACTAGTCTGAACAAAGGAAAAGAAAGACACAATCAAAGTTAACTTGTGATTCATATGCCTTAAGCCTAGGTAGTTAGCAGTGGACAATTATCAACAGACCTGTGGTCATACCTGAATAAGCATAATAGAGTTTATGATTCTATTTGGTTCCACAGACAATTAGGGTATTTTTTTAGGTGATGGAGAGTGTAGGTACGAGCCCTGGGGCTCTTCCATCCAGGGGGTCTGGTTTTCCAGTTGGCATGTCTCTTCTATAGATAGTGGGCATACAGCTCAAAGTCCACAGTCTGGCCCAAGATGGAATCCTGCTTTCAAGATGGAGCCTGTTCTGTCTGTTTCCTCCCTCATACATATACCTATGGCTGATTCATGTTGATGTATGGTGGAAACCATTGCAATATTGTAATTATCCTCTAATTAAAAATAATATTGAAAATAGTTACCAACCCAATTCCATTTGATTCCTACAAAATCAAACTGATCATAATATATGAGCATTCAATATCTTAAATTTCATCAATGTTAACTTCAGTAGAAGCTTTGAAGCCAAATGGAGAATTTTGATTATGACAGATAACACTTCTGCTGTGCAAGGGTAGTAGAAAGAGAAAATACTCACAGTGAACAGTGAGTCAGTACACATGTTCATTATATATATATATTTTTTTAATTTTTTTTGAGAAAATGGAGGAAATGACGTTCTTTGCCTATTTGCATGTGATAAAAGAACTATTTGGATTGAGCCAAGGGAGGAGCAAGAGTGGAAAGTAAAGGGATTTGGAGAATTATTTAGATGGAGGTAGGTGTGAGGGCAGAAAGTGTTTCCCGCTTGTGTCTCACATCAATGACCTCCAGAGTGTTTACCACAAAGGAGACACTGGACGGCTACAAGTTTGGGATATCTTATCCCATCTCTATCTTTAGGTGCATTGATACTTAC
>NW_011494752.1:1819203-1819448 GCF_000754665.1 Bison bison bison
GAGTCCACCCTCCATCACAGACACAATGACCCACTCGTGCTGCTCCCCGTGCTGTCAGCCCACCTGCTGCAGGACCACTTGCTGTGAGTCCAGCTGCTGCAAGCCCTGCTGCCCCCCAACTTGCTGTCAAACCACCTGCTGCAGGACCACCTGCTGCAAACCTACTTGTGTGACCACCTGCTGCCAGCCCAGCTGTTGCAGCAAACCCTGCTGTCAGCCCACCTGCTGTGAGTCCATCTGCTGCC
>NW_011494752.1:1819589-1829628 GCF_000754665.1 Bison bison bison
TCTTTGCAATCCCATGGACTGCAGCACACCAGGCTTCCCTGTCCATCACCAACTGCTGGAGCTTACTCAAACTCATGTCCATTGAGTCGGTGATGCCATCCAACCATCTCATCCTCTGTCGTCCCCTTCTCCTGCCTTCAATCTTTCCCAGCTTCAGGGTCTTTTCAAATGAGTCAGTTCTTCACATCAGGTGGCCAAAGTATTGGAGTTTCAGCTTCAGCATCAGTCCTTTCAATGAATAGTCAGGACTGATTTCCTTTAGGATGGATTGGTTGGATCTCCTTGCAGTCCAAGGGACTCTCAAGAGTCTTCTCCAACACCACAGTTCAAAAGCATCAATTCTTCGGTGCTCAGCTTTCTTTATAGCTCAACTCTCATATCCATCCATAACTACTGGAAAAACCATAGCTTAGACTAGATGGACCTTTGTAGGCAAAGTATTTCTCTGCTTTTTAATAGGCTGTCTAGGTTGGTCATAACTTTTCTTTCAAGGAGCAAGCATCTTTTAATTTTATGGCTGCTGTCACCATCTGCAGTAAGTTTGGAGCCCCCCAAAATAGTCTCTCAATGTTTCCATGGTTTCCGCATCTATATGCCATGAAGCGATGGGACCAGATGCCATGACCTTAGTTTTCTGAATGTTGAGTTTTAAGCCAAGAGTATTAAGCCTCTTTCAGTTTCATCCAGACATGGCCGACCCATGGAAAATTAGAATGGACTTGTAGATATGCAGTAAAGAACCAACTTAAAGATGACAAAACACGAGATTGATATGTTGTTTCTGAATATGGTACATACTTTGACCTAATGGCCACTCTGTGGTTCCCATATCGGTAGTACCATGTATATCCACAAAGGTAGTATACATGGTTTCAGAAAGTGAAGTAGCAGTGAAGCCTCTCACTTTAACTCAGGGTGACATATATGGGAATCTGTTCTTTCCCTCCCCATGGATCTACACTCCCCTGGATTGAAGGTTTTAATACTATAAAAGTCACATATTTTAGGGAATATATTCTATGTTTAAACTATCACCTGGTCATTTTGGACTCCTCATCTAGATAGACCAGTGGGCAGAGAGGGGAGTTACTAGTTGCTGAGGGATAATTATCATAAAAAGATGGAGGCAGGGAGAAATAGTCTGAACATAATTTCCTTGGAGTATCTCATGGTGTGTCCAGGCCCAGCAATAGATAACCACATGAACAATGACAGCAACTATAGCTTGCCAAGGACATAGTCACTGAGGTTCAAACATCTATTACTACTTCCTTGGGATGTCAATGTAAGTGCCCTTGAGCAGGAACAGAAGACTTCATCCTGGATGAGTCTGTTTATTATTAGGTAAATCACACTACACAATGAAATGGGTTTTTAATACCGAGATAATAATTAGGAAGGGGGTAATATGATGCTCATATTGGATAAGACATATAATATATAAATTTCTATATGAGGAATGTGGTGCAATAAATCAAACACATACAGAAGAATTGTGGTACACCATTTATTGAGAAACATACAGGTAAAACTCAAAGTGATCGTAAAAGGAGAAAGCATGATACAAGAACTATGAGGATAGCAAAAGAGAAAATATGATTATAAAGATTATGATAGGCTGTAGAAACCTATAGAAACATTCTGAGGGCTTGTTTTGTTAAGTTACTCAGAAGAACTAGATGGTCAATCCTATTTTCAGAGTTAAAACCAAGACATGCTTCCTTATCACAGATGCAGGAATTGGCACATGGTCCTCCTACACCAGAGGAAGACAATTGGAGGAAGCCCCCTGCACTCTGTCAAGCTAATTCACAATCTCTTAAGCAAGGAGACGAGTAACTGAAATTCTGGTAGAGCATGTCAGTTGTCAGCAAAGTCTAGGAAGTGATTTTGTTTTGTCCCCAGGTAGCAAGTCAATTAATAGAAGGTGTTGTATAGGGACAGTGGATCCTTGGCAAGGTGATCAGCAGCAGGAAGGCTGGCAGCAGCTGGACACACAGCTGGGGCGGCAGCAGGTGGTCCTACAGCAGGTGGTCTGACAGCAGACAGGGCGGCTGCAAGGCTGGCAGCAGCTGGACACACAGCTGGGACGGCAGCAGGTGGTCCTGCAGCAGGTGGTCTGACAGCAGACAGGGCGGCTGCAAGGCTGGCAGCAGCTGGATCCACAGCTCTGGTCTTGGCACCCAGGCAGGCAGAGGCACGTGGGGTGGTAGCAGGTTCTGTGGCAGTACACAGGTGCACAGGAGGCTGGCTGGCAGCAAGGCTGACAGCAGTTAGAACCACCGCAGGTTTGTCCAGCGCTGCTGGATGCACAGCAGGTGGGCTGACAGCAGCTGGTCACACAAGTAGGCTTGCAGCAGGTGGTTTCAGTGATTTGACAGCAAGTTTGGGGGCAGGAGGGCTGGCAGCAGCTGGACTCACAGCAGGTGGGCTGGCAGCAGGTGGTCACACAAATAGGCTTGAGGCAGGTGGTCCTGCAGCAGGTGGTCTGACAGCGGACAGGGAGGCAGCAAGGCTGGCAGCAGCTGGACCCACCACAGTTGTGCTGACAGCAGGTGGTCACACAGGTAGGTTTGCGGCAGGTGGTCCTACAGCAGGTGTTTTCACTAGACTGATAGCAAGTTGGGCGACAGCAAGGCCGACAGCAGCTGGACTCACAGCAGGTGGGCTGGCAGCAGCTGCTCACACAAGTAGGCTTGAGGCAGGTGGTCCTGCAGCAGGTGGTCTGACAGCAGACAGGAGGGCAGCAAGGCTGGCAGCAGCTGGGCTCACAGCAGGTGGGCTGGCAGCACGGGGAGCAGCAGGAGTGAGTCATTTTGTCAGTGGTGGAGTGTGGACTCTTGTTCAGAAGTGAATTTCTCAGATTCTGATGACTACTTCTGTTCTGGGGCTTTTTATACACTGGACCCTCAAAGTTGGGACCAATAAGCAAGACTTTCCTTGTTATGTGTGTTGTTTTTGTAGTCAATGGGAAATTATCCAAGAGGAAACGATTTCTTTAGTGTTTTGAGGCCTCTGTAAATTAGTGTTTGATCTTCTCTTTAATTAGGACTAGTACTTAAGAACCTTTTCCAGAAGTGAAAAAGAATAAGGAATCATCCCAGCAGCATCTCTGGTCATGTGACATCATCAGGTCATGGGATAGTTCTTCCTGCCTTGGCCAGGGTCAGAACAGTCACCTTTTCTGTGTGCCTTTGACTATGCTTAGGTTGAGACTTGCTGGATGCTGATGCATTCTGTGATGAATGAAGCCTGCTAAAGTCCAAGTCTGATCTCGGACAAAGTCTGAGATTCAAGACAATCACGTGTATCTATATACATGTCTTTCAAATCAGTAGTGACTGACCTAAAATATTTCCCAGCTTTATTAGGTACATTTAGGTAGAAGATGTTGGCACATTGTTCTTCACTAGCAATTCAGTACCAAAGCTGGAATAGAGGCAAAAGCTGTACCCTGTTTTCAGACAACCTCAATTCATTAATGTCCCATAACTACTCTTAGCTGGATCAATCACCTCTGGTGAGACATCACAACTTGCACATACTTTCTTTTATAATTTGTGACAAATAGGTAGATAGGATGATACAGTTATAGATTTATATATTTCCATAAATGTAAAATGTGTCAGCCATAATTTCTTAGAGTTTTTCTGCCCTCTCTTTTAGGTACATATGTAAGAGTGTAATTGCCATGTCATAGGGAAAGCATATCATCAACAGCGGTAGAAACAATGAAAGTGTTTCAGTATTTCACTGCAGTAGTGTCATGTACTCTCCTGATATGAGACTTCTGAACTCTACTGGTATGTATCTATCCTTGTTTGTGTGTTTTAAATTGAGCTTTAGTTGACATGGCGTTATATTGTTTATAGGTGTTCAACACAATAATTTGATATTTGTAGATGCTGCAAAGTTATCACTGCAGTAAGTCTAGTTAATGTTAACATCTGTCACAACTGATAGTTACAAAGTCTTTTTTCTTGCATGAGAGCTTTTAAAATCCACTTTTCTAGCAACTTTCAAAGGTTTCAGTATTATTAACTATGGTCATTATGCTGTACGTTACATTCCCCAGGCATTTATTTTATAACTGGAAGCCTCTACCTTGTGATCCCGTTTACCTATTTCACCCACCCCACCTCGCACCTCTGGCTACCATTGATCTGTTCTGTCTATGAGCTCAGTTTTAGAAAAAAATTTTTTAAGATTCCATATATAAGTGAGATCACCTGGTATTTGTCTCTCTCTAACTTTTTTCATTTAGCTTAATGTCCTCAAGGTCCATTCACATTGTCATAAATGGGAAGATATCCCTCAGGAATATCATTTTGAGTTTGAGGAGTCCAGTTTCATTGTTTTGCACATGGCTGCCCAGTTTCCCGCCACCATTTATTTAAAAGATTGCAATCCCCTTATTGCATTAATATATTCTTGGCTCCTTTGTAATAAATTAGTAGGCCATATAATGTGTGGACTCATTTCTGGCCTCTTCATTCTATTCCATTGATCTAGGTGCTGGTTTTTTCCAGTCCATACTGTTTTGTCTAATATAGCTTTGTACTACTGTTTGGAATCAAGGGAAATGATGCTTCCAGCTTTGTTCTTCTTTATCAATATTGCATTGGCTATTTTGTGGTTCCATACAAATTTTAATTTTTTTCCTTTTTTCTGCCATTGGAATTACATTATCATTTTATCCTTTCTACATGATCATTTTATCCTTTCTACTGCTGTTGACTATATGCTTTCCCATTACATGGCAATTATACTCTAACATATATATCTAAAAGAGAGAAAATGAGGCCTAAAACTTTAAGAAATTGTGGTTGAGATTCCACATTTGTCAGAATATGTAAATTTACAGATTGAAACATACCTTAGTTATTCTCCTATCTAACCTGCTTGTCACAAATTGTAGAAGAAAGTATATGCAAGTTGGGATGTCTCACCAGAGGTCATTAACCTAACTAGAAAATAGCAATGAAGCAGTAAGGAAGGGATGCTGTTTGAAAATAGGATTCAGCTTTGCCTCTCTTCCAGTTTTGGTGCTGATTTTCATTTGAAAAACAACGTGGCAACCATCCTCTACTCAGATGACCCTGATAAAACTGGGAAACATTTCAAACTAGTTGCCAAATATAGATATATGTAGATACATGTGGAAGTCTTAACGCTGACTTTGTCAGAGATCAGGCTTGAACTCAAGCAGGCTTCATTCATCACAGAATGCATCAACATCCCGACCCTTTCGAGGCACGTCTCAATCTAAGTAGAGCCAAAGGAACAAAGCTGAGAAAGGAGAGCTATTCTGACTTTCACAGAGCCAGCAGGAAGTACCCCATGACCAGATGATGTCACATGACCAGAAATGCTGCTGGTGATGATTCCTGACCTTTTCATTTCTAGGAAAGATTCTTAAGTACTAGATCCGATTAAGGAAAAGATCAAACACTAATTTACAGAGGTCTCTCTATAAAACACTAAGAAAGCAACTTCCTCCATGGCAATTACCCTAAACTACAACAATAACATAAATAACATCCAGGAAAGTCCTGCTTATTGGTCCCAACATTGGGGGTCCAGGATATAAAACCCCAGAACAGGAGGAGTCCTCAGAATCTGAGAAACTCAGCTCTGAGCCGGAGTCCACCCTCCACCACAGACACAATGACCCACTCGTGCTGCTCCCCGGGCTGTCAGCCCACCTGCTGCAGGACCACTTGCTGTGAGTCCAGCTGCTGCAAGCCCTGCTGCCCCCCAACTTGCTGTCAAACCACCTGCTGCAGGACCACCTGCTGCAAACCTACTTGTGTGACCACCTGCTGCCAGCCCAGCTGTTGCAGCAAACCCTGCTGTCAGCCCACCTGCTGTGAGTCCATCTGCTGCCAGCCCTCCTGCCCCCCAACTTGCTATCAAACTAGTGAAACCACCTGCTGTAGGACCACCTGCCGCAAGCCTACTTGTGTGACCAGCTGCTGTCAGCCCACCTGCTGTGTGCCCAGCAGCTGTGGACAAACCTTCAGTGGGTCTAGCTGTGGCCAGTCTTGCTGTCAGCCAGCTTGCTGTGCACCTGTGTACTGCCATAGAATCTGCTACCACCCCACGTGCTGCTGCCTGCCTGGGTGCCAAGACCAGAGCTGTGGATCCAGCTGCTGCCAGCCTTCCTGTTGCTGATCACTTCACCAAAGAACCCGTCTCCTAGCAACACTTTATAGCAACTGAGTTGCTACTTGGGGACAAAAAATTACTTCTTAGACTTTGCTGACAACTGCTATGCTCTACCAGAATTTGTTACCCATCTGCCTCTTTAAAAGCTTATAAATCAGCTTGATAGAGTGCAGAGGGTTTCCCCCAGTTGCCTTTCTCTGGTGTAGGAGGATCATGTGCCAGGCATCTTTGATAAGGAATTATGTCTTGGTTTTGACTCTGAAAATAGGACTGACCATGTTGTACTTCTAAGTAACATAGGAAAACAAATCCTCATAATGTTTCTATAGGTTTCTGCAGCTTATCATAATTAATATAATCCTATGTTTCTCTATCAATATCCCCATGACTCTTGTACCCTGCATTTTCCTTTTATGATACCTTTGAATTGTCTTCCTAGATGCAGTAGTCTTGCCTGTGTGTTTCTCAATAAATTCTTTGCCATAATCTTCCTATATTGTGTTTGATTTTTACATGGCATTCCTGATATAGAGATTTAAGTACATACTACATACTATATGCATTATCCATTATGAGTATCATGTTAGCTCTCAAAATCAATTATTAGCTCATTAAGTAAATTGTGTAGTATGCTTTAGCTAATAATGAACACACTCATCAAGGATAGAGTCTTCTGTTCCTGCGCACAGATATTTCCCTTTACATCCCAAGGAAATAGATGCTTGAACCTCAGTGACTAAGCTGTAGTTGTTTTCTTTGTTTATGTACTATTGCTGGGCATGGACACACCATAAGATATGCCAAAGAAATTATGTTCAGACTATTTCTCCCTACTCTCTACCTCTTCTTGATAACCATCCCTCAGCAGTTAGTAACTGTAAAAGAACACCTGTCCCCACACAACACCTTATGTTAACTGACTTGCTACTGAGGACAAAATAATAACTTCTTAGACTTTGCTGACAACTGGTATGCTCCACCAGAATTTGTTACAAATCTCTCTTAAAAAAAAAATTGTGAATCAGCCTGATGGAGTTCAAAGAGCTTCCCACTGGTCTACCTACATGAAGAATGCAAACTGATCAGATGATGAACACGACTGAGTGACTGAACTGAACTGAACTGATATTCCTTCAAAGAGATGTGACTTTCACAGTGTTAAAACCTTCAACCCAGGATGGGAAGCACAGATTCCCAAGAACGTTACCTTGAGTTAAGCTGGGAGGATTCACTCCTACATCAATTTCTGAAACCATGTGTACTATCTCTGTGGATATATTTGGTACTACCTACATAGGAACCAGGTAATGGTCTTTGGATCAAGATATACACCACATCCAGAAGACACTATATCAAAACCATGTGTTGTCACCTCTAAGTTGGTTCTTTGCTCCACATTTGCAAGACCGTTCCAATTTTCCATGGGGCCAGTCATCTCTATCATGTGATATATGGTAGAGCAAGTAGCTCTCATGTTTGTGTAGCTGTTGTTGATCTTGTTCTTCAAAAAGTGGGTCTCTTGGTCCAAATTGGTGCTATTCAGAATCCTATGACAGTAATACTCTAAGCCAACAGTACAGCTGATAGGGATGACAAATCCATGTTTAGAATATGCAATCCTAGAAAGAAGAACCTCTCTCTTTTCCTACTAGTCTGAGAGGATAACTTGCCTTTGTGCGGCATGGTTAATAAGTTATGATGCTACCCCATCGGTGCTCAACAACATTCTCTGCTTCTGACTAGCAGCACATACAGCAGGGGTAGCCATGGTGAGAGGGAGCCTATGCTATTGGGTTCACACAAATCCTCTATCACTGCCACCATGGATGCTTTGTTCATGCTATCTTGGGTAAATATTGATGCACCCAAAGACAGAGATGGGATGAGTTATTCCAAATTTGTAGTTGTCTAGTGCCTTCTCTCGGAGAAGGCGATGGCACCCCACTCCAGTACTCTTCCCTGGAAAATCCCATGGACAGAGGAGCCTGGTAGGCTGCAGTCCATGGGGGTCGCTAGGAGTCGGATACGACTGAGCGACTTCACTTTCACTTTTCACTTTCATGCATTGGAGAAGGAAATGGCAACCCACTCCAGTGTTCTTGCCTGGAGAATCCCAGGGACGGGGGAGCCTGGTGGGCTGCCATCTCTGGGGTTGCACAGAGTTGGACACGACTGAAGCGACTTAGCAGCAGCAGCAGTGCCTTCTCTATCATGAACACTCTGAAGATCATTGATGTGGGACACAAGTGGGAAACACTTTCTGTCCTCAAGCCATCTTTATGTAAATAATTATTCTCCAAATCTCCTTATGTTGCAGTCTTGCTTCTCCCAAGCTCAATCCAGTCAGGCCTTTCACCACTTGCAAACAGCCAACAAACATCATTGTGAGGCTACTTTTCCTCAAAATAAATATGTCATGCCCATGTGTACTGTTGATTGTTTACTGTAAATATTTTCTCTTTCCATTGCCTTTGAAGAGCAAAAGTGTTATCTGTGGTACTCAAAATTCTCCACCTGGCATAAAAACTTCTGTGGGGCTATGGACTGGTGAAACTTGAGGTATTGAATGTTTATATATTATGATCAATTGGATTTTTCAAGAATCAAATGCAATTATTATCTGTGTATTCTTTAGTCATTGAGGACAGTGCAAAACTCTACTGTTCTCCTTGGATGTGGTACAAGTTCTCATACCTTCCAATACCTTGACTTTGTTGCTGTTCAGTCTCTCTGCTGTATCCAATTCTTTGCAACCCCAAGGACTGCAGCACATGAGGCTTCCCTGTCCTTCACCATATCCTGGAGCTTCCTCAAACTCATGTCCATTGAGCTGGTGATGCCATCCAACCATCTCATCCTCTGTCATCCCCTCTCACTCCTGCCTTCTATCTTTCCCAGCATCAGGGTATTTTCCAATGAGTCAGGTCTTTGCATCAGGTAGCAAAAATATTGGAGCTTCAGCTTCAGCATCAGTTCTTCCAATGAAAATTCAGGGTTAATTTTCTTTAGGATTGACTGGCTTTATCTCCTTGCAGTCCAAGGGATTCTCAACACCACAGTTTGAAAGCATCGATTCTTTGGCACTCAGCCTTCTTTATGGTCCAACTCTCACATTGATACATGACTATGGGAAAAACCATAGCTTTGACTATAGGGAACTTTGTGAGCAAGGTAATGTCTCTGGTTCTTAATATGCTATCTGGGTTGGTCATAGCTTTTCTTCCAAGGAGCAAGCATCTTTCAATTTTATGGCTGCAGTCACCATGTGCAGTGATTTTGGAGCCCAAGAAAATAAAATCGGTCACTGTTTTCATTGTTTCCCCATCTGTATGCCGTTAGTGGTGGGACTGGATGCAATGATCTTAGTTTTTTGAATGTTGAGTTTTAAGCCATATTTTCACTCTCTTCTTTCACCTTCATCAAGAAGCTCGTTAGTTCCTCTTTGCTTTCTGCCACAAGGGTGGTGTCATCTACATATCTGAGGTTATTGATATGTCTCCTGGTAATCTTGATTCCAGCTTGTGCTTCATCCAGCCTGGCATTTCACATGATGTACTCTGCATATAAGTTAAATAAACATGGTGACAATATACAGCCTTGACGCACTCCTTTACCAATTTTGAACCAGTCTGTTGTTCCATGTTCAATTCTACTTGTTGCTTCTTGACCTGCATACAGGTTGCTCAGGAGACAGATAAGGTGGTCTGGTATTCCTATCTGTTGAAGACTTGGAAGTTTATAATTAGCAAATTTGAAGCTAATTTGTGTTCAGTCAGGCAAAACCAATACAATATTGTAATTAGCCTCCAATTAAAATAAATAAATTTATATTTAAAAAAATGAATTCAGTAGTTACAGCAAAAAAAAAAAA
>NW_011494752.1:1829728-1842172 GCF_000754665.1 Bison bison bison
ATGAAAAAAAAAAAAAAGTCAGGCATACAGGTGCTTCCCAGGGGGCGCTAGTGTTAAAGAATCCCCCTGCCAATGCAGGAGACGTAAGAGACATAGGTTTCATCCCTGGATTGGGAAGATCCCCTGGAGGAGGCATGGCAACCCTCTCCAGTATTCTTGCCTGGAGAATCCTATTTACAGAGGAACCTGTTAGGCTATAGTCCATAAGTTTACAAAGAGTTGGACATGACTGAAGCAACTTAGCATGCACCCATGCAGGCATACAGTGTTAAACAAAAGAGACAAAAGCTTAGATTATCATGGAACAAGGAAGGGAAAAACCAATTCTCTAGTGATGAATAGATTTGTTTTTCTGTGATATTCTTGAAAATATAGCAATTGTGGTTTTTCAAAGGCGTCTGCTTATAGACTGGTTGACCCATAACAGAAGGGGGAAGAGAAAGAAAATGCTTGTAGATTAATACATGAGTGGACATAATATGAAAGAAAGTAGTGGAAAATTAACATAACATTGTAAATCAACTATAAATAAAAATAAGTTAAAAATAACAAATGATAACATAATATATATGAAAAGTATGTTCTGTACATTCTCCCAATAAGACTAGTGAGTGGCAGAACAAGAATTTGAGTACTCTTCCATATGGCTTTAATTCCTGTAACTAAGTGAGTGATAGTTCCTGTCATGTCCAACTCTTTGTGACCCCATGGACTGTAGCCTGTCAGGCTACTCTGTCCATGGAATTCTCCAGGCAAGAATACTAAGAGCTGTTGTCTTTCCTTCCTTTATAGAGATTTTATGGTTGAAGGTAAAATCAGAAGTAAATAAAAGCACAGTCTAAGAGTGAGTTTAGTAAAGAAAGTGCGTGCATGCATGTTAAGTCGCTTCGGTTGTGTCTGACTCTTTGCGATCCCGTGTACTGTAGCCTGGCAGATGCCTCTGTTCATGGGATTCTCCAGGCAGGAATACTGGAGTGGGTTTTTATGCCTTTTTCAAGGGAATTTTCCCTCCCCAGGGATCGCTTATGTCTCCTGCATTGGCAGGCAGGTTCTTTATCACTAGAGCCACCTGGGAAGTCCAGTACAGAGAGTGGATAATGTAAATCAGAAACATCTTAAAAAGGCACAGACACAATCATACGAATGATAACATATGTTCATGCATTTCAATGGTATTTCATTCCACTAAACCATAATCCAGTACATTTAGAATATTTAGAGAAAATATTTAGACTTAACACTATAGATCTAGTTGAAAAGGCCAGTGACTGGGGCCTCAGGGAAAAATGAACATCTGCAGTCAGTAGGGAAATGCTGGGCCTTGTCCAAAATGCACCCTGGGAGGTGGAAAAATACATGACAGGGGTTGCTACTGCTGCTACTGCTAAGTCACTTCAGTCGTGTCCGACTCTGTGCGACCCCATAGACAGCAGCCCACCAGGCTCCCCTGTCCCTGGGATTCTCCAGGCAAGAACACCAGAGTGGGTTGCCATTTCCTTCTCCAATGCAGAAAAGTGAAAAGTGAAAGTCAAGTCGCTCAGTCATATCCGACTCTTAGCGACCCCATGGACTGCAGCCTACCAGGCTTCTCCGTCCATAGGATTTTCCAGGCAAGAGTACTGGAGTGGGGTGCCATTGCCTTCTCCGACACGACAGGGGTTAGTGTGAAACAAATGTGATTTTTCAGTGTGCATATCTTCTGCTGGGGAGAGTACTGCTCAGTAACTGCTCAGTAATGCCATTCTGACTGTCTAACAAGTGATCTCAATGAGCAAAAGATTCAGGAGACCAGGCTGGGAGGGGAATGGGGGATAGAGGTTAACATAATCACTCTTGATAGGAGATGTCTGAAAAAGGAATGGGCTACTGTGGAGACAAAATATCTCAACTAAACAAATAGTTGGCAGTAGGAATATTGTGTCTTTGATTTGCAGCTTCTGTGAGTTAATTCTAGCAGGAGACTATAAGGGTTTCTTCATTACTGAGTCTCTGTGAAGTCCCTACATTCTCCGTCTTGTTCAAATGCTGTAACTGACATTGATTGCTGGCATTGCTGTCCTTCTCTGAAATCCACAAGCACTCAAAGGCATAACATTAAAATATTACATGGTGCCATGGAATTATGACATTCATTCACCTGGGCAAAATGTAGCTCTCTCCCCAAGTGCTTTCAAGTTGATTGCTATTATTTTGACAAATACACAGGGTCCAAAATTATTCTTGTAGACTCAGAAATCTGTTCTTATTTACATACAAAGGTTGAGCTCCCCTCCTGAGGCATAACAATTTATCTATCCCATTATTAATATGCAAATATATTGATCACAATTATAATTGCAGAAACTATAGTTTTCATAGTTCATTTGATCAGTTATTTCTCTGTGCATGAATACCTACAAGTAAAGTTAAATAATAATCAGAAGGTCATTTTGTGAGCAATCAGAAGAAGTATATGGAATACCAGAATGCTGAGTGGCATCTAATGCACTCGGGTCAATTATGTAGTCTTTTATAAGGGCTGGAAGACTCAGGTGCAGCGCCCCCTCCCCTGTACAGTTCTTGGTTGCACTGCCACCCTTGATTGTGTGCCTCTATCAACTGAAATCCCATGGCTGACTACTCCAACCCTATTTAAAACACACACATTCATTTTTCAAATCCTTTTCAGGCAAGAGGAAATTCTGCTAGTCTTGATATCACAATTTCTCTATAAGTTCTTTTGTATAAATTGGTTCTAGTCTTACTTATGTCTTATAAGTTAGACTTTAGAAGGGTCAAGCCATCAACTGTAGTTGATAATGACTATGCATGCAAAATTAAAAAGAAAACCCATCTATTGATAAACTATTAGAAATAATGAGGAAGTTTGGTTACAATATCAACATACATGAACTAATTGCTATTTTGTATGTCAGAAACAGGACTTCCCCAGTAGCTCAGATGGTAAAGAATCTGCCTGCAATGCAGGAGACCCGGGATCGATCCCTGGGTCAGGAAGATCCCCTGGAGAAGAAGATGGCAATCCATCCCAGTGTTCGTGCCTGGAGAATTCCATGGATAGAAGACCCTGGTGGGCTACAGTCTATGGAGTCACAAAGAGTGAGACACACATACCCTTACATATGAAAACACACATTTGCACACACATTTCCCACATACATATGAAAACACACATATGCACACACATGTCAGAAACACTGAAAAATTAGAATTTTAAGTTGTATCCTAAAATAGCATAAATTATGAAACACCTAGAAATAAACCTAATAAAAATGGGGAAAACCTCTACAGAGATCAGTATAAATACTTTTACCAAGCAATTCTACTTGTAGATATTTATCCAATAGAAATGTACCAAAGAACCTGTTCTAAAACATTTAAAGCAGCATGATTTTATTAGCCCCAGACTGCAAACAGTCCACACATATATCAGTAGTAAACAAACGAAAGGTGTCATGTTCATTCAGTGGAAGATGATACAGTAAGGAGAATAAATGAACTTAAGATAATTACATGGATCAGTGTCACAATCCTAATATAAAGAACAAGTGGCCAACTATATAGTATCTCATTTATATAAAGTTTAGAAAAATTGTGAACTTGCCTACGTTTGGGAATGAGTGAGAGAATTTGAAGATAGCAAATTCTATTTCTTAAGCTGGTAAGAGTGACAGGAGTGTGTTCACTTGGAGATAATCTACCAAGTTGGTCATTTTCTCATGTGAAATAGAAATAATAAATGTGGGGCATTGTATGAGCTCAGATGAACAATTCACAGTATATGCATATGTGTATAAATGCTCACATCCTGAATGTTGCATAATAACACAAAGCACAATATGAAACGAATAGTGGCACAAGATTTATTTAGAAATTCAGGTAAGATTCCCTGCTTCTGGGAGACACTAGAAGTGATTATAAAAAGAAGAAAGCAGGACATAAGAATCATGAGTACATTGAAAAGAAACATGATTATGAAGATTATTATGAAGATAGTAGCAGAAACTGAAGAAAGTCATGAGTATGTGTCTTTGTAAGTTACATGTAGAGAGAAGATGAAGATCCTGATTTCTGAGTCAAAGTAGAGACCCACACTCCATATCAAGGATGTAGGAATGTGGAACATGACTCATATACACAGGAAGAAGAGAATCAAGGGGAAGTCCTCCGCACTCTATCAAGCTGATTCTCAACCTTTTAAACAGGGAGATTAATAACAAAAATTTGGTGATAGGACATTGGCTTTAGCAACTTTTGGAAGTAAAACTTGTTCTGGAATGCCAAATCAGGTGATGAGAAGATTGGTTTGAGAGACAGTGATTCTTTAGCAAAGTGATCAGCAGCAGGAAGGCTGGCAGCAGCTGGACACACAGCTGGGGTGGCAGGAGGTGGTCCTACGACAGGTGGTCTGACAGGAGACAGGGCGGCAGCAAGGCTGGCAGCAGCTGGGTCCACAGCTCTGGTCTTGGCACCCAGGCAGGCAGCAATATGTGGGGTGGTAGCAGGTTCTATGTCAGTACACGGGTGCACAGGAAGCTGGCTGACAGCAAGGCTGACAGCAGTTAGACCCACCACAGTTTTGTCCACAGCTGCTGGATGCACAGCAGGCAGGCTGACAGCCAGTGGTCACGCAGGTAGTTTTGCAGCAAGTGATTTGCCAGCAAGTTGAGGGGCAGCAGGCCTGGCAGCAGCTGGACCCACAAGAGCTGGATCCCCTACAGGTGGGCTGGAAGCATGTGGTCCTACAGCAGGTGATCCTACCGCAGGTAGGCTGGCAGCAAGGGGAGCAGCAGGAGTGAGTCATGGTGTCAGGGTGGTGTGTGGGTTCCTACACAGAGGTGAGTTCTCAGATTCTGATCACTTCTTCAATTCCAGTACTTTTATACACTGGGCTCTCAATATGTGAACCAATAAACAGGATTTTCTTTACTGTTCTTTACATTGTTTTCACAGTCACTGACGGAATTTTAGAGGCGGAAGTTGTTCCCTAAGGGTTATGAATCTTTGGTAAATAAGGATTGAATCTGTTTCCTGATTGAGAATTCATAGAAACATTTTTCAGGTAAAAGAAAGGCGATCACATCATCAACATCGTTCCTGCTTCAGTCATAATATGATCATGTGATACAGTTTTCACTGGCCTGAGGAGGGTCACAGCAGTTGTCTCTCCCTAGCTTTGGTCCTTCTGCTATATGGAAATTGGCAAGTTCCCTTGTGGTGAGGGGCTGATGCTGATGTTTTCACAGTGACAAATTGAATCCATGCCCGAGTCCAAATCTGTTTACCCACAAAAGCCTGGTTCAGGACCACTACTGGCATTCCTCTGTAGCAACCTACCCTCACTCACTGCCTTCTATCCCACTTCTATCAATGGCTCTTGGTAAGATGCTGTTTGGCATAATCTCTTTCATATGGCAAAGCAGAACCAAAGCAGGTGAAGAGAAGAAGCTGGGACTGAGAAAGCTTCAGTCAATTTACTTCTGGGTGACCAATAGTCCTAATTGGGCCAGGAGTGTGGAGTTGCCCTGGACGTGGGTCATTCAGTGACCTGCTGAATAACTGGGGCAATTCCAGGCAAACCAGGAAGAGCTGGTGACTCTGTTTCTATCCTTGTGTATCAGCGGAGTCGATGACCTCATCTTACTGATAACATGTTTATCGTTGTAATCTTTCTTTTCCTTATTCTATTTCTTTCTTCCTTCTCTTCTTTCAATCTTTCCTCCTTTCTTCCTCTATCTCTTTTACTTCCTTTCTTTATTTTAATGATAGAATTGAATTAGTTAATTCCTAATTTATCTTTAGGTTTTAAACTTTTTAAGGTAAAAAGTGAATGGTAAATGCAAATAATTAATTCCCAGCTTTATATATTATTATGCAATGAACAAACCCATGTCAATATTACCAGGTTAAGAAATAGAAATTTAATGTGGTGCTTTCCAATTATACCCTCTTCACTAATCCCCAAATGTTGCTAAATAATCTATTGATGACTTACAATCCTGTAGGTCAGTTTTAACTTTTTTTTAAACCTTTATGTAATGAAAGACTATAGAATTGACTTCCCTTTACATTATGACTGTGAGATTCAACAAAGTTATTATTTGTAGTTTATCTATTGTCATTGCTGTATAATCTTGGATTGTGTGTGAATATGACACAATTTATTTGTTGATGGTCCTCCTGATATACATTTTTTTTTTAAGTTTAGTATTGAAAAGAGTCCTTCTATAAATGTTTTTGTACCAGTTGTTTGGTAAACACATTTCTTTGGATGTAAACCTAGGAGTAGATGGCTCATATAATTGCTTGGTCAAATGTTTATCCTATTCTTGCCCATCTTTCTTTTGATTTATTCCTAGATATTCTAATTTTTATGCTAATTTTATTTTACAATTGAATTTTTTCAACTGCTTCTGACATATAAAAATGTATTCATATATGTTGATGTTGTAACTAAACTCTCTTATTATTTTTAATATCTAGCAATAGATTTTTTGGGAAATTTTACTTGCACAATCATATCATCTACAGATGATGATAGCTTTATCCATTTCATAGCAACCTTTAAAAATGTTTTTTAATTAATTTATTTTTTATTGAAGGATAATTGCTTTACAGATTTTTGCTGTTTTCTGTCAAACCTCAAAATGAATCAGCCATAGGTATACATATATCCCTCCCTTTTGAGCCTCCCTCCCATCTCCCTCCCTATCCCACCCCTCTAGGTTGATCCAGAGCCCCTGTTTGAGTTTCCTGACCCATACAGCAAATTCCCATTGGCTATCTATTTTACATATGGTAATATAAGTTTCTTTGTTACTCTTTCCATACATCTCACCCTCTCCTCCCCTCTCCCCATGTCCATAAGTCTATTCTCTATGTCTGTTTCTCCACTGCTGCCCTGTAAATAAATTCTTCAGTACCATTTTTCTAGATTCTGTATATATGCTTTAGAATATGGTATTTACCTTTCTCTTTCTGACTTACTTCACTCTGTGTTTTCACTTCACTCTGTAGATTCTAGGTTCATCCACCTCATTAGAACTGACTCAAATGCATTCCTTTTTCTGGCTGATATTCCATTGTGTATGTACCACAACTTCTTTATCCATTCATCTGTTGATGGACATCTAGGTTGCTTCCATGTTCTAGCTATAGTAAATAGCATAGCAGCCATTTTAAAATTAAAGAATAGTTGGTTTACATATTGTGTTAGTTTCAGGTGTACAGTAAAGTGATTCAGTTATATGTGTATGTATATATATATATATATATATTTCAGATTATTTTCCCTTGTAGGTTATTAAAAGATATTGACCACTGTATCCTGTGTTATGCAGTAAATCCTTATTACTTATCTATTTTATTCAATATATATGTGGTAGTGTGTACCTGTTAATCCTATACTTCTAATTTGTTCCTCTCCCCTTATCTTTCTCCCTTGGTAACTGTGAGTTTGCTTTCTATGTCTGTGAGTCTCTGTTTTCTATATAGATTCATTTATATTGCTTTTTTGATTCCACATATAAGTATTGCAGTCCATGGGGTCACAGCCAGGCATGACTGAGTGACTGAACAACATAAGTGATATCATATGATATTTATCTTTGTTCCTCTGACTTAATTCACTTAGTATGACATTACCTAGGTCCATTCACATTGCTACAAATGGCAATATTTCATTCATTTTTATGGTTGAGTAATATTCCTTTGGTGTGTATATACACACACACACACACACTCCCCATATCTTCTTTAACCATTCATCTATTGATGGATACCTAGGTTGCTTCCATGTGTTAGCTATTTAAATAGTGTCATGAGCCAACTCATTAGAAAAGACTCTGATGCTGGAAAAGAATGGAGGCAGGAGAAGAAGGGTACAACAGAGGACAAGATGGTTGGATGGCATCACCGACTCAATAGAGATGAGTTTGAGCAAGATCTGGGAGATGGTGAAGGACAGGGAAGCCTGGCATGCTGTCATTCATGGGGTCACAAAGAGTTGGACATGACTGAGCGACTGAACAATGATGAATGATGAGGTTAGCAGCCTTTTTATCTTTAAAAAATTAATTTCTTTACTTTAATTGCAGGTTAATTACTTTACAAGATTGTAGGGGTTTTTGCCATACATTGACATGAATTAGCCATGGGTGTACATGTATCCTCCATCCTGAACCCCTCTCCCACCTCCCTCCCCATCCCATCCCTCTGGGTTGTCCCAGTGCACCAACTTTGAGTGCCCTGTTTCATGCATCGAACTTGTACTGGTGATCTGTTTCATCATATATGGTAATACACATGTTTCAATGCTATTCTTTCAAATCATCCCACCCTCGCCTTCTCCCACAGAGTCTAAAAGTCTGTTCTTTATATCTGTTTCTCTTGTGCTGTCTTGAATATAGGGCCATTGTTATCATCTTTCTAAATTCCATATATATGCATTAATATACTGTATTTTTTCCTTTCTGACTTACTTTTTCATCCAACTCATTAGAACTGATTCAAATGTATTCTTTTTAATAGTCAGGTAATATTCCATTGTTTATATATACCACAGCTTTCTTATCCATTCATCTGCCAATGGACATCTAGCTTGCTTCCATGTCCTAGCTATTGTAAACAGTGCTGTGATGAACAGTGGGGTACATGTGTCTCTTTCAATTCTGGTTTCCTTGGTGCGTATGTCCAGCAGTGGGATTGCTAGGTTGTATAGCAGTTCTATTTTCAGTTTTTTAAGTAATCTCCACACTGTTCTCCATAGTGGCTGTACTAGTTTGCATTCCCACCATACCCTCTCCAGCATTTATTGTTTGTAGACTTTTTGATAGCAGCCATTCTGACTGGCGTGAGATGGTACTTCATGGTGGTTTTGCATTTCTCTGATAATGAGTGATGTTGAGCATCTTTTCATGTGTTTGTTAGCCATCAATGTCTTCTTTGGAGAAATGTCTGTTTAGTTCTTTGGCCCATTTTTTGATTGGATTGTTTATTGTTTATCTGGTATTATTGTTTATTGATTATCTGGTATTGAGCTGCATGAGCTGCTTGTATATTTTTGAGATTAGTTCTTTGTCAGTTGCTTTGTTTGCTATTATTTTCTCCCATTCTGAAAGTTGTCTTTTCACCTTGCTTATAGTTTCCTTGTTTGTGCAAAAGCTTTTAAGTTTAATTAGGTCCCATTTGTTTATTTTTGCTTTTATTTCCATTACTCGGGGATGTGCGTCACAGAGGATCCTGCTGTGATTTATGTCAGAGAGTGTTTTGCCTATGTTTTCCTCGAGAAGTTTTATAGTTTCTGGTCTTACATGTATATGTTTAATCCATTTTGAGTTTATTTTTGTGTATGGTGTTAGAAAGTGTTCTAGTTTCATTCTTTTATAGGCGGTTGACCAGTTTTCCCAGCACCACTTGTTAAAGAGATCGTCTTTTCTCCATTGTATATTCTTGCCTCCTTTGTCAAAGATAAGGTGTCCATAGGTGCGTGGATTTATCTCTGGGCTTTCTATTTTGTTCCATTGCTCTATATTTCTGTCTTTGTGTCAGTACTGTACTGTGTTGATGACTGTAGCTTTGTAGTATAGTCTAAAGTCAGCAGCCTTCTTATCTTATAAAATTTTTTCTTATCCTAGTCCGCTGGTACAGTTGAGCAGAATGGTGAAGAAGATATCTTTGTGTATTCTCTTTAGAAGGGACAACTCTCAATATTTCGTAATTCAACAGGAAGCTTTCTGGTTTTTTTTGGTAGGTTGTTTCCATCAGAGTAACTAGAGTTTTCCTATTCCTTGCTAAGGTATTCTATATTGGAAATGTGTTGAAATTTCTAAAATGCTTTTTCTTTACTTGTTGAGATACCCTTATGATTATTCTCCTGTAGTTTTTCAATTAGTGTTATTTTCAAACATCAATTAACGTTCAAATGCTAAACCAACCTTGTAACTATGAAAACAGTTCAATGTTTTCATCTGATCAATAGTCATGCAAATGTGAAAACCCAGACAACTTTGTAAGACAAATCTATTCCACTGAGTTTTACATTTGCATTTTGAAAAAGATTGGAGACTGTGTTATCAACTAAAAATATAATTTGAAAAATCTACAAATTATAAATATTGGAGAAGGTGTGGGGAAGAGGGAACCCTTTTGTACTATTAATAGAATGTAAATTGATACAGCCACCATGGAGAACAGTATGAGATTTCCTAAAAAATTAAAATATACCTGCCGTATGACCTAGTAATTCTGCTACTGAGCATATACCCTGAGAAAATGATAATTCAAAAAGATGCATGCATTCCAGTGTTTATTGTGGCATTATTTACAATAGCCAGGACATGGAAGCAAACTAAATGTCTATCAACAGATGAATGAATAAAGAAGATGTGGTACATATATACAATAGACTATTACTCAGGCATAAAAAGAATGAAATTGGTCATTTTCAGAGATATGGATGGACCTAGAGTCTTCATAGAGAGTGAAGTTGAGTCAGAAAAAGAAAAAGAAATATTGTATATTAATGTGTATGCACGGACGTGCACGCACGCACACACACACACACACACACAACCTAGAAATACAGTAGAGATGACCTTTTTGCAGGGCAGGAATAGAGACACAGACAGAGAACAGACATGTGGACACTGGGAGGGAAGAGGGGGCGGGGTGAATTGAGAGACTGGGATTGACATATGTAAAGTGCCGTGTGTAGTAAAAGATTGGATAGTGAGAGCCAGTTATATAGCGCAGGGAGCTCAGCTCAGTGCTCTGTGGTGACCTAGAATGTGTGGGATGGGGGTGGGGAGGAATGGAGGTCCAAGAGAGAGGGAGTATATGTATACACATAGCTGATTCACTTCTTTGTAAAGCAGAGACTAACATGATGTTGTAAAGTAACTATTCCTCAATAAATAAGTAAAATATACATAGATTTCTATGACTTGGAATGCAACTAGCTCTTAAATATTATTGCAGAAATGAGCCAAAAGGAAGTTTACGCTAACATAACAGAAATATCACAATTTGAGGGCTACACATTGCAAAGTAAATATAACATCTTTCAAAGAAAAGTGTGAAGAGGCAGCATTAAACAAGGAGGATATAAGACTTGCCATGCAGATTGAACAACACTGTGGTCATTCAAATGGAAATAATCAAAGCAAAGATTACTATTAAAAAGTCCTATGTTGGTAAGAAAAGTTCAAGGCTTTGGACTTCCCTAGTGGGCCAGGGGTAAAGAATCTGCCTGCCAATGTAGGGCATATAGGTTTGATCCCTGGCCAAGGAAGATGCCACATGCTGCAGAGCAGCTAAGCCCGAGAGCCACAACTGCTGAGTGTGTTCTCTAGAGCCCAAATGCCACAACTACTGAAGGCCTCGTACCCTAAAGCCCACGCACCACCAGAGAAGCCATCATAATGAGAAGTCCACACACCGCAACTAGAGAGCAGCCCCTGCTTGCAGCAACTAGAGAAAGGCTGTGCACAGCAACCAAGACCCAGCACAGCCAAAAATAAATGAGTGAATAAAACTAAAGAAGAAAGGTTCAAACTTTAGTTCCCCCATGATGTCCAGCTGTTAGCTAGGGGTTGATAGGAAGACCATGGCTTTAACTCTAAATCTGATGCAGATCTTAAACTCACTAACAGTTGGAGGCTGTCAGTTGCCTGCAGCCCTTGCAGCAGAAAAGCATCTACAGACATGCAAAGTGAGAACCATGATAGAAAGAAAGGTCCAGTGTGAGTCCCTAAGCACTCTCCTCTGGACCAAAGTATTAACCAGAAAAATACTACATCCATGGAGAACAGCAGAGTTTAGTGCTCCATCAAAGACTTTAAAAATGCAAGGTGTTGGTTTTCTCACAATTTTGATATCAGTCATTTTGTACCAGTCTAACCTCTTTATTTTGGGGGCTCCAAAATCACTGCAGATGGTGACTGCAGCCATGGAATTAAAAGATGCTGGCTCCTTGGAAAAAAAGATATGACCAACCTAGACAGCATATTAAAAAACAGAGACATTACTTTGCCAACAAAGGTCTGTCTAGTCAAAGCTATGATTTTTCCAGTAGTCATGTATGGATATGAGAGTTGGACTATAAAAAGAGCTGAGCCCTAAAGAATTGATGCTTTTGAACTGTGGTGTTGGAGGAAACTCTTGAGAGTCCCTTGGACTATAAGGAGATCCAACCAATCAATCCTAAAGGAAATCAGCCCTGAATATTCTTTGGAGGACTGATGCTGAAGCTGAAACCCCAATACTTTGGCCACTTGATGTGAAGAACTGACTCATTGGAAAAGACACGGATGCTGGGAAAGACTGAGGGCAGGAGGAGAAGGGGACAACAGAGGATGAGATGGTTGGATAGCATCAATGACATTGCATGAATTGTCTCCTTCTCCTGAATTTCTACTGAAAGAGCACTTTTTTTTTTTCCAGGTA
>NW_011494752.1:1842272-1846563 GCF_000754665.1 Bison bison bison
AGGAGAAGGAGACAATTCAGAATTTGACTTGTGTGATATTAAGAAAGAAGTCCCTTTATATGGACTTTGTCTTGTGATGACACAACAGATTCTAAAAATATTTGATACAGTTGAATTGCATTAGTGGCTGAATTGCCCCCGAGACAGGAAAGGCTCCACACTTTCACCAGAGCTCTAAATGCATTCCCTACTGCCCTAACATGTAACTGCTGCTGCTGCATTGTAGGAAACCAATATAGGAATGACTTTGTAAACAGGCATTATCTATTATATATGCATGTATGCGTGCATTCTCAGTCCCTCAGCTGTGTCCGACTCTTTGTAACTCCATGGACTATATGATCCTGCCATGATCCTCTATTCATGGGATTCTCTAGGCAAGAATACTGGAGTGGGTTGCCATTTCCTTTGCAGAGGATCTACTTGTCCCAGGGATTGAACCTGCATCTCCTACATCTCCTGCTTTGGCAGGTGAATTCTTTATCACTGAGCCACCTAGGAAGCCCCAGCTATTAAATGTGAGGGATTTATCATTCCTTCCATTGTTAAAGTAGCAATTCAGTTTCATAACATAATAGACCTCAGTACTGGACATCATTTCTTCTTAACATTTTCATGTAAATATAGGTGTCCTTAAGCAAAAACAGAAGTTGCCTGGGATCTCAGCTTGTCCATTATTAGTTACATAATATTTCACAGTGAAATTTCTCATCTAAAAATGTATGAAATAGTTAATGGCAGGATGTTTGCACCTCAGTTGTATGGCTCATATGGTATGCAATATGGATACATGTTCGTATATCAGCAGTGCTGTACAATATATCAAATGCAATATGGAGTGAATTGTGGAATAGAATTTATTAAGAAACACGTATGTAAGACTCCTGCATCTAGGAAGACAGCACAAAATGGTCTTAAGGAAGAAAGCAAGTTACAGGATCCATGAGTACACCGATAGAGAAAATATGTTTATGAAGATTACGGTCAGTTGCAGAAACCTATGAAAATGTTATGAGGATTTGTTTTCATGAATTATTTAGAATGACTAGGAAGTAGATCCTGACATCAGTGTTAATACCTAGAAGAACTCCATATCAAGGATGCATGAAGTTGATACATTATCCCCATACAGGGAAGAAAGAGATGGGGGAAGCCCTCTTCACTCCATTCAGGTGACTCACAAACTTTTAAACAGCAGATGAGTAACAGAAATTCTGGTAGAACATGGCAGTTGTCGGCAATGTCTAAGAAGTGATTTTGTCCACACAATAGCGAGCTAGTGAACAAATGAGGTTGTGTGGGGATGGGGAAACTTTGGTGAAGTGATCAGCAACAGGAAGGCTGGCAGCAGCTGGATCCACAGCTCTGGTCTTGGCACCCAGGCAGGCAGCAGCACGTGGCATGGTAGCAGATTCTTCGGCAGTACACAGGTGCACAGCAAGCTGGCTGACAGCAAGGCTGGCCGCAGCTGGACCCACTGAAGGTTTGTCCACAGCTGCTGGACACACAGCAGGTGGGCTGACAGCAGGTGGTCACACAAGTAGGCTTGCGGCAGGTGGTCCTACAGCAGGTGGTTTCACTAGTTTGATAGCAAGTTGGGGGGCAGGAGGGCTGGCAGCAGATGGACTCACAGCAGGTGGGCTGACAGCAGGGTTTGCTGCAACAGCTGGGCTGGCAGCAGGTGGTCACACAAGTAGGTTTGCAGCAGGTGGTCCTGCAGCAGGTGGTTTGACAGCAAGTTGGGGGGCAGCAGGGCTTGCAGCAGCTGGACTCACAGCAAGTGGTCCTGCAGATGGGCTGACAGCACGGGGAGCAGCACGAGTGGGTCATTGTGTCTGTGATGGAGGGTGGACTCCGGCTCAGAGCTGAGTTTCTCAGATTCTGATGAGCCCTTCTGTTGTGGGGCTTTTTACACACTGGACCCCCAATGTTGGGACCAATAAGCAGGACTTTCCTGGATGTTATTTATGTTACTGTTGTACTTTAGGGTAATTGCCATGGAGGAAGTTGCTTTCTTAGTGTTTTATAGAGAGGCCTCTGTAAATTAGTGTTTGATCTTTTTCTTAATTGGATCTAGTACTTAAGAATCTTTCCTAGAAATGAAAAGGTCAGGAATCATCACCAGCAGCATTTCTGGTCATGTGACATCATCTGGTCATGGGGTACTTCCTGCTGGCTCTGTGAAGGTTAGAACTGTTCTCTCTTCTCAGCTTTGTTCCTTTGGCTCTACTTAGATTGGGACGTGCCTCGAAAGGATCAGGATGCTGATGCATTCTGTGATGAATGAAGCCTGCTTGAGTCCAACTCTGATCCCTAGAAACTCAGGTTCAAGGCTTTCACATCAGTCCATATCTGGACAACTTACTCAATATGTTTCCCAGTTTTATCAGAGACATTCAGGTAGAGGATAGTTTGCACAATGTTTTTTTATGTGAAAATCAGCACCAAGGCAGGAGACTAGAAGCAGGCATAGAAGCATTACACTGGGTTTCAGACAGCATCAACCAATTAATATTCCATCCCTATTTTGTAGCTGGGTCAGTGATCTGAGGTGAGACCTCCAACTTATACATAGATTTTTAAAAATTGAGGCAAATACAACGATAGACAAGGTATATTTGAATTTGGCGATTTATAAATTTTAACAGATGTTGAATGTGTGAGACATAATTTCTTAAATTTTTTCCCGTGCAATTCTCTCCCTCTCTCTCCTCTAGTTACAAACGTAGGAGTGTAATTGTCATGTCATAGGGAAAGAATATGGGCTTCCCTGATAGCTCAGTTGGTAAAGAATCTGCCTGCAATGCAGGAGACCCTGGTTCAATTCCTGGGTTGGGAAGATTCACTGAAGAAGGGATAGACTACCCACTCCAGTATTCTTAGGCTTCCCTTGTGGCTCAGCTGGTAAAGAATCTTCCTGCAATGCAGGAGACCTGGGTTCAATCCCTGGGTTGGGAAGATTCCCTGGAGAAGGGAAAGGCTACCCACTCCAGTATCCTGGCCTGGAGAACTCCATGGACTGTATGTATAGTCTCTGGGTTGGCAAAGAGTCAGACATGACTACGCTACTTTCACACACAGAGGGAAAGAATATAGCCAACAATATTAAAAATGAATAAAACAGTATTTCAACATTTCACTCCCAGCAGTGTTATATGCTCTGCTGTCTATTGTGAGCTTTCTGAATTCTACTGGTATGTGTCTCTCTTGTGTTTATAAATTGAGGTATAATTGTCATAATACATTATATTAGTTTCAAGTGTAAAACAATGATTTGATATTTGTATATATTGCACAATGATCACCACAATAAGTCTAGTTCAACTCCACCACCAACTACAGTTACAATTTTTTTGGAGTGATGAGAACTTTTAATACTTACTCTCCTAGCAACTTTCAAATATGCAATAGAGTATTATCAACTATAGTCACTACGCTGTACATTACCTTCCTCATGAGTTTATTTATAACTGGAAGCTTGTACTTTTGACTCACTTTACCTATTTTGCCCACCCTCCACCTCCCCTCTCCAACTCTGGCTACCATTAATGTGTTCTCTCCATCTATGAGCTCAGGTTTTTGTTTTTTGGGTTTCTTTTGCATTCCAAATATAAGTGAGATTATATAGCATTTGTCTTTCTCTGCCTGACTTGTTTCACTTAGCATAAAGTCTTCCAGGTCCATTTATATTGTCACAAATGGGAAAACAGCTTATATTTTACTGCTGAATTGTATTCCATTGCATAATACATAACATATATTCTTCATTGATCCATTGATGGACACTTTGGTTGTTTCCATATCTTGCCTATCGTAAATAATGCTGCAGTGAACATGTGGGTGCTTATATAGTGTTTTATTTTCTTCAGATAAATACCCAGAAGTGGAATTGCTGGATTGGATGGTGAAAAGTGAAAGTGAAAGTGAAGTCGTGTCCGACTCTTTGGGACCCCATGGACTGTAGCCCACCAGGCTCCTCCATCCATGGGATTCTCCAGGCAAGAATACTGGAGTGGGTTGCCATTTCCTTCTGCAGGGGATCTTCCCGATCCAGGGATCGAACCCAGGTCTCCCACATTGCAGGCAGATGCTTTAACCTTTAGCCATGGTAGTTCGTCTTTTAATTTTTGAGGAACAGGCATAATATTTCTCATAGTGGCTGCACCAATTTATGCTCCCACAAACAGCCCACAGATGTTCTTATTTTCTCCACGTTCTCGCCAAGACTTGATGTAGCTCATCCTTCTGATTATAGTCATGCAAAACTATGAGGTGGTAACTCATCATGGGT
>NW_011494752.1:1846663-1849895 GCF_000754665.1 Bison bison bison
TGGGTTTTTTTTTTTTTTGCTTGTTTTTTTTTTTGATTTGTCTTTATTATTATTATTATTATTTTTTTACTTTACAATATTGTACTGGTCTTGCCATACATCAACATACATCCGCCACGGGTGAACATGTGTTCCCCATCCCGAACCACCCTCCCACCTCCCTCCCCATACCATCCCTCTGGGTCATCAAAAGAGACACAGATGTATAGAACAGTCTTTTGGACTCTGTGGGAGAGGGAGGGGGGCAATGATTTGGGAGAATGGCATTAAAACATGTATAATATCATAAGAAACGAATCGCCAGTCCAGGTTCATTACGGTTTTGATTGGCATTTCCCTGATGCTTAGTAATGTTGAGCACCTTTCTAGTACCTGTTGGCCATCTGTATGTCTTATAAGAAAAAAAATGTCTATTCTGAACGTCTGCCCATTTTTTCAATCAGATTGTTTTTGTTTTGCTTTGTTTTTTGCTGTTGGGTCAAATGAGTTCTTTATATATTTTAATACCAGTCCTTATCATGTATATGATTTGCAAGTATTTTCCCGCAATCAGTAGGCTGCCTTTTCATTTTGTTCACTGTTCACTTTACTGTGTGGAAGCTTTTTTCTTTTGGCCATACCATGTGGCTTGTGGGATCTTAATTCCTGGACCAGGGATTCAACCCAGGTCCCCAGCTGTGAAAGCACAGAGTCACACTCAGTGGACCACCAGGGAATTCCCGCTTTTTGGTTTGATGTAGTCCCACTTTGCTTTTTACTTTTGTTTTTAGTGTCTATTTTTTTTTTTTAAGCACCAAGACCAATGTTAAGGTCTATGCTTCCTCCAGAAATTGTACGGTTTCAGATTCATCTTTAATCCATTTTGAGTTTTCTTTTCTTTTTGCCTGTGTTGGTCTTCACTGCTGTGTGCAGACTTTCTCTAGTTGTGGTAAGTGAGAGCTGCTCTCTAGTTGAGGTGTGCAGGCTTCTCGCTGTGGTGGTATCTTGTTGCGGAGCACAGACCCGAGAGTGCGTGGGGTTCAGTAGATGTGGCAACTGAGCATATTTGCTCTGAGGCATATGGAATCTTCCCAGACCAGGGATGAAACCCATGTCCCCTGCACTGGCAGGTGGATTGTTAACCACTAGACCACCAGAAGTCCATTTTGAGTTAATTTTTGTGTATGGTGTAAGATAGTAGTTCAGTTTTATTCTTTTGTAAGTGGCAGTAAGTTTTTTCAACACCATGTATTGAAAAGACTGTATTTTCACCATTGTATATTCCTGGTTCCTTTGCTATAAATTAATTGGCTGTAGAATGTATGGGTTTATGTCTGGGCTCTCTATTTTGTTCCATGATGTATGTGTGTTTTTATGCCAAACCATACAGTGTTATTTACTATAGTTTTGTAACACACTTTGCTATCAGCAAGCATTATGTCTCCAGCTTTGTTCTTTTTTATCAAGATTACTTTGGTTATCTGAGTTTTCTATGCTTCCATACACAGATTACAATTTTTTTTTCTTATTTTGGTGAAAATGCCATTGGATCTTTAATAGGGATTGCACTGAATCTGTAAATTATTTTAGGTAGTAAGGATATTTCAACAATATTAATTATTCTAATCCCTGAGCAAAAAATTTGTTTGTATTTTCTTCAATTTCTTTCACCAATGTATTATAGTTGACAGTGTTTACACTCTAGTTTGCAATGTTTTTTCATTTCTGATATTAAATTTGAGACTTCTCTTTTTCTTAGTGAGTCTACCTGAAGTTTTTAATTTGCTTACCTTTTAAAAATAAAAACAGCTTTTAGTTTTGTCGATCTTTCTTTTATCATAAATTTATTTAATTGGAGGCTAATTACTTTACAATATTGTTCTTTTCTCTTATTTTTTTTCCTTTTTTAGTCTCTGTTTCATTTATTTCCACTATGATCTTTATTTCCTTGCTTCTACTCACTTTGCACTTCCTTTGTTCTTCTTTATCTAGGTCCTTGAGTGTAAACTTAGGTAGTTGATTTGAAATTTTTTTGTTTCTCAAGCATTCATTGCTATGAGCTTATCTTTTAGAACTTCTGTTTCAGCACCCCATAAATTTTGGTATGGTGTAATTCCATTATCATTTGTCTCAAGGTATTTTCAACTTTCTCTTTTGATTTCTTCTTTGATTCATTGGTTGTTCGGTTGCATTTTATTTAATCTCCACATTTTGTTGTTCCTAATACTTATTTTGATTCTTTGGTCTCACAAAATAAACTTCTAGTTGCTATTTGACTTTCCTTTTAGATATTCCTGCACAGAGAAAAGACTGATCTAATAGATTGTCCAAACTATAGTCATTATAGTTATAATTATGATTAATGTGTGTGTGCTGTATAATAACAAAAAACACAGTATGCGATGAATAGTGGTACAAGATTTATTTAGAAATCCAGGTAAAATTCCCTGCATCTAGAGAGACAACTCAAAGTGATTATGAAAATAAGAAAGTAAGATACAAAAATAATCAGTATATTGAAAAGATACATGGTTATGAAGACTTTTATGAAAATAAGTATTTAGAAACTAAATAAAAAGTCATGAGGATTTTTTCCCTAAAATACATGTAGAGAGAAGGTGAAGATCTAGATTTCAAAGTCAAAGCCAAGATGCTCCATTATAATGATGCAGGAAGCTGGCACATGACCCACACAGATAGGAAGGGGAGAATCAGGGTGAAGTCCTCTACCTTCCATCAAGCTGATTCATAAGCTTTTATATAGGCAGATGAATAACAAAAAAAAAATTGGTAATAGACTGCTGGCTTTCAGCATCATTTGGAAGTGAATTTGTCCTAGGAACAGCAAGGTTGATTTGTGAGATGGTGGTTCTTTGGTGAGATTTTCAGCAGCAGGAAGGCTGGCAGCAGGTGGACACACAGCTGGGGTGGCAGCAGGTGGTCCTACAGTAGATGGGGCAGCAGCAAGGCTGGCAGCAGCTGGATCTGCTGCAGGTTTGTCCACAACTGATGGACCCACAGCACGTAGGCTGGCAGCAGGTGGTCACACAAGTAGGTTTGCAGCAGGTGGTCCTACAGCAGGTGGTCTGACAGCAGACAGGGCGGCTGCAAGGCTGGCAGCAGCTGGATCCACAGCTCTGGTCTCGGCACCCAGGCAGGCAGCAGCACGTGGGGTGGTAGCAGATTCTATGGCAGTACACAGGTGCACAGGAGGCTGGCTGGCAGCAAGGCTGACAGCAGTTAGAACCACCGC
>NW_011494752.1:1850139-1854358 GCF_000754665.1 Bison bison bison
CTCACAGCAGGTGGGCTGACAGCAGCTGGTCACACAAGTAGGCTTGCAGCAGGTGGTTTCAGTGATTTGACAGCAAGTTTGGGGGCAGGAGGGCTGACAGCAGCTGGACTCACAGCAGGTGGGCTGGCAGCAGGTGGTCACACAAATAGGCTTGAGGCAGGTGGTCCTGCAGCAGGTGGTCTGACAGCGGATAGGGAGGCAGCAAGGCTGGCAGCAGCTGGACCCACCACAGGAGGGCTGACAGCAGGTGGTCACACAGGTAGGTTTGCGGCAGGAGGTCCTACAGCAGGTGTTTTCACTAGTCTGATAGCAAGTTGGGGGACAGCAAGGCCGACAGCAGCTGGACTCACAGCAGGTGGGCTGGCAGCAGGTGGTCACACAGGTAGGTTTGCAGCAGGTGGTCCTGCAGCAGGTAGGTTGACAGCAAGGGGAGCAGCAGGAATGGCTCATGGTGTCAGGTGTGGAGGGGTGGCTTCTGAGCAGAGACGAATTTCTCAGAATCTGAATACCTCTTCTCTACCAGACCTTTTATACTCTGGTTCCCAAATTTAGGACCAATGAATAGAAATTTCCTTGTTATTATTTATAACTTTTTTCATGATCCATGGAAAATTGCTTAAGGAGGAAGTGTTCCCTAACTATTATGAATATTCTGAAAATAGGATTATTCTCCTAGTTAATATTAAACCATAGGGACTTATTTCCAGAAACGGGAGAAACCATCAACATCCATACCCTTATTTAAGTATGAATCATCATTTCTCAAGACAGACTTCATCCTTTTGTGACCTGTCAGTTAGGATAATTTGTAGAAGATTTCAGAGCCATTGTCCCCACCTACATTTTCCTCTTGGAGCTACTTATATTGGGATTCACCCCTCAAGACAGGTGAAACAAAAGTGATGAATTCAACTCATATTTTAACACATTCTGAATTAAAGTTACATTTTAACAAGGCTTTCATCTATGCCACACAAAATTCAATGATAGATAAATCTGTGAGTAGGAAGCTTTTCCACTTGGTATCTCATTTCCTAAAAACGAGGGACTGAGCACAGAAGAGTTGATGCTTTTGAAATGTCGTGTTGGAGAAGACTCTTGAGAGTCCCTTGAACTGCAAGGAGATCCAACTAGTCCATCCTAAAGGAGATCAGTCCTGGGTGTTCATTGGAAGGACTGATATTGAAGCTGAAACTCCAATACTTTGGCCACCTGATGCAAAGAGCTGACTCACTTGAAAAGACCCTGATGCTGGGAAAGATCGAGGGCAGAAGGAGAAGGGGACTACTGAGGATGAGATAGTTGGATGGCATCACCGACTCAATGGACATGAGTTTGGGTAAATTCTAGGAGTTGGTGATGGACAGGGAAGCCTGGCGTGCTGTGGTTCATGGGGTGTCAGAGTCGGACACGACTGAGCAACTTACCCTGGGGACGCTATCTTTATTAATACATTTAACGGCAAAGGGAAAAGTTTCAAAGCTGCTAATTTGACAACTGAAATAGTTTTCTTTGAATTGCAGTTTCAAAGAAAGGCTATGGAGGATGTCAAAGTGGGTAAAGATAGGCAAATGTATGGTGAAAGAAACCATACCTTTGATAATGATCATTTGGTAGTGTATACAGAAATCTAAATATAATATGTTACAAGCAAAACTCAATGTTATAAGCCAATAAAAATATACAAATGTCAATAAATTATAAACATGCAGGAACAAAAGGGACAACAATGACTCAGTGGAGCAAAGCATAATATTTTGGATACTTAGCTATTTCCATATTTGTAACCTTTTGAAAGAAAGAGCATATTTATTTCACTGATTAACACTAGCTCCTGATATTTCATTTGCTCTGACTTAACTGCAGTTATGGATTTCTGATGCCTCTGCTGCTGGGCATCCTGGTCTTGGTGGCAAAGATCTATAAACCCCCTGTTAGTAGATCCAGTGTATGGGTAAGAGCATTACCAGTTCATCCAGTCAAATAATCAGCTGCTGTTCATTGAGTCAGAGTGGAATCATAGCAGAAGTGGGATGGATTGAATATCATCTTTCCCTTCTGTGCCTCTGTCCTGAGAATGGCTCTTAAAGGGTGGGAATCAACATGGACTCACTTGAATAAAGGAGAACTCCAAGTTTACTAGCTTGGAACTTGACCTAGCAGTAATTTGTAATAGGGCTGAGTAATGGGGATGTTGGGATGTTGGTTTGAAACAGTGATCACTTCTATTTTGAACAATCTGAAGCCATGTGCCTTAAATCCAGTTATATTCCTTAGCTTCTTCATAAGTTACTAGTGTGTTATATGCTGATTTTGCCACCAGCCACTTTGCTATAGTGTATTGAGGTCTGAATTTTGGTGCATTAGCTTATCCATGTTTGGATCTAAGTATTGTCCAAATAGCAAGAATTGTGATTGTGTGTCTGTTTTGGGTACAAGAAGTTAAATGTCATTAAGGCTAAAGAATGATAATGTTCAGAGTATCAAATAACACATTTTGGAAAGTATAAGAGGGAGCAGATGGGATGAAGATAAAATAAGAAAAGAAAGGCAAATGCTCCTTTTCAGGCATAAATGATTAAATAAAGATAAGTAAGCATACTCTTTAAATACCAAAGCTAACCAGATGCCACGTCAAAATGTCTGGTAATTTCCCTTTAAACGTGATAAACAGCAGCTAGAAAATAATCTTGGACATGATGATGACATCTCCTCATCAAGGTATACAACAGGACTTGGGAGAAGACTTCCATTTGAGAACCTCACTCTCCTGGAAACCCAGAACCCACACCCTCTGACACCATGGTCAGCTCCTGTTGTGGCTCCATCTGTTCTGACCAAGGCTGTGGCCAACGTGTCTGCCAGGAGACTGCTGCCAGACCACTTGCTGTCACTGCAGCTGCCGTGCATCCAGCTGCTGCGTCTCCAGTTGTTGCTACTCCTTGTTGCTACAGTTCCAGTTGCTGTGTCCCCAGCTGTGGAGTGTCCAGCTGCTGCTGCCCAGTCTGCTGCCAGACTGCCTGGTGTCTCCCAACATTACGGATTTTCTTGTTGTTGAACTTCATTTCTCACCCCAGCCCTGAGTCAACCACCAGTATTCCTGTGTATTCTTTTTTTTTTTCATTTCTTTTGTCCACAGCATCTGGACTGGCTCTGATGTGTCATTGTGTTTGTCCATCCCATCGATCGTGCCACCAAGAAGCTGTTCTAAAAGAAGCAGTTTAAACTGAGTACCACAGAGACTCTCCAGATTCTGTGCCTGTTACCTTGACATTCCGGCAGATGATCAAATGTCTACTCTAGTTCGTGGGGACAGGCTCCTAATCCTGTGACTGCTGTGCATGACCTGGCCTTTGCAGTGAGTTCTGTGTGATGGAACAATTACGTGTCCATAAACACTTGGTATCAGAAACATTTTTGGCCCTTTATTTTTTTAGTGTTGATTATGAACTGGAGATAAATTTGTATTTCTGTCATGTGAACAAATAAAACTGATTTTACATATCAATCAAATCCTGTATCAGAGAAAATGCTAAATAATGACTTTCCCCCCCAAAAGTAGATTCCCCTCCTTGCCTGCAAGTTTATTTTATTTTTTAATATAAATTTATGTATTTTAATTGGGTGCTAATTACTTTACAATATTGTATTGGTTTTGCAAGTTTATTGAGAGAAAACAAGAGCTTCCTTTTTACTACAGTTGAATTATGGACCACCCTGCAAGGTCCTTTTGGGAAGCATTAAGTCAAATGTGACCCAATTCCCATCACAATGTAACTCACAATGAAACCTTGGATTCAACAGGAAGACACGTGTCAGGCAGAGTGTATTGGTGATATTGATGAGAAAGAGAAACCATTCTGTTGAAGACAGGTAATGTATAGAGATTGATTCTTAGAAGTAAAACGTGTCATGTATGAAAATTCAAGGGATAGTGTACAGTTTACAACTACATAAGACAAAGTGAAGGAATGAATCAGAAGGAAGTAGAGTGTGTATATTCTTCTAATGTAATTATGATTTTAAAACTACTCCCTCAAAACACATTATAATCATTCTAAGGAGGAGGGATATTTCCTAGCTGTCTTCCTGCCTTCAGGCAGAGCACCAACCATCTCCAAACAAATAAATGGCTGTAGAACTGTGGCCCAATTAGATCAAAATCTCTAACACCTGTTCTTGTTTTCACTTTGTGACTTCTCACTGATATATGAATTTA
>NW_011494752.1:1854458-1859895 GCF_000754665.1 Bison bison bison
AGAGACCTACTGCTCCCCCAGCTGCTGCCAGACCACCTGCTGCAGGACCACCTGCTGCCGCCCCAGCTGCGGTGTGTCCAGCTGCCGCCGCCCTGTCTGCTGCCAGACCACCTGCCGCCCCAGCTGCGCCGTGTCCAGCTGCCGCCGCCCTGTCTGCTGCCAGACCACCTGCCGCCCCAGCTGCGCCGTGTCCAGCTGCTGCCGCCCCGTCTGCTGCCAGACCACCTGCTGCCGTAAAACTTGCTGTCGCCCCAGCTGTGGTGGATCCTTTTGCTGAAATCAACCATGAACCAGTCACTATCACATCAATGTGGGCATATCATTCATTTAAAATTTTCCTTGTTTTAAATGACCACCAGCTTTAGGACCCTGTGGTACCACTAAGCCACAAGCAAAAGGGCTCCCATTCTGCATTCAAGACCATTCTTGTTCCCCACAGATCTCTTCCCTGCATCTAACCTCATGTGCATGATGTACTTGAACTAAACCCCCAGATATCTGACTATTATACTTGCCTTGACCTTCACAATTATGTTAACTATTTCTAAATAACAGTATCTTGATATAATAAATCCGTGTATTCTTCTTTAGTTATTTTTGAGAGTTGATTTTCAGTTTATTTTCCAGCATTCTTTTTCTCAAGATGAAGAAAAGTGTGGGTTTCTATGGCCAGGAAAGAAAACTTGTTTTTCAAATATCACCTAATGCCTGTATTACATAATAGAAAGGACTTTATGTATTTTCCAAAATAAGATAAGCCATCCTACCTAACAAACAATAATATTCTTACCCAGTCAGTAAAATGATCCATCCCTGGGCATGTTCTTGCACTGCTGGGCTCTGGAGATCATTCCAACATGTGTGAGGCATGGTTCCTTCCTATCAGGATCTCACAACCCAACACTGGAGTTAAGAGGACCCTCCCAGGTAGGGAGAATATGTTGGGTAATATTCATGAGAAAGGTGAATTTCTGTCTGCATGTGTACATGCTATGTTGCTTCAGTTGTGTCTGACTCTGTGAGACCCCATGGGTTGCAGCCTACCAAGCTCCTCTGTCCATGGGATTCTCTAGGCAAAAAACAAACAAACAAACTCTGGAGTGAGTTGCCATTTCCTACTCCAGGGGATCTTCTCAATCCCTCAGCATTATTATCAAGTTTCTAAGGTAATTCTTAAGTACACCAATGTTAGAGAATCTCTGTTAAAACTCTAGCTCTCCAAAATCACTTACGGTGAAGATCACTCAGTCGTGTCCAACTCTTTGCTACCCCATAGACTGTAGCCTACCAGGCTTCTCTGTCCATGGGACTTTCCAGGCAATAGTACTAGAGTGGACTGCCATTTCCTTCTCCAGGGAACTTCCCGACAGAGGGATCAAACCCGGGTCTCCCACATTGTAGACAGACGCTTAACCGTCTGAGCCACCACTCCTTAAACCTGTCTCTGCCTTTGTACATGTCAGCATTTCTGGCTCGAGTTCACTCTCAAACTGTCTCCTTCTTATTATTCAAGGTCCATGTTCTAACATCACTTTTGTGCATCAGTTTTAGACAGTTACTTCTCCTACCATATGGAAGTTTATAACACTTGATTCTCTATATAGAATTATTCTTTATACTGTAACTATTTATCTCTTTCCCTATATACACTGTGTTTCTCAAAGGCAAGGATTCTATGATTTATTCAACAGATATGTATATAGAGCCAGCTCTTGGCCATGCTGTAAACAAAGCATAGGGATTATAATAAAGACCTATTAGTATCTTCATAGGAAGCTCTGGAAAAGTGATAATAAAACAATGTGAAACACATGAGGAGCATGCTCCTTGAATATTAGAAGAGGACTAGGGAACGGTGATGTGGGTGGAAAGTATCTGAAAGGGTTTATTGGAGGAGATAATGACAACTAAGTCTTAAGGAAGAAATAGGATGTTTCAATGCCATTCTCCCAAATCATCCCACCCTCACCCTCTCCCACAGAGTCCAAAAGACTGTTCTAGACATCTGTGTCTCTTTTGCTGTCTCGCATACAGGGTTATCGTTACCATCTTTCTAAATTCCATATATATGCATTAGTATACTGTATTGGTGTTTTTCTTTCTGGCTTACTTCACTCTGTATAATAGGAAACGAATCGCCAGTCCAGGTTCAATGCATGATACAGGATGCTCGGGGCTGGTGCACTGGGATGACCCAGAGGGATGGTATGGGGAGGGAGGTGGGAGAGGGGTTCATGATGGGGAACACATGTGCATCCGTGGCGGATTCATGTTGATATATGGCAAAACCAATACAATATTGTAAAGTAAAAAAAAAAAGAAGAAATAGGATGGTGGTTCATGCATAATGCCTAGAACAGAATAGGAGGCTCTCAACCACTGTTTGCTGAGTAGATGAGTGGCAATCTATAGCAATATGGGACTTCAGGCTTATAATTCTGTCAAATCCAATAGAGACATTTCAAGGAGTACATTTATAACCAAGATCTTGCAAACATGGGCCTGATGTTGTAATTCCAACTGTGAGTCACTTGGGGCTTTTTTAGGCCTCAACCTAATCCTTACATGACCGTGTGTACATTCTGAACACTGAAAACTGGGGTCAGTGACTCACTTTCACTCTCAGGAAAGTAATTCCTTACTAAGGGCTTTATACATTCCTGGGAATGTTATATGTCAGTGCAATAATCCATCACTTGACTGACATAGTACCTGAATCATTAAGAAAGGATTAAGACAATGTCCGGAATGTCTCCAACATTCTTTAAGTCTCTTCCTTTGACATTCACACAATAAAATCTAGTTAATTTGGACACATCCCACTTTGGACATGTGTAGCTTATTTTTCCTGACCTGTGTTTCTATAAAATTTGGCTTCTTCCATAAAATGATTGTGTGTAAGGCAAATTAAAGTAAATATAATCACAAAAGATATATTTAATTCAATGTGGACCTACTTAGCACTAATTATAAATGAATCATATCATTCTCTACCCAAGCCTTGACTTATGACTTAGAAGCCTTCTTTAGCTATGAATCTCAATTATGCTTCAAATGTACTAGAAAGAAGGTAAAAGGTATTATTTTTTTAAGTTCTAGCTAATCAAATTAGACAAGTTTGCCTTTTTTAATATAAATTTATTTCTTTTAATTGGAGGCTAATTACTTTACAATATTGTATTGGTTTTGCCATACATCAACATGAATCCACCATGGGTGTACACATGTTCCTCATCCTGACCCCCCCTCTCACCTCCCTCCCCATACCATCCCTCTGGGTCATCCCAGTGCACCAGCCCCAAGCATCCTGTATCATGCATTGAACCTGGACTGGCGATTCGTTTGCCGTTTTGAAAAATTGAAGCATAGTTGACTCACAACATTATATTAGTTTCAATGTACAACATAGTAATTTGATATTTCTGTAACTATACAATATACAAAGTTATAACATTATTGACTATATTCTCAATGCAATGCATTGCATCTCAGTGACATTTATTTTATAACTGACAGTTTGTACCTCTTAATTTTCTTCACCTATTTTGCTCTCCCCAAACCTCCTTTCTTTCTGGCAACCACTGGTTTGTTTTCTGTATCTATGAGTCTGTTTCTATTTTGTTACATTTGTTTGTTTTGTTTTTTAGATTCCACATATATGTGAAAACATACAGTATTTGTCTTTCTCTGTCTGGCTTATTTCACTTAGATAATACTCTTCTGTGTCCATTCACGCTATTGCACGTGTAAGATTTCCTCATTTTGTTATAATTGAGTAATATTCCACTTATACATTCTTTATCCATTTACATATCAATGGACACATAAATTATTTCCCATGTTATGACTACTGGAAATAATGCTGCAATGAACACTGACGTGTATATATCTCTTCGAGTTAGTGTTTTCCTTTTCTTGGGGGCAAATACCAGGAGTGGGATTCCTAAATTGCATGGTAGTCCTATTTTTAATTTTTTGAGGAAACTCCATACTGTTTTCCTTAATGTAAATGTTACCAATTTTCAATGTACCAACAGTGCACAACAGTTACCTTTTTTGTATATCTTTGCCAAGAATTATTATTTTGTGTCTTTTTAATGATAGCCATTCTGACAGGTATCAGGTGATATCTCAATGTGGTTTTGATTGCATTAGTGATATTGAACATCTTTTCATGTGCCCACAGACCATATATATATATATTATGTGGAAAAATGTATATCTAGGACCTTTGCCTATTCTAAAATTATATTTTCTTGTTCTATTGATATTGAGCTGTATGAGTTCTTTGGCTTCCCTGGTGGTTCAGACAGTAAAGAATCTGTCTGCAATGTGGGAGACCCGGATTTGATCCCTGGGTCAGAAAGATCCCTGGAAAATGGAATGACGACCACTCCAGCCTGGGAAAAACCATGGACAGAGGAGCCTGGTGGGCTACAATCCGTGGGGTTGCAAAGAGTCGAACACAACTGAGCGACTAACACTTTGACTTTCATTTGTATGAGTTCTTTACATAGTTTGGATATTTTTATTGGCCATATCATTTGCAAATATTTTCTTTCATTCACTAGGTAACCTTCTCATTTTGTTAAGGTTTCCTTCACTATACAAAGACTTTTTAATTTTCTTTGCTTTTGTTTCCCTTGCTTAAAAAGAAAGATCAAAAAAAATTGCTAAGACCAAAGTCAAGGAGAATACTGTCTATATTTCTTCTAGGAGTTTTATACTTTCTGGTCTTAAGTTTAAGTCTTTAATCTATTTTGAGTCTATTTTTGTATATGGTGTGAAAAAAAAATCTAGTTTTAGGTTTTATGTTCTTCCATGTAGCTGTCCAGTTTTCTCATCACCAATTATTTGAGAGACTGTCTCTCCCCACTTTTCCTCACTGTAAATTTTTGCCCCCTTTGTCATAGTTTAATTGACCATATCAGTTCAGTTCAGTTCAGTCTCTCAGTCCTGTCTGACTCTTTGCGACCCCTTGAATTGCAACACAAGAGGCCTCCCTGTCCATCACTAACTCCCAGAGTTCACTCAGACTCATGTTCATCGAGTCGGTGATGCCATCCAGCCATCTCATCCTCTGGTGTCCCCTTCTCCTCCTGCCCCCAATCCCTCCCAGCATCAGAGTCTTTTCCAATGTGTCAATTCTTCGCATGAGGTGGCCAAAGTACTGGAGTTTCAGCTTTAGCATCATTCCTTCCAAAGAACACCCAGGACTTATCTCCTTTAGAATGGATTGGTTGGATCTCCTTGCAGTCCAAGGGACTCTCAAAAGTCTTCTCCAACACCACAGTTCAAAGCATCAATTCTTCAGTGCTCAGCTTTCTTCATAGTCCAACTCTCATATCCATACATGACCACTGGGAAAACCATAGCCTTGACTAGACAGACCTTTGTTGGCAAAGTAATATCTCTGCTTTTCAATATGCTATCTAGG
>NW_011494752.1:1859995-1860850 GCF_000754665.1 Bison bison bison
ATATGGCAAAACCAATACAATATTGTAAAGTAAAATAAATAAATAAATAAATAAATAAATAAACTTTGGGTAAAACAGGAAAAAAAAAAAAGAAAATTAGGTCTTTTGGTTATATTGGTTAACCCATTTGTTATTTACTTCAGTTTGCTCTTTTTTTTTAATTTAAATTTATTTATTTTAATTGGAGGCTAATTACTTTACAGTATTGTACAGTTTGCTCTTTTGTAGTCTTTTGGTTTTGTTTAAAGCTTTAAAAAGACTAATTAGACATTAAAATTTTTTAATCTTTTCCTTTATTGTTAGTAAGTTTTCTGTCTTAGAATAGCCTCTCCACTTTTTTAAGAAAAATTCCTCCAAGTACTCCAGTATGGTCACAGTTTATTTTTCTCAAACTGTCTTTAGGGAACAAGATCTATTATCCCACTTGAGGGCTGATATGAGACACAGCTTTAAGGATGACGCAGAGTGTTGACATTTAAATGATGTTTATATGACAACCAATTAGATGAAGAAGCTGAAGAGTCTTTGAAATCAGATGATGCACATAAGAAAGAAGATGAAATGTGAGTCAAGAGGAAAGACTAGATTGGCTGAACCACAACACAGAGAAAGGAAAAATGCATTCTATTCACCAAATAACTAATTTGATAATTGCCTATCTATTAAGGCAAACAATAACAAGGAAATAGCCCTTAACATAGTGACAGCAGTCCCTCAGGTGGGTATAAAAGGGGACATGTTGCAATGAGACTTCCAAACTCAAGAATCTCACTCTCTAACTCACCTAGAATCTCCATCCTCTGACACCATGGTCAGCTCCTGTTGTGGCTCCATCTGCTCTGACCAGAGCTGTGG
>NW_011494752.1:1860950-1861840 GCF_000754665.1 Bison bison bison
GGAGGGTTCAGGATGGGGAACACATGTATACCTGTGGCAGATTCATTTTGATATTTGGCAAAACTAATACAATTATGTAAAGTTTAAAAATAAAAATTAAAAAAAATAAAAAATAAAATCCAAAAATAAATAAATAAAATAATTTAAAAATTATGGAAAAGTTGCAAGAATAGTTCAAGAAGTGTTCTTCATGACAAAATGATGCTCTGTAATATAGGCCCTGGTGTGTATTTTCTACATCAGAGACATTCTCCTCCATAGTCACAATACTGTTCAATTTCAGACTTTTGTTCTTACCAACAATGCTGCAAAGAATAATTTTGAGTTTTATATCCTGGAGCTCCTGCTTATGTGTATCTGTTGAATATTTTTCTAGAAGTGAAATTGCTCAATCAAATCTTATAGTTACTGCTGAATTACTTTATAAAGAATTTACTCCAGCTTAGACACCTACCATTATGTGTATGAAAACATCTGTTTCCTTTCAAGCTCTCCATCTTATTAGAGTTTAAAAAAATTAGATATTTTGTATTTGTCATTTCAAACTATTCACTGTTGTTATCCCCAGAGCCTAGAGCAAGACCTGGGACATAGTAAGTGTTCAATATTTGGTTTGCAAATGGATAAATTGTTCAATTAAAATTTTCAAAATTATAAATGAGACTGAACATCTTTTAAAACCTTAAAAGGCATTAATATTTCTTTTTCAGTGAAATGACTGTTAATATCCTTCCCTCAATTTTCTATTTGGTTGTTGACATTTTTTTTTCTTACTATGCATGCATTAAGAAAATTAGGTCTTTCCCATGGCGGATTCATGTCAATATATGGCAAAACCAATACAATATTGTAAAGTAAAATAAATAAATAAATAAATAAATAAATAAACT
>NW_011494752.1:1861940-1863512 GCF_000754665.1 Bison bison bison
CCGGCAATCTTGATTCCAGCTTGTGCTTCTTCCAGCCCAGCATTTCTCATGATGTACTCTGCATATAAGTTAAATAAGCAGGATGACAATATACAGCCTTGAAGTACTTTTTCCCATTTGGAACCAGTCTGTTGTTCCATGTTCAGTTCTAACTGTTGCTTCCTGACCTGCATATAGGTTTCTCATGTGTATGGATTTATATGGGGTCTCTCTATTCTGTTCCATTTATTTATGTATCTGTTTTTCTACCAGTATCATACTGATTTGATTACTATAGCTTTGTAGAATAGTTCAAAGTCATGGAGAGTGATAACTCCAACTTTGTTCTTCTTTCTCAAGATTGCTTTGGTTATTCAAAGTTTTTTGTGGTCCTATGCAAATTTCAGGATTATATGAGGGGTTATATCCTGATAAGCCAATTGTAACTTGAAATATCATAAGTTAAAAATGCATTTAATACACTAAACCTACTGAATATGATGGGCCGTGGTAAAGAATCTGCTTGCCAATGCAGGAGACACAAGAGATGTGGGTTTCATCCTTGGGTTGGAAAGATCCCCTGGAGTAGGAAGTGACAGTCCATTCCACTTGCTTGGAAAATTCCATGGATAGAGGAGACTGGCAGGCTACAATCCACGGGATCACAAAGAGTCAGACAGAATTGAACAACTGAGCACACACTCACACTGAATATCATAGCTTACCCTAGACTACTTTAAACATGCTTGGAACACTTACTCTTGCCTACAGTTGGGCAAAATCATTCAACACAAAACCTATTTTTTTATAAAGTGCTGAATATCTCATGCAATTTATTGAATACTGTACTGAAATGAAAAACAGAATGAGTACGGGTACAACATGCATACAGAGTGGGTTGTAAGTGTATTGGTTGTTTACTCTTGTGACTAGGAGCTATGGCCCATTGCTGCTGCCTGGAGTATCATACAGTATATCACTAACCTAAGAAAAGACAAAAATTCAAATTTTAATTCAAATATAATTTCTACTGAAGGAATGTCACTTATGCACCATTGTAGAGTCAAAAAATCTTAAGTTGAACCACTGTAAGACAAGGACCATCTGTAGAGCCATCTACTGATATGAAGACTGAGAGAAAAATAAACCTGGAGGAAGAAATGGACCAAGAGTTTTGTTTTAACCATGTCAAATTGGAGATTAATATTATCCACCCAAATGAAGCTATTAACTAGGGAGTCTTCAGCTCAGTGGAAAAGTCAGGGATTGTGTTAAAAATGTGGTGTTCTTGGTGTTCTATGGAGTTGGGTGAAATCGAACAAGGAAGATGTGTAGGCAAACAGAAGATAAATAAAAGAAGCTAAAATCAGAGCCATGGGGGTATCTCACCATTGCAAGTTCAAGACAAGAGAAACTGCAGCAAGGAAGACTTAAAAGGACAGCTTTTAGAATTTTAGTGTGGGATAATGGGGACACAAAATTGTCTTTATAATTTTTGTGTGTGTGTGTGGGGCTAGGACATTGGCTTTTATTTATTTTTTAAGTATAAATTTATTTATTTTAATTGGAGGTTAATTACTTTACAATATTGTA
>NW_011494752.1:1863612-1864249 GCF_000754665.1 Bison bison bison
CAGGTTCAATCCCTGGGTCCAAAAGATCCCCTGGAGAAGGAAATGGCAACCCACTGCAGTATTCTTGCCTGGGAAATCATGAGGACAGAGGAGCCTTCCAGGCTATAGTCCATGGAATCAAAAGAGTTAGACATGACTGAGCAGGCATGCCTGACAAACTTTTCATAATTTTAATATATATCTATATATCTCAAGGATGTTCACAAACATATAGACTACAAAGAAAACTCTTAAAGCAGAATAATATAAACTTCTCTCTCTTACCCAAATGCAATGAAATTAGACTTAAATAACTGAAAAACAGCACAACCAAACATGTTCCTATAGCTTGGCTTTCTTTTTTACCTTCTTCCCTCCTTGCTGAAATTTTGTCTAAGAAACAAGGTGTGTCTATATGGAATAGGGATGGTCTGTTTTGCCATAAAAGTGTACTTATTTTCCTTAGGATACTGGATGCTTGGGGCTAGAGCACTGGGATGACCCAGAGGGATGGTATGGGGAGGGAGGAGGGAGGAGGGTTCAGGATGGGGAACACATGTATACCTGTGGCAGATTCATTTTGATATTTGGCAAAACTAATACAATTATGTAAAGTTTAAAAATAAAAATTAAAAAAAAATAAAAAATAAAATCCAAA
>NW_011494752.1:1864349-1869567 GCF_000754665.1 Bison bison bison
GTCCAAAAGACTGTTCTATACATCTGTGTCTCTTTTGCTGTCTCGCATACAGGGTTATCATTACCATCTTTCTAAATTCCATATATATGCTTAATAATGATTGCCAACTCATCCTCCAAAGAGCATCATCAATTTATACTCTCACCTTACATTCTATAAGCCTTCCAGTTTCTATGCATTGCCACCAGCCCTGGTTATAATCAATCCAAAATAGAAATTGGTTTTTTAAGTTGTATTTCTTAATGACAAGTTAAATAGCTTTTCTTATGTCTATTAGCTACTTGCCTTTATTATCCTGAGGAGGAGCAGAGTGTGCCACCCCAAAATATTCCTCTTTGGCATAAATACTATTTTAGGCTGGTTATTCTCAAGAGACAGTATATATGGGAGACACTGAGTAGAATTATCCTTTTGTAAGAGGTATTTACATTTATAATGGTAGTCTACATTTGTAAGGGTGTCTCCCTCTCTATACTAGGAAGAAAAAGGTGATTCTAAATTTCTAGAAACTCTTATTACTGGACAAGGCAAATAACTTAAATCTGCGTAACAACCTTACCACTGCTTACTGTGTTTTTCCTGGTTAACTCCCATAACCAGCCTCTCCTGTCTCCAAAATCTTTTGCATTTAGCTAGAGATGATATTTAAGGTGGTGGCCCATTTTGAGGAGCTCCTTAGTTTTCCTGGGTATCTCTCATGTACATATAGAGGTATCAGATCAGATCAGATTAGTCGCTCAGTCGTGTCCAACTCTTTGTGACCCCATGAATCGCAGCACGCCAGGCCTCCCTGTCCATCACCAGCTCCCGGAGTTCACTGAGACTCACGTCCATTGAGTCAGTGATGCCATCCAGCCATCTCATCCTCTGTCGTCCCCTTCTCCTCTTGCCCCCAATCCCTCCCAGCATCAGAGTCTTTTCCAATGAGTCAAATCTTCGCATGAGGTGGCCAAAATACTGGAGTTTCAGCTTTAGCACCATTCCTTCCAAAGAAATCCCAGTGCTGATCTCCTTTAGAATGGACTGGTTGGATCTCCTTGCAGTCCAAGGGACTCTCAAGAGTCTTCTCCAACACCACAGTTCAAAAACATAGAGGTATACATGTAATTAAATTTATGTTTGGTTTTTGCCTATTAATCTATTTTATTACAGGTGGGTCTCAGCCAAGAACCTAGAAAAGTAGGTTCTCTCTAGAAAGATTTCCCTCTCGAACGGCAGAGGTAACATTATTTTTCCTCCTCTGCAATGCTCTCTTGATCTTATTCACAGCATGCTCCATTCTGATAGTTCCACATGTACCTCTGCTTCATTCTTTAAGTTGCCTAGTTGCTGCAGCTCCAGTTCCAAATCTGGCATTTCATTTTGGGTGTTTGAAGCTCTAGCATTGGAATTACCTCTTTAATGAATAGAGAGATGCTCCTCCCAGACCATGAGTTAAACTATATGGAGGTGTACTGAGAATCAAGCCTAGTGCTGTGCTTCCTACACTTCTTCCAGTTCATAACAAGCTGGTGGAGCTTTGGTTTCCTGCCTACTAAGCAGTTTAAAGGTATACTTTTTTGTTGAATGCACTCACATGAAATGTATCATTGTGCACTCTTGGGTTTGTGAATTGGCATTACAGGGCAAGAATGAGATTCAAATTACTTATAAACCAGTAGTTCAAAGTCACTAAATAATCAGAATAGACATAAGGCTTAGCTCTAGAAGAGGAGCCCTTCTCATATTCTTGACTTTCTTTCTTACTGGATCACAAGGATGCATCATGGCAGGGGCACTCTGGGAGCTCAGGGCATTGTTTATTTACTAATAGAACATCATAGCAGCCAGTACAGCTGAACTGGTGCTACTCTCTGAGCACCATGCTGGCCTGGAACTCCCCTGATACCCAACCCCAGTGGTTCACAGTGGAGATCTCTAAGTAATGTAATGGCATGACATAGCTTTCTTAAAATTTTTTTCTGTTTACAAAAGAAAAACAAGTCATTAAAGAAAAAGTGAAGAAAAAGTATTAAGAAGAAAATTAAGTTTCCATAAGTCTATCAACCAGTGATAATTACTATGCACATTTCTGGTAATGATATCAATGTTTATCTATATATATATATATATATATGTTTTTTTTTCACACTTCAGGTTACACTGTATATTCTAATTTGATATTGTTGTTGTTCAGTTCCTCAGCTCAGTTGTGTCTGACTCTTTGTGACTCCATCGACTGAAGCATGCCAGGCTACCTTGTCCTTCACCATTTCCCAGAGTTTGCTCAAACTCATGTCCATTGAGTCGGTGATGCCATCCATCCATGTCATCTTCTGTCTCCCCATTCTCCTCCTGCCTTCAGTCTTTCCCAGTATCAGGATCTTTTCCAGTGAGTCAGCTCTTCACAACAGGTAGCCAAAGTACTGGAGCTTCGGCTTCAGCATCAGTCCTTCCAATGAATACTCACAGTTGGTGTCCTTTAGGATTGACTAGTTTGATCTCCTTGCAGTCCAAGGGACCCCCAAGAGTCATCCCCAGCACCACAGTTCAAAGGCATCAATTCTTTGGTGCTCAGCCTTTTTTACTGTCTAGCTCTTACAGCCATACACGACTACTGGAAAAGCCATAGCTTTGAATATATAATGGCAAAGTAATATCTTTGCTTTTTAATACACTAGGTTTGTTATTGCTTTTCTTCCAAGGAGCAAGCATCTTTTAATTTTATGGCTGCAGTGACCATCTACAGTTATTTTGAAGTGAACTCACTCAGTCATGTCCGACTCTTTGCGACTCCGTGGACTGTAGCCCACCAGGCTCCTCTGTCCATGGAATTCTCCAGGCAAGAATACTGGAGTGGGTTGCCATTTCCTTCTCCAGGGGATCTTCCCAACCCAGGGATCAAACCCAGGTCTCCCGCGTGGCAGGCAGATGCTTTATCCTCTGAGCCACCAGGGAACGCAGTGATTTTGGAGCCCCCCAAAACAAAGTCTGTCACTGTTTCCATTCTTTTCCCATCTATTTGCCATGAAATGATGGGACTGGATGCCATAATCTTTGTTTTTTGAATGTTGAGTTTTAAGGCAGCTTTTTCACACTCCTTTTTCACCCTCATCAAGAGGTTCTTTAATTCCTTTTCAATTTCTGCCATAAGGACGGTGTCATCTGCATATCTGAGGTTATTGATATTTCTCCCCACAATCTTGATTTCATCTTGTGCTTCATTCAGCCCAGCATTTCACATGATGTACTCTGCATATAAGTTAAATAAGCATGGTGACAGTGTACAGCCTTGACGTACTCCTTTCTCAATTTGAAACCAGTTTCAATTCTATTTTATATATAAATATAATTTTTAAATTAACACAAGCACTGGTTCCCACTCCAGTGGTGATTCCTGAAGGGCTATGTCCCATTGCAGACACATTGTTCTCTTTTTAAGTTTTTTATTAGAGTATAGTTTATTTACAATGTTATGTTAGTTTCAGATGTGCAGCAAAGTGAATCAGTTATACGTATACATATATCCACTCTTTTTAAGATTCTTTTCCCATATATATCATTACAGAATAATGAGCAGAGTTCCCTATGCTATATAGTACAGGGAACTGTACTGTTATTAGCTATCAATTTTATACATAGTAGTGTGCATATGTCAATCCCAATCTCCTAATCTATCCACCCCTATTCCCTGGTGACCCTAAGTTTATTTTCTACATCTGTGACTCTATGTTTTGAAGTAAGTTCATTTGTACTCTTTTTTAAGATTCCGTATATAAGCAATATCATGTGATATTTGAATATGTTGTTCTTTAAAAACAACAAAAAAATCTGCCAACATTTTAAGTCTTGGAAATGAGATGAGAACACAATTTGTGTATCCTGGGTTTCTCCTATCTATACACTAACCAATTTTGCTTAGAACTGACCACACTGATGAAAATTCTATCCTAACTTCTCATCTTACCTACAAGTCGCTCAGTCATGTCTGACTCTTTGTAACCCCATGAACTGTAGTTAGCCAGGCTCCTCTGTCCATGGAATTCTCCAGGCAAGAATACTGGAGTGAGTAACCTTTTCCTTCTCCAGGGGATTTTCCCAACCCACCTAGGGATTGAACCCAGTGATCAAACCGAGGTCTCCCGCATTGCAGGTGGGTTCTTTACCATCTGAGCCACCAGGGAAGCTCATCTTAAGATTCCATCTTCTGAGATTTCCTTTTGAACTGAATGTACAACTAAATCTTTTTTTTTTTTTTTTCCCATAAGGAATGCTACAAAAGTTGTGAGCATGTAAGATCCACAGATGTGGAAGGTGACACCTGGACTACTCCATGTCAAAGTTCATACGACAAAGCTTTGTGGAAGGATCTACAGTATCTGTAAACATAGATGATCCCTGCAAGGAAGGAATGACAGGAGATAACTCAGGAGCAAAAAGCAGATAGGTGAGGGCCAGCATATTCAGCTTAGAATGTTTAACCAGTACCTGTAGCAAAGGAAGACAACCAAATATGATGCAGGAAGAGTCACTGAGGTAAATGCTAATCCATCAAAAATAGGAAATTGTTTCCCATCCAATTTGGAAAATATAATTGCCTGATTTAATAATTCCTCACTTATTAGGATAAACAGTAACAAAAAAAAGAGCTCCTTCAGCAGAGTATAAAACAGGACCTGGAGCAAGAAGGCATTCAGATTCAAAAAATATACTCTTCTGAAAATTGTCCCAGAACCTCTACCCTCTGAGACCATGGTCAACTTTTGTTGCTCTGACCAGAGCTGTGGCCAAGGTCTCTGCCAGTAAATCTGCTGACACCCCAGCTGCTGCCAGACCACCTGCTTCACAACCACCTGTTGCCATCCCAGCTGCAGTGTGTCCAGCTGCTGCCGCCTGTCTGCTGCCAGACCACCTGCCCCCCCCGTTATGGTGTGTCCAGCTGTTGCCACCCAGTCTGCTGCCACCCCACCTGCTGCAGGACCACCTGCTGATGCCCCACCTGCTGCCACCCCACCTGCTGCAGGACCACCTGCTGATGCCCCACCTGCTGCCACCCCCACTGCTGTATCTCCAGCTGCTGCAGGCCCACATGCTGTATCTCTAGCTGCTACCGCCCCAGATGCTGCAAGACCACCTGCTGCTACACAGTCTACTTTAGGGTTTCTTGCTGCTGAATGCCCTGTCCTGCACCACCAACCAACCTGATCAATAGAGTCCAAGTGTTAGCTGAACTATGAGA
>NW_011494752.1:1869667-1874823 GCF_000754665.1 Bison bison bison
CCAAATATATTGCCCCCTCTCCATCATGATACTATCTCTACTAAACAAGCACAAAGTACCAATTTTCTCTGAAATCTGTCAACCAATATATTCCAATTATATATTTGTTTCCCACCAAATTTTCTTATATGGAGCTTTTCCCAAATCTTAAAGTTAAATCAATGTTAACTGTCCATGCCAGCAAATAAAGAGAATTGTGTCTCAGTTTTCATTCTTGAATTGTCATCCTTACCTGTCAATCATTCCATGGTTCTTCTCTGCAGAAAGAATAGACTATAGCAGGTGATTTATGGATTTCCCCCTCCAATCCCTCAGCACTCCTTATTCTAATATGGGAAGATGATTGCTTATGGGAAGCACTTGGATCTCTCTGCCTGAGGACTTTCTCTGGATGAAGGAGCAAGATCTGAGAGGGTCAGAGATAGGAAAGTTAAAGTTTCAGAGCAAGTAGTGCTTGATTTCAGAGCAAGTAGTGGACAGAAGTAGGTGGATAAATGACTTAGCTTCTCTTCCCTTGAATGAGGGTATATCATACTAGTTCCTAGAATTCTTTACTGGGATTGAACCCCAGATACCTTCAGGAGTAATTTGCTCTTTAGAGCTTTCTATATTGGCTTCTGTCCTTTCCCTGAATCACTTTCCAAATTCCCTAAAGTGCTTCTTAGGGTCATCTCCCAAATAAATTAGTTGCTCTCAAATTCCTGGCTTTGGATCTACTTCTGAGGGCACCCTATCTAAGACACCAGTGTTCCAAATCTAAGTTTCAGTATACTTCAAAAATTTTAATACCATATGGATGGTTGCTATGTTGTTAGACAACTTTTGAATTTGCTGTCAATTGAGCCTCTAAATGGTTTGAACATTTTGCTGTTACTTCTAACAACTTTTGCCTGATTATTTTTAGCCTCAGTTCAGTTCAGTTGCTCAGTAGTGTCTGACTCTTTGTGACCCCATGAATCACAGCACACCAGGCCACCCTGTCCATCATCAACTCCCAGAGTTTACCCAAACTCATGTCCATCGAGTCGGTAATGCCATCCAACCATCTCATCCTCTGTCGTCCCCTTCTCCTCCTGCCCCCAATCCCTCCCAGCATCAGGGGTTTTTCCAATGAGTCAACTCTTCATATAAGGTGGCCAAAGTATTCTTCAAAATGGGTTTTTCATATCATTATATCTGAGGGATAAAATATACCCACCAAAAGTAACTTGGCTCACCATATTAGTAGCTCCCATTGTAAAGGAGACTGTATTTAAAGGGGTACCAACCATTTGTGGATCACAGCCTTGTTCTGGCAAAGGTGCTAGCATAATTCAAGGAAGGTATGAATCATGCTATGCAGGGCCACCCACAATGGATAGGTCATAGCGGGGAGTTCTGACAAAATATGGTCCACTGGAGGAGGAAATGGCAAACCATTTCAGTATTTTTGCCACAAGAACTCCATGATGTGTATGAAAAGGGAAACAGATATGACCCTGGAAGATGAGCCCCTCATGTCAGATGGTGTATAATAGGCTACTGGGGAAGAATGGAGGGCAATTACTAATAGCTCCAGAAAGAAGGAAGTGGCTGGGCCAAAGTGGAAACAATGCTCAGTTGTGGACGTGTCTGGTGGTGAAAGTAAAGTCCGATGCTGTAAAGAACAATATTGCATAGAAACTTGGAATGTTAAGTCCATAAATCAAGTTAGATTGGACTTGATTAAGCAGGAGATGGCAAGAGTGAACATCAACATCAGTGAACTAAAATGGATAGAATTGGACAAACTTACTTGAGATGACCATTATATCTACTACTGTGGGCAAAGAATCCCTTAGAAGGAATGGGGTAGCCCTCATAGTCACCAAAAGTCTGAAATGCAAAAAACGACAACATGATCTCCATTCATTTCCAAGGCAAACTATTCAATATGACAGTGATCCAAGTCTATGCCCCAACTACTAATGCCAAAGTAGCTGAAGGTGGAAAGCTACAAGACCTCCTAGAACTGATACCAAAACAAGGAGTCCTTTTCATCATAGGGTTTTGGAATACAAGGGTAGGAAGACAAGAGATATCTGGAGTAACAGACAAATTTGGCCTTGGAGTACAAAATGAAGCAGGGCAAAGGTTAACAGAGTTTTATCAAGAGCACATACTGGTCATAGCAACCCCCCTCTTCCAATAACACAAGAGAGGATTCTACATATGGACATCACCAGATGATCAATATTGAAATTAGATTGATTACATTCCTTGCAGCCAAAGATGGAGAAGTTCTACACAGTCAGCAAAAACAAGACTTGGGGCTGACTATGACTCAGATCATCAGCTCCTTATTGCAAAATTCAGGCTCAAATTGAAGAAAGTAGGGGAAATTAGGCCATTCAGTTATGACCTAAATCAAATCTGTTATGATTATACAGTGGAGGTGATGAATAGATTCAAGGGATTAGATCTAATAGACAGAGTGAAGCACTACGGACAGAAGTTTGTAACATTGTATAGGAGGCAGCGACCAAAACCATCCCAAAGAAAAAGAAACGCAACAAGGCAAATTGGTTGTCTGAGAAGGCTTTACAAATAGCTGAGGAAAGAAGAGAAGTGAGAGGCAAGGGAGAAAGGAAAAGATACACCCAACTGAGTGCAGAGTTCCAGAGACTAGCAAGGAGAGACAAGAAGATCCTCTTAAGTGAACAATGCAAAGAAATAGGGAAAATAACAGAATGGGAAAAACCAGAGAAATTCAAAGAAATTCAAGAAAGTTGGAGATATTAAGGGAACATTTCATGCAAGGAGGCACACAATAAAGGACAGAAATTGTAAGGACCTAACAGAAGCAGAAGAGATTCAGGAAGAGGTGGCAAGAATACACAAAAAAACTATACAAAAAAGTCTTAATGATTCAAATAACCATGATGTTGTGATCACTCACCTAGAGCCAGACATACTGGAGTGTGAAGTCAAGTGGGCCTTAGGGAGCATTACTATGAACAAAGCTAGTGGAGGTGATAGAATTCCAGCTGAGCTATTTCGAATCCTAAAAGATGATTCTGTGAAAGTGCTGCACTCAATACGTCAGCAAATTTGGAAAACTCTGCAGTGGCCACAGGACTGGAAAAGTTCAGTTTCCATGGCAACCCCAAATAAGGGTGATGCCAAAGAATGTTCAAACTACTGCTCAAATTCAAGGCTTCAGGGGTATGTGAACCAAGAACTTCCAGATGTACAGGCTGGGTTTTGAAGAGGCAGAGGAATGAGAGACCAAATTGCCAAGATTTGCTGGATCATGGAGAAAGTAAGGGAATACCATAAAAACATCTACTTGTGTTTCATTGAATATGCTAAAGCCCTTGATTGTGTGGATCACAACAAACTGGAAAATTGTTAGAGAGATTGGAATACCTGTCTTCTGAGAAACCTGTATGCCAGTCACGAAGCAACAATTAGAACCAGACATGGAACAAGGGACTGCTTCAAAATTGGGAAAAGAGTAAAACAAGGCTGTATATTGCCATCCTGCTTATTTAACTTCTATTCGAAATACATCATGTGAAATGCCAGGCTGGATGAATCACAAGATGGAATCAAGACTGCCAGAAGAAATATCAACAGATTCAAATGTACAGATGATACCACTCTAATGGCAGAAAGTAAAGAGGAACTAAAGAGCCTCTTGATGAGGGTAAAAGAAGAAAGTGAAAAAGCTGGCTTAAAACTCAGCATTCAAAAAACTGAGATCATGGCATCTGGTCCCATTACTTCATGGCAAATAGAAGGGGAAAAATTGAAAACAGTGACACATTTTATTTTCTTGGTCTCTAAAATCACTGCAGACAGTGACTGCAGCCATGAAATTAAAAGATGCTTGCTTCTTGGAAGGAAAGCTATGACAAATCTAGACAGCATATTAAAAAGCAGAAATATCACTTTACCAACAAAGATCTGTATAGTAAAAGCTATGGTTTTTCTAATAGTCATGTATGGATGTGAAATTTGGACCATAAAGAAGACTGAGTGCTGAAGAATTGATGCTTTTGAAACATGATACTGGAGAAGACTTAAGAGTCCCTTGGACTGCAAAGACATCAAACAAGTCAATCCTAAAGGAAATCAACCCTGAATATTCATTGGCGGGACTGATGCTGAAGCTGATGCTCCAATACTCTGGCCACCTGATGCAAAGAGCTGATTCACTGGAAAAGGCCCTGATGCTGGGAAGGATTGAGGGCAGGAGGAGAAGGGGGTGACAGAGGATGATGGTTAGATAACATCACTGACTCAATGGACTTGAATCTGAGCAAACTCTTGGGGATGGTGAAAGACAATAGAGCCTGGTATGCTACAGTCCATGGTGTCACAAAGAGTCAGACATGACGTAGAGTGACTGAACAACAACAACAATCCCAATTTGTGTATCTTATATTGGGTATGCTAAAAGCAGAGCCTAAAACAGGGATTCTTGCACAACAGATTTATAAGGAAGTACTCTCAGGAGAAATCATTAAGAAACTGATGGGTACATGATAAGGTAGTAGAAAAAGATAAGCCAAAATGATGTTTCATTTGAATGCTATCCTCATCTGACCCCATGGATGAGACATGTGAATGATCACAAATCTATCCTTCCAAGAGGCAAGGTGGTTGGATATCAGTTATCACCAGTTTTGGACTGACTCTGAGGGCAGAAACCTCCAGGTGTGGTGGCTTTTTAAGGCTGAGAACAAATACTTGGAGAACAGTGTGTGAGAACTGTGTGAACCACTAGAAGTCATGTTCATCGCAGCACTGCTTATAATAGCCAGGACATGGAAGCAACCTAGATGTCCATTAGCAGATGAATGGATAAGAAAGCTGTGGTACATATACACAATGGAGTATTACTCAGCAATTAAAAAGAATACATTTGAATCAGTTCTAATGAGGTGGATGAAACTGGAGCTTATTATAGAGTGAACTAAGCCAGAAAGAAAAACACCAATACAGTATACTAATGCATATATATGGAATTTAGAAAGATGGTAACAACAACCCTGTATGCAAGACAGCAAAAGAGACACAGATGTATATAACAGTCTTTTGGACTCTGTGGGAGAGGGAGGGGGGGATGATTTGGGAGAATGGCATTAAAACATGTATAATATCATATAAGAAACAAGCTGCCAGTCCAGGTT